>NC_047091.1:138332726-138635757 GCF_902459505.1 Geotrypetes seraphini | reverse complement strand
GTTTAAAAGTTTGGAGGCCATTTGTGGCCTTGCTTTTACCTTTGCGGATAAATTTGCTTATATGCAACTACAGCATTATATTCAGTCTCTGCCAGTTTCTTCCTTGCAATTGGCAGTGGCTGTTAAAATAGGTGACTTATTTGCGACATCAACGGAAGATCCACCTTCAATATCACTGTTTCACATAAAAATTATTGATGGGTTTGCCACATCATGACCTTTCAGCCATAGCAGCAAGTTAGACTGAGGACCTTCAGTTTAATATAGAGACAAGGGGGTTGTTGCAGTTCTTGGGCTCTATTCCACACCAGGTTCATTCTGCAGAATTGAGGGCGTGTCAATATCGGCTTGTTTATAGGGCTTATATATCGCAGAATAAACTGTTCCATATGGGAGGCATTGATACAGAGGTGTGTGTGAAGTGTCAGAAGGAGCCTGGGACTTTTATTCATGCTTTTTCGAGGTGTGAGAAGAATCGGTCAATTTGGACGTCGATCGTCTGATTTAAGGAGCGCATCTTGGATCAATCTATAGCACTACATCCTGCAGGGCTCCTATTGGGACAATTGTCTGTTTTGGGAGTTAGGGGTAAGGGACCTAGACTTTGGGTAAAAAAGGTTTGTTTGGTGGGGTAAAAAAAACATTCTTCAATACTGGACGTAAAGTTCAGCACCTTCTTTCTGTCACTGATGTAATAAATTTCATGAGCTGTTGGAGTTCAGAGACTTACACCTCACCTTTAAACGGCAAAGACAATTTTATGGGATATGGGGGGGGGGGGTTATATATAATCTTTGAGCCCCAGGATTCGAAGTCATATTTTGAATCAAATTAACTTATTCAAATCTTGGCAAATAAGTCTGGGGGGGATAATAACATAGGTTCGTGACTAGGTGTTCTTGGTATCTGTCAGTGCATGCTCAAGCAGTATTCCGTATATCTCTCCTATTGGGGGGGTGGGGGGGGTTATAAGAGTCTAGACTCCCTGTTTGGTTCACAGTTTAGGGTTTTTCATGTATAAAAATTTTGGACTCAGGGACTCCCGTCTGTTGATAGTCATGAAGACATAGAGAGAGTAGAGAGGGACAGATTCTTCAAACTTTCGGAAAATAAAAGAACAAGAGGGCATTCAGAAAAGTTGAAAGGGGACAGATTCAAAATGAATGCTATGAAGTTTTTCTTCACTCAACGTGTGGTGGACACCTGGAATGCGCTTCCAGAGTACGGTACTGGGGTTCAAGAAAGGATTGGACAATTTCCTGTTGGAAAAGGGGATAGAGGGGTATAGATAGAGGATTACTGCACAGGTCCTGAACCTGTTGGGCCGCCACGTGAGCGGACTGCTGGGCACGATGGACCTCAGGTCTGACCCAGCGGAGGCATTGCTTATGTTCTTATGTTTTGAATAGTTGATGACAGTAGCAAGAGCTGGGGTTGGAATTACGCTGAAAGTTGTTTTATTTTGGGGGTTATCCTCTTTGGATGGCCCCGTTCTGGAATAAATGGGCTGCCTCTAGGATTCCTAAGTGGATTTTGGGAGGGTGGTAGGGTTTGATTTCACTATCAGAAATGGATAACTGAAATTCTGTAATTGTTGTTTTGATTTGTCATCAAGAAAAAATTGTTGAATGTAATGTAATATGGGGTCGATAAGCAGACAAGAGAGGCCATGTGGTATTTATCGGTCTTCATTTTTCTGTTTCTATGATTTAAACAGACAGCAGTGATTCGTCTGATTTGTTAGGGGGGATTTTGGGATCAAGGTAGGGTTGAAGGGGAGGGGTGGGAAGACACTGTACCCAGTAAATGGCAGAGCTATAATGTACATGGGAGGTTTGGGAGGATGGAGTAGGGAGTTTATCGGATGGAAGGGGGGGTTGTTAGTTTCATTCAAAACTATTTGATGGGGGTCGCTGTTGAGCCCGATGAAGATGGCTGACTGAACTTTCAGCTCCAGCAACCCTTGCCACATTTTCTCTCCCTGGCTGCTCTACTCGGGTGATTGCAATCTCCATCCAGCTCCATCCGCACTACTAAATCATGGCTACAGCCTCTAAAGGCAAAAGGCACAAGCCTGACCCTCCATCCCCAGCAAAAACCTCAACATTGGAGACACCTGACAAACCTGAAGCTCCCTCCATGTCTGATTTATGGGATGCTATAAAAACAGTGCAGGACCTGATGACTGACACTAAAGATGCCATATCCGAACTTAAGGATGACCTTGCAACGATCCATACGGATTTGACCTCTTTTAAATCTAAAATCGCTGACTTAGAAATCAAAACGGCGACAGCAGATGCGAACATCAAAGCCCTGCAGGGCCATGTGAAGCGCACGTTGGCCCTGGAGAAAGAGATGGAAGACGCAAGTAATCGCTCGCGCCGGAATAATCTGCGTCTTTTGGGGGTCCCGGAGGGTCAAGAAGGGAATAACATGGTGGCATTTTTGGAGTCCTTCATCCCTAAATTACTTGATCTACATTTTAAACATGATTTTGAAATTGAGCGTGCTCACCGCTCGCCATCTTCCCGACTACCACGTGACCGCCGACCACGACCCATCGTCCTGAGGATCCTCCGCTACCCACAGGTCCTTGAAATCCAACAAAAAGCACGAGCTGCAGCACCTGTGATCCACGAGGGCAACAAGATCTTGTTCCTGCCTGATCTACATAAGAACACAGTCAAAGCCCGCCAGCAGCTCCTTGCCTTCCGCCCACAGCTAAAAAAGATGGGTGCTCGTTTTGGCCTGTTCTACCCCGCGCGAATGCGGGTCACTTATCTCAATCAGACCAAGGACTTCTCCGATCCCGAGCTCCTGGCTGCCTACATAGAGGAGAACTCGCCGACTCCAATAGACTCTGTCTGAGGTCGCTTCCACTGTGCCTGCTTCCCGACAGTCACGCTGAGCTGTACAGAAACTCTGAGTGTCCTCGTGCCTTTCACAATGTGCTTTAGCTTTGCTTTGCCTTCGTACTCTCGCTTACTGTTTTGTTGCTAATTAACAGTTTTTTCCTATCTAGCTCCATGGGCTCCTTATGCTGTCTTTATATCAGCCGTTTGAACTTACTTTATCAGTTACTGTTCCTTTCCTGCACGGCATAGCGACTCACTGTTTTTTGTATTTAAATTGCACAGCTCTGCTCTATCTCCCGGCTCAGCACAGCGTGCTGTTCTGACTGTTTACTAGTGTTTGCCAGCCATTAGACACGCTTCATTGTGTTCCTGACTCATCTGTTTAGAATGGCTGCTTTCAATCAGCCATCGTTGTTTTATAATGTTTGCTTTTGCTCTCACATTTTACCTCCTTGACCCCCTGCTTGTTAAACTTATTGGAGCTCTCAGCCAGGGCTTCTAATGCATAATATGTCAGTACTGGTTGCTGGTTTGGATTTCTCTTGGCTATTTTCTTCTTGCTACTCCAGCCTCCCATTGCTGGTGCCTTTTGCTTATGTGCAATGGGCTTTCTTCTCACTCTCTCAAGTATATTTCATTGCTATTTCTGCTTACTTGTTCTGTGTTTTTATCTGACTGTTACAGCTTTCACTTTTTCATTGCTGACACTGTTTACAGCTGTATGCTTCTATCTCAGGATGTCTAATTTTTATACTGATGCTATATTGTCCATACGGATTATTTTGCAATTTGTACAATGTCATTATCCATAACCTCTTTAAATGTCAAAGGTCTTAATAATATGATCAAGAAACGTAAAATATTATCGTATATTGATGATTTTAAATCTGATATCATTCTCCTTCAAGAGACTCATCTCAATGATTCTGGTTCATCCAAGTTCATTAAACAGGGATTTTGCCCTCCTGTATTTTCTCCTGCATTGAATGGAAAGAATGGTGTTCTTACTCTAATAAGACGTCACCCATCCATTTCTATTATTCCAGCTCTCATGATACATATGGAAGATGGGTAAGCACCAAACTGTCCATTTCCAATCGCAACCTACGTATTATTAATATCTATGCACCAAATTTAGACTCCCCAGATTTCTTTCATAACTTAGCTAATCATATTTTACAGGATCCTGACACTCCTGTCATTGTAGGAGGAGATTTCAACCTTATTCTTGACCCATTGAAAGATAGAAAATCATACGCCCCATATAAAAAACCTAAAGCATGGTATGCACTACATGATATTATGTCTCAGCTGCAATTGACTGACCCCTGGAGGCTTCACCATAAAGATTCTGATCAATATACGTTTTTCTCTGCTCCTCACTCTACCTACTCCAGGATTGATTATTTTCTTACTAGCTCGTCTATCTTGCAATATATCACCACTTCTGACATCCACTCTATCACAGTCTCTGACCATGCTGCTATCTCTATTTCTTGCTCTCATTTTTCTCTTGCACCTCGCAGTAAACAATGGCGGTTCAATTCCTCACTCCTGGCTGATGCCCAGTTCTCGGATTGCATAAAGGCTGCTATCAAAGAATTTTTTCGTTTCAATATCCCCTCACAAACTAATTGGACTACCACCTGGGACGCTTTTAAAGCTTATATACGGGGCACCATTATCCAGTTCACTGCACGCCTTCATTCTTCTCGGAAACAAACACAACTGGATCTTGAGACTCGTATTAGTGAAGCAGAATCTTGCCACATTTCAGATATTTCTGATATTACAGCCTTGACGAACCTGCGTAATCTTAGACTCCAATACAATTCTTTACTGAGCTCATCTGCCGCTAAACATTTAGATTTACCCAATCTTCTATTTACTATGCGGACAATAATAAGCCTGGTCACTTACTAGCGAATTATCTTAAAAAATCTCAAGACAAATCCACTATATCTTCTCTTAAAGACCCTACTGGTCAATTCCTTACGAACCCCTCTGCCATTTCTTCCACCTTCTATGATTTTTATCAGCACTTATATTCTTCTGAAACCTCTCCTTCTAATGCCCATCTCCAATCATTCCTGTCTTTCCCTCACCCATCTTTATCATCATCGGAATCTACCTCACTTATCTCTGACTTTACATCCCAAGAACTTACAGATGCCATCAATTCCATGAACTCTAATAAATCCCCGGGCCCGGATGGTCTTACTGTTGAATTTTACAAAGCCTTTCTCCCCTCCTTGCTTCCATTCATTCTATCGTTCTTTCGGTCTCTATGTAATCAAGGTAGCTCTACAGGCTCTTTTACAGAGGCTACACTTATTGTTTTCCCTAAACCCGGTAAGGAGCCTCATGACGTTAAAAATTACCGTCCCATCTCCCTGATCAATGTTGATGCAAAAATCTTTGCTAAAATTCTTGCTTCACGACTACAGTCTGTTCTTCCTTCTCTCATTTCACCTGATCAATCCGGCTTTCTGAACTATCGGTATTCTTCCAATAACACCCGTTTATTATCTCACATTCTTCATCACTCCTCATCTCATTCTGACCGCCTTTTGGTCTTAGCCCTTGATGCTGAAAAAGCTTTCGACCGTCTGGAATGGCATTTTCTTTTTCATATCCTTCGTTGGTATGGTTTCCCTGAATCCTTTTTATCCATGATTAGAGTTCTCTACTCCAATCCTGCGACACGGATAATGATTAATGGAACTCTTTCGCGACCCTTTTTTCCATCCCGTGGCACGAGACAAGGATGTCCCCTTTCACCACTACTTTTCAATCTTGCCCTGGAACCACTCTTAGCCGCCATTAGACATGATGCCAGAATTGGAGGGTTTCAGTCAGGCCCCTTCTCAGTCAAACTCTCGGCCTATGCCGACGATATTCTCCTTTATGTCACTCCTGAATCCCTAATGTACGTACTTGAACAAATTAACCAGTACTCTGCCATCTCTGGTTATAAATTAAACGTTACTAAATCTGAAATGCTACCGCTCAACTGTATTGACGTGCAATCTGACGCTTCTAAATTCGGGTTTATTTGGTCCCCTACTAAGATTAAATATCTCGGTTTATATTTTGGATCATCAATTGACTCCACCTTGACACTTAATACTGATTATATCTTTTCTATTATCCGTTCTTGCACTTCCAGATGGTCCCCTATGAATCTCTCCTGGTGGGGCAGACTCTCTACCATAAAAATGATGATCACACCCAAGATCAATTACATTCTCAGTATGCTCCCTTGTCTCTTCCCTCACTCAGTATATTCACATATTGAACATCTTCTCTCGTCTTTCCTTTGGCAGGGCAAACAACCTCGCATAGCACTGCGTAAACTGAAATGCTCTAAATTTGAAGGTGGAGTTAACTTCCCTAGTTTTCGGGAATATCACTACGCTTTCTTGTTAGCTCAGGGCTCTATTTGGCTGAATCATTGTTCCTCAAACACATTACCCACATGGTTATCTCTGGAGCATTCGGTGGTGGACCCCTATTATCTCCAGCATGCCCCTGCCATTCCTCTTCCTCCACTAGCCAAACAAAACCCGATTTTGCTTAATACATGGCAGGCGCTACATTTCATAGATTCTATTTCAGAGAAAAAACTGGGCGACTTGATACTAGCACCGATTTGGCACAATCCCAATCTCAAGATTGATAATGCAGTTATGGTTTGGAAAACTTGGCATCATCAGGGCATTTGGAATTTATCTCATCTTATTATAGACGATAAATGGATTACCTTCTCTGATATTATGGCAAAATATCATATTCCCGCCTCTCAATACTTTTGATGGGTACAACTACACCATTGTCTTGCTGCAAGGTTCTCTTCACTTTCTTCTCTTCATACTGACCCAGACTTGCACTCTAATATTCTCTCCTTTTCAGCCTCCAGGGGTCAGTCTTCCAATTGGTATAAATTTATTCAATCTAAATGTTTTCCTGCACTTCCGGATTCCAAAACCAAGTGGAATCAGATGTTGAAGTCTCCTATCACTGATAGTGTCTGGACTACTATCTGGACCAAAATTTTTAAATCCCTTCATTCTGCCTCTCATAGACAAACAGCAATTTTCCTTTACCATCGAGCCTTTTGGACTCCCACTAAAACAGCTAAAGTTGTGAGATCCTCGGGGACCTGCAAATTCTCCGTAGGAACCTTACATCATATGCTATATGATTGTCCTCATTTGCAGATTTTTTGGGCTTCTGTTTGGCAGATGATTGCAAAACTTTTTGCGCTTACTGACCCCTTATCTTTTGATATTATAATTCAGGGATCCCTAGCACTTTCCACACCTCTTTCTATGTATCATGATCGCCTCTTGACCCTTTTGCTATTTCTTGCTCTTCAACTAATACTACAAAACTGGAAAGACTTCACAAAACTTGACTTCAACCAATGGTGGAACATGGCTAACGGTAAATCATGCCTGGTCCTTCTTCAGGGACATGGTGAGCGAGGCGCAAAATCTGTATATCCCCAGATTCAGGAAGGGGTGTAAAAAGAATCGAACAAAAGACCCGGCGTGGATAACCAAAACAGTGAAGGAAGCGATAGGCAATAAGAAAAAATCATTCAAGAAATGGAAAAAGGACAAAACTGAGGGGAACTGGAAAGAGCACAAGAAACATTAAAAAGAATGTCACCGTGAGGTTCGGAAAGCCAAAAGAGAGTATGAAGAGAGGCTAGCCAGGGAAGCAAGAAATTTCAAACCATTCTTCAGATATGTTAAAGGGAAGCAGCCGGCTAGAGAGGAAGTGGGACCGCTGGACGACGGAGACAGGAAGGGAGTGGTGAAGGAGGAGAAGGTAGTGGCAGAAAGGCTTAACATGTTCTTCTCGTCTGTATTTACAAACGAAAACACGTCCAACATACCGGAACCTGAGCAATTCTTCAACGGAAGTCAGGCAGAAAAATTAACATCCATAGAAGTGAGCCTTGAGGACGTTCGTAGGCAGATAGAAAAACTAAAAACTGACAAATCCCCGGGTCCGGATGGCATACATCCAAGGGTTCTGAAGGAATTAAAGGAGGAGATAGCGGAACTACTGCAGCAAATTTGCAACTTATCCCTGAAAACAGGCGAGATCCCGGAAGATTGGAAGATAGCCAACGTTACGTCCATCTTTAAAAAGGGATCAAGAGGTGACCCGGGAAACTACAGGCCGGTGAGCTTGACTTCGGTTCCGGGGAAAATGGCAGACGCACTGATAAAAGAAAACATCGATCAACATTTTGAAAAACATGAACTTCTGATAACCAGCCAGCATGGTTTCTGCAAGGGAAGATCGTGCCTAACGAACTTATTGCACTTCTTCGAAGGGATCAACAAATGGATGGACAAAGGAGACCCCATAGACATCATATATCTAGATTTCCAAAAAGCCTTTGACAAGGTGCCCCATGAACGTCTACTCCAGAAACTGAAGAACCATGGGGTGGAAGGAGACGTACATAGATGGATCAGAAACTGGTTGGAGGGTAGAAAACAAAGGGTAGGAGTGAAGGGTCACTACTCCAACTGGAGGAGGGTCACGAGTGGTGTCCCGCAGGGCTCGGTGCACGGGCCGCTGCTATTTAATATCTTCATAAATGATCTAGAAACAGGAACGAAGTGCGAGATAATAAAATTTGTGGACGACACCAAACTATTTAATGGAGCTCGGACTACAGAGGACTGCGAAAAGTTGCAAAGGGACTTGAACAAATTAGAAGAATGGGCGGCGAAATGGCAGATGAAGTTCAACATTGAAAAATGTAAAGTATTACATGTGGGGAGCAGAAACTCGAGGTACAACTATACAATGGGAGGGATGTTATTGAATAAGAGTACCCAGGAAAGGGACTTGGGGGTAATGGTGGACATGACAATGAAGCCGTCGGCACAGTGCGCAGCGGCCGCTAAGAGAGCGAATAGAATGCTTGGTATAATCAAAAAGGGTATTACAGCCAGAACGAAAGAAGTTATCCTGCCGTTGTATCGGGCGATGGTGCGCCCGCATTTGGAGTACTGCGTCCAATATTGGTCGCCGTATCTTAAGAAGGATATGGCGTTAGTCGAGAGGGTTCAAAGGAGAGCAACACGTCTGATAATAGGTATGGAAAACCTGTCATATTCTGAGAGATTGGAGAAGCTGGGTCTCTTTTCCCTGGAGAAGAGGAGACTTAGAGGGGATATGATAGAGACTTACAAGATCATGAAGGGCATAGAGAGAGTAGAGAGGGTCAGATTCTTCGAACTTTCGAAAAATAAGAGAACAAGAGGGCATTCGGAAAAGTTGAAAGGGGACAGATTCAAAACAAATGCTAGGAAGTTCTTCTTTACCCAACGTGTGGTGGACACCTGGAATGCGCTTCCAGAGGACGTTATAAGGCAGAGTACGGTACTGGGGTTCAAGAAAGGATTGGACAAATTCCTACTGGAAATGGGGATAGAGGGGTATAGATAGAAGATTACTGCACAGGTCCTGGACCTGTTGGGCCGCCGCGTGAGCGGACTGCTGGGCACGATGGACCTCGGGTCTGACCCAGCAGAGGCATTTCTTATGTTCTTATGTTCTCTGTCTGTCTCCATAATAAATATGAACGCCATATAGCGGAACGCCATAATTCATCGCTTTCCTATACTAAAACATGGTCGACAATGATGGAATTTTGTGGTATAGACCTTTGACTGTATGCTTACTTGATCTCTTTGTATGCTTACTTGATCTCTCTTTTTCTTATTCCTATTACTACTCAATATGATTACTTTGGACATTCCTTCTGTTGTTCTATTTTCCGATATGCTAGCTCTCTGTTTGATTTGGCATAATTACTGTCTGTAATGTTTATTGCTCGCAATGATACTGAAATTGTACTGATTTGTCACATAATTTTTCTCTTCCCTCTTATATCCTCGTTCTTTACTGATAGCTGATGCATTTACGTATGATTGCTGTATTTTACTTTTGATTGTTTTCCTCTGCCCGACCCCTACTCTCATGCAATGTGGTATACTTGATGGTGTCTTTCTTTTTTGATTACTTCCGAAGTTCTCGGAAGCTTCTCGTATTTTTGTTTTTTCTGTATTGCTATTGTTTATAAAACCAATAAAATTATTGGAACTTAAAAAAAAACAAAAAACTATTTGATGACTGGTTGGATTATCCGTATTTTTTCTACTAGTATTTTGTATACACAAGTTAAAAGTTTTGTATTCCTGTACAAGCTATATTATTGTCATCAATAAAATTGTTTTACCATAAACAAACAGCAGAGGCTCCTAGCTGTTTAAATCACTTGTGCAGAGATATTCAGCAGCATTTAACTAAATAGTGTTAACTGAATATCTCTGCTAACCGCTTCTGCTGAAACCAGCTAGTTTGTGGGCAGTCAAGCTAAGTAACGACAAAATTAGGACAGCAAAACAACTGTCCTAGCTTTATGCACTGATCTGAATATTGGCTGGTGCCCAGTTAACTTTCAGATCAGCCCACATATTTGATGCCAGGAGCTGCACATACCCCAGCACTGAATACCCAGGGCTATGTCAGCCCACATCTGGAAGCAGCTTAATGCCCAAAGGCTGAATATTGACTTCTATATTAAAAAATAATGCTTAACAGGCAATAGGCAAGGCTGGCTACTGGGCTACGTGATATGTATGGCCTCAAGAGAATGGCATACATGAAGAAGGCATTGCCAACCCCCATGCCCCATTTAGGGCTGGTCTAAAAACATCTCTCTTCACCAAAGTGTTTCCAGGTTTAGCTCCTCATCCCTGACAGCGTGTGTGTCTGTCTGTCTCTCTGTGTATCTGTGCTTATGCTGCCTTTCAAGTCTAGAGTTTCGGCATCCCTGTCCCTTATTGTCTCCTTTTCTTTTAAACAATGTAGTTCTTCCCACTTTCCTCTTGTTCTGATTGTAAGTCTATTTACATTATGTTAGGTTAATCGTTGTTTGTCCTCTCCCATTTTTTTATATTATTATTATTGTAAAACGCCTAGAATTTGGTAAGCATTTAATCAGAATTTCAATAAACTTGAAACTTTCTTATTTTTTGAAATTTTATTGTAAACTTTATTGATTTATTTTGAAAAGTGCTATATAAAATCCTGAATGAACCACAATAGTGCAGGGCACAGGGTTTGGGAAAGGGGCGGGTGGGGTTTTTGTTCTCGGGAGCCGCTGCTATTATGGAAGAAGGAAGCACTGTGCTGGAGCTACCAGAGAAATAGGTGGGAGGGAGGTGCTAATTTCGTTTTTTATACAGGGCACTAGGTAGCCTAGAGCTGGTTCCCATAATATGTCCTTGTCCACTGGGAATAATATTTCAATGTATTCGCAGGCACAGACAGACATGTACATGTAAACCCATCACCTGTACCATGGTCTGTCCATAAAGAAGACTGAGAGCCATGTGCTTACCTTCACTTGCAGCCAAGCCCTTCAGGTCACTGTACTTGCTCGAGTCTCCTTTTGGTGGCAAAGCAGGCTGCAGGTCCATACTCTTCTCTTCTAGACATTCCAAGCTACCTTTAGACTGGGAAAAGAGGGCAAATTAATCTCCTCATCAACCACCATGCTCTAAAAAGATATACCTGTGCTTCCTATAATAGCAGTTCTCTCTCGCTCTTGTTTCTTTCAGCTTGGGGCAGTTCCACCTTACTCAGGGCAAGATTCTCAAAAGTTTAACGCCATCGCTAAACTGTTTTCCAGCAGTTTAGGCTGTAGGCAGTTTAGCGGCGGATCATCAATACGGATAATCTTTGTCTTTAGCGAGGTTTCTAGCATTCTCCAACACTCACATGCAAATGGGCTCTTCAACACTGAAATGAGCCCTCCGGTGGATTCTTAAAAAATGCCGAGCCATTTTCAAAAAGTGGCATCAGCTTTTGGCAACAAAAGAAAAGTGACTGGTCCAGGGGTGCCGGTCAGTGTTAGAGACTACTAGAAAGCCCTGTGTTTTGATGCAGCAGTGGCGTAACTAGTGTATTTGACACCCGGGGCTGATCATTTTTTAATACCCCTCTTCTATTAACCAAAAATTTTTTTTTTTTAATAATCTAGGAGTCACACAACAAGGGTGCACCTAGGAAAAGGCAGCATCCTAAACACTGCAATGAGCACTAGAACATCAATACACCCATTATACAATTGAACAAGCCAGATTAATTCAGATCCACAAATACACCCTCACCGGTATGGAATAAGGAATCACAAA
Organism: Geotrypetes seraphini; assembly: GCF_902459505.1. Taxonomy (NCBI): domain Eukaryota; kingdom Metazoa; phylum Chordata; class Amphibia; order Gymnophiona; family Dermophiidae; genus Geotrypetes; species Geotrypetes seraphini. The sequence goes on along the minus strand of NC_047091.1, from coordinate 138,623,666 downwards.
CTAAAAATAGAAATATGTAGACAAAAGTTAAACTGAACTGCTAAGAAGCCATACTCTGCATACATTGCAACACCTCAGAAACAGTGACACATGTCCCCTAATACTGTACAAAATATAAAGATTGTAAATGTGAATTTGGAAAAACTAACAAACTACAATCACTACTTTACAAATTAACAAATAGAAATAAAACAAAAAATGGGACATAAGAAAATACCATTTTATTGGACTAATCCATTTTTCAATTACCGTATTTTTCACTCCATAAGATGCACCTGACCATAAGACGCTCCCACTTCTAGAGGAGGAAAAACCAAGAAAAAAAAAATTCTGAACCAAATGGTGTGCCCTGTACCCTGTCCCCCCTCTGGTGGTCTAGTGGTAGGCCGAACAGGGTACAGGGCACATCTAGTGGTGGGCACATCTAATGGTAGGCAGTCCCAAGCCAGCCTGCCAGACTCAGCCTTGCTGCCACCAGGAGGGGCTCTTGGCTGCTTTACCTTTGTTCTCTGCAGGTTGGCCTGTATCCCATTGTCACTGATCTTCACAGTGATCTGCTTCTCTGACAGATCTGGTCGAAGGAAAGGAGGCTTCATACTCACTGCTTGTTTCTTCTTTGGGTCAACAACATATCTTTGCAATTTGAAAAAAAAGAAAACCAACCACAATGAGAAAATGTTTTTTTTAGTGAGACCCAGGACTCGTGTTCCAGAAGCATTAATACTCTGTTCTGAGTTAATGGGGAGTCTCCTTTCAGTCAACCTAAACTCAGTTTTGAGGTTTGCAACACAATGGGAATTTTAGTATTTCTACAATGAACTCATATGCATGAGACCTAATTGCATACAATGAAAGCAGAGTATGCCAATTGCTCTCATTGGTGGAAATTGTAAAAATCCAACTAGGTTGTGGTCCTTGAGGACCGAGTTTGTTAAAAGCAAGCCAATAAGAATGATTCTGTTCCACTGATCAAAGTAGGCTGGGCTGGAATGCTGAAGGAGTGAGAGACAAAGGGTAGGAGTAGTGAAAAAGAAAGAAAGCCCATCTTATCTTTTGTTGTTAAGAATGAAACCACAGCTGTGCTGAGATTTAATTATAATCCAGATTGTGAGGAAGGTCTATTTTTAGTATCACTCTCTTGTTCGGCAGGGATATGGTTAACCATATGACTCCAGAAAAAGGAGGACGGGTTGAAATATCCGAGTTTTACTTCCACTGCTTTCAACGGAAATAAAACCCTGAGATCTCAATCTATCCTCCTTACTTCCATTGCTTTCAATGGAAGTAAAACCCGAATGTCTTAATCCGTCCTCCTTTTTATGGAGCCATATATATGGTAACCCTAACTAGGGGTAGTCTTCAAAGTATAAAAGGGATGAAGAATAATATGTGGAGAGAGCTCTATTTTTTTTCTAAACTTTAGAATCCCTACAGTCTCGGCTACATAGGCTATTAAGCAGCTCATGATCAATTTGCAGCAAGTAGAGACCCACTACAGGTTTGGTTCTCAACCAGTGTGCCAGGACACACTGGTGTGTCACCAAAACATTTGACAGACATCATCATTGCACTTTTCTTAATGCGTGTGGTGGGTTGGGGAGATCTGAGAACCAGGAAGTCAATTTCGTAATCCATTACTAGTTCCTAACTCCTGTCATTAGCCCTAAATGGAAATGTTGCAGGCCCAGGGCAACTTCTGGGGGAACGGCCTGGAATGCAGTTCTCCCACTTCTTTTCAGACTTCAGAGCAGTAAAGGTATTTTGCTTCTTTCCCTGCCTTCCAGACAAACTGCAAGGAAGAAAAGGGGAAAGGGGGGGGGGGGAGCACTCGGAGAATAGTTAAGCTCTGGAACACATTTCCAGAGGTTGTGGTAAGAGCGGATAGTGTAGCTGGTTTTAAGAAAGGTTTGGACAAGTTCCTGGAGGAAAAGTCCATAGTCTGTTATTGAGAAAGACATGGGGGAAGCCACTGCTTGCCCTGGTTTGGTAGCATGGAATGTTGCTACTTCTTGGGGTTCCGGAATCTTATGTTACTCTTTGGGATTCCAGAATCTTGCTATTCTTTAGGATTCTGAATGGAATGTTGCTACTCTTTGGGTTTTTGCCAAGTACTAGTGACCTGGATTGGCCACCATGAGAACGGGCTACTGGGCTTGATGGACCATTGGTCTAACCCAGTAAGGTTATTCTTATGTTCTTATGGATCAGAGCACCAAACAGTCCCTCTGCTCCCTCATATATCTCTCCTCTTCTATTGCTCCTGACCTGGCCTGCCTATCCCCTTCCCCAGCTCCACAGTTGTTCTTCCTTTTTGCATATAAATTAAACCCTATGCAGGCCAATGGCATACCCCTGTCCTCCACTCCAGCAGTCACTATCATTGTATCTGTATTTCTCTAGCATCAAAGTCAGCAACAGAGAAATTATATATAAGGTTTTTTTTCTATGTTCAGCTGCAAATTGTAGCGTTTAGCGTGTCATACATGTGAATATTATCTGTTAGGCGTGTCACAACAGAAGAAAGGTTGAGAATAGCTACTCTAAAGTGTTCACTTGCTAATGACACCACAGCTTATGCAAAACTGATGATCATGCAAATGGCATTATTCTGAACAGTAAAATAGAATTTTAACCTATTTAAAAAGACAAGGCAACCAGAAATACATTTTGAGATTAAATGTGTGTAAAATCTTCTTTACATTGGAACATCTTCCTCTCCCTTCCCCGAAGGGGTTCAGGGGTTTTATTGCTCGCTCGGTGCTGTTGGGGGAAGAAGGTGATTTTGCACTGTTGGATTTCATCAGACCCCCCCACTTTGTCACACTGGCGTACCTTGATGCTGCAACACGCTTCTATGGAACGTTTACAATTCTCTGCTTTGGACACAACAAGGGGTACATCTTTTAGTTTTTGTTGGGAACCATTCTGTCTTACGTTAACCCACAGAGCTCGTAGTCATCTGCTTAATGTGTGAATTTCTATTGTGGCACAATATGGAATGGAGTGTATTTTGTTGTATTGGGATTGGCTTTGGGGTAGGGTGGGTTGGGGAGTGGGTTGGGGCGTGGGTGGGAGTTTATGTACATGGTGAAGTTTAGGAGAAAGACCGTATTCATGTATTTCATTGACCACCATGCATTGTACGATTGTGTGTACTGTTCCATTTTGAAAATCAATAAACATATTGAACATAAAAAAATTTATTGTGCCTGTTGTACCTGGGAGTCAGGGGGCTGCAAAGGACATGTTCCAAATTCCCACGGCAACCTCGAGTGAAAGGATTAACACCTCCACGAAACTTTCCAGTCACCTGCAAAACAAAGAGTGCCCAAGTGAGCCTCCCAAGAGCCTCAGAGCTCACCCACTCCACCACTCACAATCTCCCAAGAGCCCCAGAGTTCACCGATGCCACTGTTGGCAACCTCCCAAGAGTCTGGAATCTCACCCATTCCACAGCTCACAGTCTCTCGGGAGCACCAAGGACTCACCAACTCCCACAACGCACAACTTCCCAACAGCACCAGGAGCTCATTCACCCCAAGTGCACAATCTCATGAAAGCTCCTGGAGCTCTTTCACGCCCCAGCGCACAACCTCCCAGGAGCACAGGGAGATCACTCACTCCACAGCGCCATAACCTCCCAAGAGCGTACCCACTCCACATATCCTGTAAACAGCAAGATCTCCTCCAGATCCAGGTGATCAGCTCAGAATGTCTTGAGACCACCATGAACTTTAGGACAGAATCAATGGGGAAAGGGAATGGGGACTTGCATACCGCCTTTTTGTGGCTTACTACCTGAGAACGGGCATTTGAATTCTGTCGGGAAAGTAGACAGCTGGCTGAATCTGGTAGAGTGAGCCCCACTGCCCTGGTATCTTGGGGCAATGTGTGCTTGGAGGGGGAGGGGCTGGAAGGGAATGATAGAACCAAGCTTACCTGCTCATTGGTGGTGCGACCTCGAGCCACCAAGACAATGTGGAATCCTGTCAGACCAATGACAGGGATGAAGAAAAATCCAGCCACACACATCACCGCCACGCTGGGCATCACCGCTAAGGAGGCCAAATCTAACACTCAACAGGACAGTTCCAAAAATAACCATTACTGACTGGCACTTTCTTCACTGTGCCTTCTAAACCATCCTCCCTCTGGGATAACTCCCTTCCAAGAACACTTTGCTCTCCTGGTAATATGGTTCTTTACCATATGGGCACAACCACCATAACAAAAGCTTCAGAAGTACCCGCTGTTCTAGCCACAAGCACGAAGCACCCTAGAGCTCTGGCTGGGAGGTGAACATGTACCAGCCCTGATATCGACTCCATTTTGCCATTTCCAGTGGCCTATTTATCTATCCAAATTCTAGTTTAATTTCTATGACCTTTGGGGTCCTTATCCCAATCATATATACATAGCAGGGCGCTGCGTGCGTCTGGTAACACTATAGAAATAATTAATACCGTGTTTCCCTAAAAATAAGACCTACCCCAAAAATAAGCCCTAGCATGATTTTCAGGGTAGGTCTTAAGATACGCCCTACCCCAAAAATAAGCGCTTTACCCCAAAAATGCCCCAGTTAGATCGCCCCCGAAGCCCTGAATGTCCCTGACACTACCTGACTCCATCTCTGGATTCGCTGGCCGCAACAGCGCTCCCCCCATCACATAGCCAAACCCCACTGACTCTCCCATCCATCCCCATGCGCAGCATCTTTCCATCTCTCCTTCCCATCCGAAATCTGCCGACCCTCCCACCGCGAGACCGACATATCTCCCTCCAAACAGCAGCGTCAGCAGCACTTTAAACAGGCTGCTTCACAGTCTTCTCCCACCAGGTCCTTCCCTCTGCTGCATCACTAATGATTTCATCAGCGATGCAGCACAGGGAAGGCCCCGGCAGGAGAAGGCCATGAAGCAGCCTGTTTAGAGTGCTGCTGTTTGGAAGGAGATATGTCGGTCTTGCGGTGGGAAGATCGGCGGAGTTCTGCTGTGCGGGGGAATGGGAGGGATAGAAAAATGCTGCTTAAGGGTTCTGCTGCATGGGGGATGGGAGGGAGGGATGGACAGATGCTGCGCAAGGGTTCTGCTGCATGGGGGGATGGGAGGGAGGGATAGAAAGATGCTGCAGAGGGCAGGCACAAGGGGATGGGTGAGAGGGGAGGAAAGATGCTGCACATGTGGGGGAGAGATGGGAAAGAGGAAGAATTGGGGTGGAGGAGAGGAAGGGATGATGATCATTGTTCATGAAAAAAATAAGACATCCCCGAAAATAAGCCCTAGTGTGTTTTTTTGGACCCAAAATTAATATAAGACACTGTCTTAATTGGGGGGGAAACATGGTAGTAGTAAATCAGTCTGCCTGGAGAATGCCTCTGCTTCCATTATTTTCTTCCACACAGGGACAGGCTGACCATAGGGCAGTGTTCAAGGGCCCACAGTGGCAACAGACCCACTCTCCCCTAGCCTCCATCTAATTTAATCACTTCTGATTGGTACCCAGATCACTTACAATCCACTCTTGCCTCTACAGCATCGTCTCCCGTCTTGGAGAACTGTTGGAACCCAACTCCCTTGTGCTCCCGCTCCTCTTCAGTCCCCCTCCCTTACTCTTTAGAAAAACAGGATACGTGACGGTGGCGTGAACTGCCCCCAGTCTGTCCACGTGGTTTAAAATGTAAACCAAGCCAAAGCCAAAGACGCTGACCATGTGCGTGCTTAAAGACAGCAGGAAGAGGAAAAAGAAGCGGTAATTCCTTCGCCCAATGCAGTTATTCACCCAGGGGCAGTGGTGGTCAAAATCCTGTGGGAGAGAAACAGAATGGTGTGACAGTGTTTTCATCAAATATGGCAAACATCACAGTGAGAGAGTCTCAGGGTGTTTTCCTCTCCTTCTTAATCTATCCCAGAATAGGAATACAAATGCATTTCTTACATAGGGCACTACATTTTCTGCATGTTGCTACTTTTCAGTGGCTAATCCAGCGCTGAGTTAACCATTAAGCAAAATAAGAATGTGCTTAAAGCACCAAGGGAAGGGGGACCCCAGAGAGCTTTTTCCCCCTAGCTATCATGTCCTTAACTCTTTCACTGCTGTCTGCTATACTCATTATTCAAATGAATTTCAGTGTTGATCTAAACATTATAAAGATATATGGTGTTTTGTTTCGTACAGTAATGATTTTTCTCCTCCTCCTGCCCAGGGTTTGCGTATCTGTACGCCCTAGAGTGTGTGAGTGCATGTGTGATTGGTTGTTTGAGTTGCGTGTGGTGTGGTTTGTATGGTTTGAATGGGATGTGAGTGAGAGTGGACTGTATTGAATCGTTTGGGGATTCTGATTGCTTTTATAACAGAAATGTGGACGGGGGATGCTGGTCAGCGTGCTGTTCCCTCTTACTGCCAGTTTTGCTCTTTCTGAGGGGGTGCAATGTCTCTTCTACTGCTGTGCAATTCATTGCTATGTACAGTTCAGCCTATGTATCTTGTTTGGTGTTGCACGTTGAATGTTATGTATCACTGTGCACATGCACTGTTGTTGTATTGTGGACGGTAGTTGCTGTCCGAGTGTTTCTTGTCACAATAAACATGATATTAAAAAAAAAAAAAAAGTAATGATTTTTCTCAACACTTATTGAGTCTTAATGTCTTGTCAGTTAAGCAATGGAAAGGTTGAGGGGCACCAGTGTCGTGCTGTGCTTAGGGCCTCGGTTGGCCCTTAATTTGGCCCTGGGTTAATCCTAAGAGTTAGTCAAAGCTGTCAGTGTCTCCTATGCTGTCAAGACCACACGATTTCCTTCTTCAGACGAGTGGCCAAAATTCTTCTGTGCAGAAAACCCCTGCTAATAACCACCGGCCCGAACAGGAGCACCTCTCCACCCCTCAACTGCTCACGTTCCTGAAGACTTTTATTAGAATGCCAGAGAGAGCTTGAGCTCATTAGGAATTAGGAGTGGGTTTTTATTCCAGAAGGAAAACACTACTTTACTGAAGAGATGAAAAGAAATTAACAGTGAATAACAGGAGCACATTTGTGTTTGTTTAAATGATTTAAGAATGGCAATAAAACCTTATATCGTTTTCACTTTTTCTACAGTCAGTTCCTCCGCGGTTGTGCTGTTTATGTCATATAATTCTGCAGATGAGGAAAAGACATTTTGTCCTGTTCAAAACTAACAGGGACCTTCAGGAGAACTCAGTGTGTGAAGAATGTGTACAGAATCGGACCCTCCAGATCCCCGGGAAATTTAGTAGAGGGTAAAATGCTGAATTTGCTTTTCTCCGAGTGTTCCGCCTGTATTCCCTTCTCACTAGCCACCCCAGGACTGCAGAGCTTTAGCGCATTATAAATAGAATAATGGTTGGGCAGCTGTATCATAAGATTCCTGGGATAGGATCAGATGGCAATTCCCCAAGCCCCAGAGACAGAGGGAAAGTAGGCTTTAAACAGAACCGCCCTGCTCCATAACTTACATAGTAACATAGTAACATAGTAGATGACGGCAGATAAAGACCCGAATGGTCCATCCAGTCTGCCCAACCTGATTCAATTTAAATTATTATTTTATTTTTTTTTCTTCTTAGCTATTTCTGGGCGAGAATCCAAAGCTTTACCCGGTACTGTGCTTGGGTTCCAACTGCCGAAATCTCTGTTAAGACTTACTCCAGCCCATCTACACCCTCCCCGCCATTGAAGCCCTCCCCTGCCCATCCTCCACCAAACGGCCATACACAGACGCAGACCGTGCAAGTCTGCCCAGTAACTGGCCTTAGTTCAATCTTTAATATTATTTTCCGATTCTAAATCTTCTGTGTTCATCCCACGCTTCTTTGAACTCAGTCACAGTTTTACTCTCCACCCCCTCTCTCGGGAGCGCATTCCAGGCATCCACCACCCTCCCCGTAAAGTAGAATTCCCTAACATTGCCCCTGAATCTACCACCCCTCAACCTCACTGAGGAAAAGCAACCACTGTGAAAGTGGCCAGAATGGCATCAAAGGAGGCTCGTGGGACTTAGAACATAAGAACATAAGCAATGCCTCTGCTGGGTCAGACCAGAGGTCCATCGTGCCCAGCAGTCCGCTCACGCGGCGGCCCAACAGGTCCAGGACCTGTGCAGTAATCCTCTATTTATACCCCTCTATCCCCTTTTCCAGCAGGAAAATGTCCAATCCTTTCTTAAACCCCTGTACTGTACTCTGCCCTATTACGCCCTCTGGAAGCGCATTCCAGGTGTCCACCACTCGTTGGGTAAAGAAGAACTTCCTAGCATTCGTTTTAAATCTGTCCCCTTTCAACTTTTCCAAGTGTCCTCTTGTTCTTTTATTTTTCGAAAGTTTGAAGAATCTGTCCCTCTCTACTCTCTCTATGCCCTTCATGATCTTATAAGTCTCTATCATATCCCCTCTAAGTCTCCTCTTCTCCAAGGGCTGCTTACCTCGACACAGTTGTCGCACACACTGCAGTGGGAGCAGCGGGGAGGCCGGTAGAAGTGGCAGGTGGCACACCACTTCATCCGTACCTGGATTCCTTTAATCTCCACGTTCTTGTAGAGCGGGGCTCGAAAATCATCATCTTTGTCTTCGTCTTCATCCGCTGTTGGATGCAAAAGAAGAGAAATAATCCACCAGGCAATAAAGAGATCTATGTGCGGCTCTTCCACATTTGTGGGCCAGATCTTGAAAAGGGATTCTCGCCATCCCCATTCTTCAAGTGCACCCTTTCCACCTCCAACGTTTTTTTTGTTTATTACACAGATTAAAACAGAAATTCAATCTTGCTGAATAAAAAGTGTTTTCTTCCACAACGAAAGAAAACACATCTTAAATCAAAGCAGCACCTTCTGTGTTGTTTGCTCTAGAATTTCCTGTGAGTAGAGAATGACTCGGGGAAAAAATTTTGTCCCCGTCACCTCGACCACTGTCCCTGTCACTGCCTCATCCCCCGTGACCACTGTCTCCGCCCCGTCCCCATCCCTGCAACCACTGTCCCCACCCCATCCCTGTGACTACTATGCCCGCAGCATCCATACAAGTCTTAGTACTGTAATATTTAGCTTATTCCTTCCTTATAAATCAAAGTTTTGGCTGCTGAACTAGAGAAATAGATGTTCAGCTGGCAGGGTTTGTTTATAAATTTTTATAAACACAACTAATATACTACTTTATCCTAAAGCAAAAAAAAAAGAAATAAATAAATAGTATTTTATTTCTACCTTTGTTGTCTTCCATCCACCGTCTGTATTCTCTCAGCGTCTTCCATTTGCTCTGTTACTGTGCCTCTCCCTTCACCCCCCCCCCCCCCAATTGGTCTGGCACCCATCTCCTTCCCTCCGCTCCCCCCATAATCTGGCATCTCAGTCTTCTTCCCTTCCAGTGTCTTCTCCACACTCTGTTCCCCATTTCCCTTCAGCGTCTTCTCCCTACTCTCTGTTCCCCATTTCCCTTCAGCGTCTTCTCCCCACTCTTCCTTCCTCATTTTTTCCCTTCAGTGTCTTCTCCCCACTCTGTCTTCCCCAATCCCCATTTCCCTTCAGCGTCTTCTCCCCACTCTGCCTTCCTCATTTTTCCCCTTCAGTGTCTTCTCTCCACTCTGCCTTCCCCAATCCCCATTTCTCTTCAGCGTCTTCTGCCCACCTCATTTTTTCCCTTCAGCGTCTTCTCCCCACCACCACCTTTCCCTCTCACCACCTCACCGCCTTTCAGCACTCCTCACACAGCCCAAGAATCTCCCTTCCTCCCCCTTACCTTCGCGGCGCATTAGTAAAGTAACTTGCTCAAAGCCGGCCAAGACTGCCTGTAATCGCGTATGTGTGGGCGAAAGCTTCTCTTCTGACGCAACCGGAAGTTGCGTCAGAGGAGAAGCTTCCACCCAACACACACACAACTGCAGGCAGGCTCGGCCAGCTTTGAGCAAGTTACTTTACTAACGCCGCAACACACCATGAAGGGAAGGGGAAGGGAGGGAGATAGATTCGGTAGATAGGAAGGAGGGAGGGGGCTGCGCATGTTTCCTCCCTTAACTGCGGGGACAAGGCCATTCACCGCTCCATGGGGCAGTGGATGGCCTTGACCCCGTGCCCACAGTGAGCACTTTTTCCCACTCCACTGTTCTGGCAGGTTACCCAGGTAACAGCCTCCGTGTCATTCTCTACCTGTGAGTTTCTGCCTCTCCTGTAGGTGGCCGGCTCAGCATTGAATATCCAGGTCAAATTCAGCCAGGGACAGTCAGCATCTTTGAAAATATTGACCACCACAGGCTGAATATCAGATGGGATAGCACAAGATGGCAGATAAAGACCAAAATGGTCTACACAAAGGAATTTGTGTGTGTTGGATTTGAATTTTTGACTTGATATTTTATTTATTCAATTTTCTATACCGTTCTCCCAAGGGAGCTCAGAACGGTTTACATGAATTTATTTAGGGTACTCAAGCATTTTTCCCTGTCTACCCCGGTGGGCTCACAATCTCGCTAATGTACCCGGGGCAATGGGGGGATTAAGTGACTTGCCCAGGGTCACAAGGAGCAGCGTGGGTTTGAACCCACAACCTCAGTTTTAAATCGTTAAAGAGAATTTTTTAAAAATCCAATAAACCACATATGTGCACACACCTGTAGAAAGTACCTCTCTGCCCTAGAAGTGGTATAATTTAAAAAGAACCCAACCAGCATTTAAGGCCTCAGCAGCTCTAGAACCCTGAAAAAGTTATATACAAACTGTTTTATTAAAAATCAAGCTTATAAGAAATCAACTTCAATATACTATACAACAATGAACAATAACAGATGACAATGAAGCATCACTAATAGTATTCAACCAACGATTTTTCCAAATTTCCCTCCAACCCAAATTTTGAATACTAGTCCCTCCCCTAGATAATACCCAGAAGAATCCCCAACTCATCCTATTATAACCCCCAAAAAAGTGGGTAGGCCTACTGTAACATTCAGCGATATGAATGACTATATACCTTCATTTTCTCTAGTATAGCGCCCTGAAGAAATTAATATGTGTCTTGTCTGGGAACATGACCCATGAAAAAATGCAGTCAGTATTAGGGCAGCACAGAAGACTGCTCTCACATTATTTAATTCTAGGAAAAGGAAGGTTTAAAAGAAAGGACTGAGAAAACTGAAGTGCAGAGGATCATCTTTAGGCCTAGACTTTTAGGCTTTCAGGGCTAGATTCATTACGCAAACTGATCGTGTACTGGTAGTTTGCGATCTGATTTTCCTCCAACCCGATTCACTAACCTATGTGCCAATCCGATTCCGATCCGTGCATGCAAATAAGGGGGAACGACATGCAAATGTAGGCAGGAAGCGATTCACTGACTGGGCTGACCAATCAAAAATAAGCAACTGCTGAGGACCAGTCACTCAGGTCCTTTCCGACTGCCCTGCCTTCTGCCGCCCTGCTCTCTGCCCCGATTCTCCTGCCCTTCCCCGCAATGCAAGCCCATGGTTTTAACCTGCGGGTTAAAACCACAGGCTTGTGAATAAAAATTAAAAAAAAGTAAAACAGTAGAACAGCACTGGAGGCAAGAAGGTGAAGGAAGGCAGAAAGGGACATGTTGGGGCGAGGAAAAAAAAAAAAAACTGGACAGCAAACGCACGCACAGACCATCTACAGGCATGCGTCGGGATCGCTACCCAGCGATCCATGTCGTCAGATGGGGGGGTGCCTCCGATCGTCCCCATTTGCATGAAGATGGTTGGTGAATTGGTCGACCTGCCTCCAATCGCCCACGGATTGGAAGGTTAGTGAATCCAGACCTCAGTCTGTACAGCTGGAAGCTTTCTGTTTCTACTTCTTGGTTTTTTTTGTTTGTTTTTTATTCAATTTTTATTAGACTTTTATAATTAAAACAGAAACAGTATAATCACCACAAGTACACCACTCTGGGATACTACATCCACTCGATATAGAATACAGAGTAAACACAGCTCTATTATATCCCAGCCCCACACCCCATCATGGCATAAAATAGGAAGAAAACAATAAAAACAAAATAAAACACCAGCAAAATAAACACCATGTGGAAGTCCCAATGTGGTTCCTTCAAAGAGACTCCCAAAGAACCCCACAACCCCTCCCCCCCCACATCCATCCACCCACACAACGGAAAGAAAGGATTAAATAAAATGGAATATTTTTTCCCAAGTCCGCTTCTGCTGTTCATAATAGCCATAGTGCTTAGCAGCTAAGCATTCCATTTGGGCAAGTTTTTTTAATTTTTCCAACCACTCCTCCTCTGGTGGAGCAACTAGTTTTTGGTTTTTATAAATTAATGATTCAAGGTGAGGGCCTGCCAAAAGGATGGAAAGAGGTGGCTGTAAGTGGTTGGGAAAATAGGTGAAAACCAATGGAATGCTTCTGCTAGAGATGGAGATTCATTAGAATGCCTTTACAATGTATTACATACGATATAAAGCATGTTAAGTTAGAACTAGAAGTGTTCGAATCCAAGCTAAAAGCCTACTTTTTAAAATCTGTTTTCAACTCTTAACTCCCACTCACTGCTGTCAGATACCTTCCATACCCTGAAATGTCCTTCTTCACACAGAGGGTGGTGGATACATGGAATGCGCTGCCGGAGGATATAGTAAGCAGAAGCACGCTACAGGTCTTCAAAGAAGCTTTGGATAGGTACTTGGAGGACAAAGGGATAGAAGGGTACAGATAAGAATAGAGGTAGAGGTAAGTTAAAAAATTAGTCAGGGACCACTGTTTCAGGCAATAGGACTGATGAACCGCCGCGGGTGCGGACCGCTGGGCAAGATGGACCTATGGTCTGCCTCAGCGGAGGCAACGCTTATGTTCTTATGTTCTAAATTAGATTGTAGAACTATGAAATAGTGGCTATGCAAACAACTGGAAACATCAACCGTATCATATGAAGAAAAAATTGTTCCAGTTTGATATTAATCTCCAAAAGTCATCAGGAGAGGGTTAGATACTCGATCCTCAGAGGGTGAAACCTGTGGGTAATTTCACCCTCTGAGGATCGAGGATCTAACCCTCTCCTGATGACTTTTGGAGATTAATATCAAACTGGAACAATTTTTTTCTTCTAAATTAGATTGTAAGCACTTCTGAGCATGGACTGTCTATTGTATGTTAAAATGTACAGCGTTGCGTATGCCTTTCGGAGCTATAGAAATAAAAAGCAACTTAGCACATAGAAATTTAATCTGTGCACAATACAATCTCTAACATAAGTAACTAATTTTCTTTTTATAAACACAAATGTGTGAAATGAACCGAAACAGTCCAAATTTGGAATAAAGGCAAAAAATCTGAAAAGAAACTGAAAGTGTTTTCCCTGCGCAGACCAGTCTGATCTTTTATGCTTACCTCGTGGGAAGACTCCTGGGTCCATGAATGTTGCCATGCTGAAGTTGGCCAGCACAAAGAGAAACATGAGCCCATTGTAGAGAGGGATAGCAGAGGAAATAGTTCTGGACAACCAAGGGCACCTACAGAGAGGCAAAGAGATGAGGCATGAGACACACAACAACTATATTAATTGCATGTCAAAAGAATATAAGAAGAGCCATACTGGGACAGACCAAAGATCCATCAAGTCCAGGATTCTATTTCCAACAGTAGCCAAGATCCAAGTCACAAGTACTGTACATGGCAAGATCCCAAAAGAGTAAAAGATTTTAGACTGTTTAGCCTAGAAATAAGCAGTGAATTTTCCCCAAGTCCATCTTAATAATGACTTATGGACTTTTAGGAAAGTATCCAAACCTTTTTTTAAATTCTGCTAAGCTAACTGCTTTCACCACATTCTTTGGCAACAAATTCCAGAGTTTAATGACATGTTGAGTGAAGAAATATTTTCTCCAGTCTGTGCTGCCTTTCATTCCAGGCACTTTACAATTTTTTTTCCAATTTCTTTATTTATGCTTATTGAAATATACAAGAAAATCTAAATCAAGATCATATTTTTCAGAGCGCTTTTTAACTTATGTTTTCAGATACAGGCAAGCAAACATCTCTGGTGTCTATTTGAATTCTTAAAAAGATGTGTGTGATAGGTGCACTGGCATCAGAATGTCTATACCTATAGCTTATTCGGGGTATTTGATATTGCCCATCCAATACCTAGAAGACCAAAATATTTTTTTAAGTGGGTTATGTTGGAGATTAAGATGAAATGACTTTCACCAGACCCCCCCCCTCTCACACATACACACAGTATCCCTCTGGTGTTCTGCTTTGATTCAGTACCTGATTGAAAAGGACTGGAACAGATGACCTGGACACTCACATGGGAAAGAATTTAGGACCCCCTTTCATAAAATTATGGTAGCGATTATCCCGTGGCAAATGCACTGAACAGGCTTTGGTGCATTTGCCGCACCAGGAATTGCTACTGTGGCTTTGTAAAAAGGGGCCCTTCATGACTATTTTGGGGCTTTTTTGGAATACTTTACCTCATGTAGCCTGCAGCCGTATACTAAATGCTCAACACAGATGCAATGAACTCTCATGCAGTGCTCTTCCTACTGTGTGACAGGGATGGAAAGAGGGAGGATTGAGTTGGGGAGATGGGACTTTATACTGTTTTGTATAAAGGGTATCACAACCCGGACGAAGGAAGTCATCATGCCGCTGTATCGCGCAATGGTGCGCCCGCACCTGGAGTACTGTGTTCAATACTGGTCGCCGTACCTCAAGAAGGACATGGCGGTACTCGAGGGAGTGCAGAGGAGGGCGACTATGCTGATAAAAGGTATGGAAAATTTTCCATACGCTGACAGGTTAAAAATGCTGGGGCTGTTCTCCCTGGAGAAGAGGAGACTTAGAGGGGACATGATAGAAACCTTCAAAATCCTTAAGGGCATAGAGAGAGTAAATAAGGACAGATTCTTCAAACTGAGAGGAGCCACAAGCACTAGGGGTCACTCGGAGAAGTTGAAAGGGGACAGGTTTAGAACAAATGCTAGAAAATTATTTTTTACGCAGAGGGTTGTAGACACATGGAACGCGCTTCCGGAGGAAGTGATAGGCCAGAACTCTGTACAGGGATTCAAGAAGGGTTTGGATAGGTTCCTGGAGGATAAAGGGATAGAGGGGTACAGATAGAACTTGAGGTAGGTTATAGAAGTGGTCAGAAACCACTTCACAGGTCGCAGACCTGATGGGCCGCCGCGGGAGCGGACCGCTGGGCGAGATGGACCTCGGTCTGACCCAGTGGAGGCAACTTCTTATGTTCTTATGTTCTTGTATCAGCATTCTGTCAACTTTTCCTTTTTTGCCCCCCCCCCCCCCCAATATTGTAACATAAAAAGCACAAAAACTAGAAGACACACCATGAAATTAATGGGTAGCACATTTAAAGACATTGGAGAAAATATCAATGCACAATTAAGCTCTGGAAACTGTTGCCAAGGATGTGGTAAATGAGTTAGCAGTTAACAGGTATGTCATTCTGGACTACAGGATATTCTCCCCACCATGCAGATGGAATCCACTCTAGGTTTTTGATTCCTCCTCCTTTAGCAGAGGACTCTGCTGCCCCTTTTCCTTTCGCATGTGAGCCAGAAGGAGTATTTCTGATCTGCTCTGTATATTTTTTCTTATTTTCAGTGTTTTTAGCAGTTTTTGGTGCTCCAGACCTCCCCAGGTTAAGGGGAAAGCGCTGCCTGCGTGAAGAAGCAGATTTGAGATTTGCAACTGACAGGCCAATCCTTCTGAGGTATCTGTTGGCCAGCCTGCAGAAACTGTTGTGGAGCTCGGAGTCTGGACCCCTAGAAGCTTTGCTTGCCTACTGGATTATAGGGTCTTAAGCACAGGCTATTAGGCCCCTGCAGGGAGCTGGCTGTGTTTTGTCTCCCTTTTCGCATGCGCGGGTCAAGGATCAATCAGACTTCGATCTGACTAGCAGACTCCCTAATCCCCTACTTGTCGATATGATGAAGCTACCAAGTAGTAGATTTAAAACAGATCAGAGAAAATATTTCTTCACATAACATGTAATTAAACTCTGGAATTTGTTGTCTGAGAAAGTGGTGAAATCAGTTAGCCTAGCAGGGTTTAAAAAAAAGGTTTAGATAATTTCCTAAAAGAGAAGTCCATAGGCCATTATTGAGATAGATTGGGAAGAGCCAGTGCTTATTGCTAGGTTAAGAAGCAAACAATCTGTTTTTACTACTTGGGATCTAGCTAGATACTTGGGACCTAGGTTGACCACTGTTGGAAAAAGGATACTGGGCTTGATGGACCTTCAGTCTGTACCAGTAAGGCAATTCTTATGTTCTCTACTGAGCAAGGACTGTCTATTGAATGTTTAACGTACAGTGCTGCATGTCTCTAGTAGTGCTGTAGAAATAAGTAGTAGTAGTAAATTCCTGGAGGAAAAGTCCACGGTCTGCTATTGAAATAGACATGGGGGAAGCCACTGCTTGCCCTGGGATTGGCAGCATGAAATGTTGCTACTATTTGGGTTTCTGCCAGTTCTTGTGACCTGGACTGGACACTGTTGGAAACGGGAAACTGGGCTAGATGGTCTGGGCCATTGGTCTGATCCAGTATGGCTATTCCTATGCTGGGATTCTGAATGTAAAGTTCTCCTTGGAATATATAACATAGAAACATAGAAGATGACGGCAGAAAAGGGCTACAGCCCATCAAGTCTGCCCACTCTGCTTACCCACCCCCTGTCTATGCCCTACTGACCCAATTTCCTTATCTTGACCCTCGTAGGGATCCCACATGGGTATCCCATTTATTCTTAAAGTCTGGCACGCTGTCTGCCTTGATCACCTGCACTGGAAGCTTGTTCCAATGATCAACCACTCTCTCTGTGAAGAAATACTTTCTGGTGTCTGCAGCAGCCACTCTCTCCTCCTCTCCCTATTGGCTAAGGCTCTTAACATTTGCATCTCCTCTTCCTATAGGCTAAGGCTCTTTACACCTGCATTGTGATGTCATAGAACTTTCTGATTATAGAAACATAGAAACATGATGGCAGATAAAGGCCAAATGACTCATCATAGAAACATAGAAGATGACGGTAGAAAAGGGCTACAGCTCATCAAGTCTGCCCACTCTGCTTACCCACCCCCACTGTCTATGCCCTAATGACCCAATTTTCTTATCTTGACCCTCGTAGGGATCCCACATGGGTATCCCATTTATTCTTAAAGTCTGGCACGCTGTCTGCCTCGATCACTTGCACTGGAAGCTTGTTCCAATGATCAACCACTCTCTCTGTCTCTAAGATACAGTAGTTTAGAAGTATATATCAATTTAAAGAAATTGACAATGTTCTTGTGTGTATGCCAATGTAATCCAATCAAATCCTGTTGAGTACTCTCCTGCCAAGCAGCCAAATTTTGAAGCACTTGTAATTTGTTTAAAAATTTTGCTAAAATTCTAATGTAAAGAACATTATAATAGTCTAGAAATGCACAAGTACCCATATCATCCATGTAAGGTTAAACTGGCCTTATCAATTTCAGTTTAGACATAATTCTCTCCTGGCCTATACCATACTGTCCCCACAGGACACCAAGGCATTTTATCTCAGAGACACAAGGTATATCAGTTTATTCTAACCTAGGAACTACAGACAATCCAGCATAGTTTATATCCCCCATTCCTAGAGAGGTAGTCTCACCCAACCAAGCTTTAATCTCAGAAAGACAGTCATTTAAGGAGCCAACAATCACATAATAATAATAATATTATAACAGTTTATATACCAAAGGACCGTGAAGTTCTTTGCGGTTTACAATAATTAAAAGATGTCAGATTGAGTGGATTTAACAAAGTTATAAGCTAGTGACTAACAACTCTAGGGATCAGTTATTGTGGGATGAGGTTAGTTGCCTATGTATTTTAGGAACAGATATGTTTTTAGGCATTTCCTAAATTCCCCATAAGTAGTAGACGTAAGCAATTGTTCTAGATCTTTACCCCATAGTGCTGCCTGATGTGAGAGAAGGTGTTGATGATATCTTTTAAATTTACATCCTCTAACAGGAGGGGAAACAAAATTCAAGTGTGAGCCTCTCTTATGTCTGTTGGCTGAGAAAGAGAAAAGGTCAGTTATGTATTTAGGGGCTAGACCGAATAGTACCTTAAAACAGAAACAACCAAACTTGAACTTCACACGTCTCCATCTCTATTCTCCCTCAGAGAAACTAACAACTGAATATCATCACCATAAATAAACACAAGAGGTGTAGATGGGCTGGAGTAAGTCTTAACAGAGATTTTGGCAGTTGGAACCCAAGCACAGTACCGGGTAAAGCTTTGGATTCTTGCCCAGAAATAGCTAAGAAAAACTTAAAAAATTTAAATTGAATCAGGTTGGGCAGATTGGATGGACCATTCGGGTCTTTATCTGCCATCATCTACTATGTTACTATTGAGACCAACAGCTGTAAATAAATATTGAATAATAACAGACGGGGGAGTCCTGAGGGACACCCTATTGCCAATAATACACCTAGGAACCAGCTGTATCCTTCCGCACACAAAATGTCCTATTCTGCAAAAAAAAATAAAAAATCTTAACCATCTCCCTCACATATGCACAGTGTGTCCTGGTGCAATTGAATCCACTCTTGTACTCTCTGGGGTAATTTCAAAACCTGAGGGAGGGAGCATTCTACAAAATCCTTTAGAAAGCAGCCTTGTACAATGATGCTCAGCAGTGCACAAATATTCTTTCATAAATTTACACTTGCTCTATAGAAGAACAACTTATTATTTCTATAGTGCTACCAAATGCAAGCAGCGCTATACATTAAACAAGAGACAGTCCCTGCCCGATAGAGCTTACAATCTACTTATGACAGACACACAGGACAAAAGGTGAATCTATATTTGCTGCTCAAGTAGGAAATTAGAAGGGGAATGATGAGGTGGATAGGGCAGCAAAAGGACATAAGGTTTCTGAAGGCTCAGACAAGCAAGTGGCTTCATTGTCTTTGTTTTCCTGTTTTTTAGATGTCTCTCCATCACTCCTCTCTCTTCTTTCCTATCTGAATTCTTGGTGTTCCTTTCAATTATCTTGTTTTTGGATTGTAAACTGCTTTGCTGCTTTCTATTTTTCCCTCAAGAAAAGTGCTTTGTCAAATAACCATAACCAATGATAATGCTGGAACCTTCACCTGGTATTATTTCTAGGCAAAATATGCCCAAGCATATCATTTTTCACTTCAATTAAGAAAATGTATTTATTTACATGTTTACATGTACCTCATGATTCAAGGTTCTCAGCGGTTTACAATACAAAATACAAAATAAATTTCCACAACACTCATAAAAACATCCTAATTCATCAAAACCATTCCATTATCCTCTTCCTGAAACCAATTAGACACCTCCTCCACAAATTATAGACTTGGATACCATATACTCAAAGGAACAGTTTTGGTTTTAACTCCTTTTTAAATGTAGCAGCCTTGGGAGACAGGGCATTCCATAATATAGGTCCTGAAACCTGAAATTGGACCAGTGCCCTAAGAATATCCTTACTGGGCCATTCCGATGGTCCATCTAGCCCAGTAGCCCATTCTCACAGTGGCCAATCCAGGTCATTAGTACCTGGCAAAAACCCAAAGATTAGCAACATTCCATGCTGCTGATCCAGGACAAGCAGTGGCTTCTCACATGTCTGTCTCACTAGAAGATTATGGACTTTTCCTCCAGGAACTTGTCCAAATCTTTTTTAAAACCAACTACATTAACGGCTCTTACCACATCCTCTGGCAACACGTTCCAGAGCTTAACTATTCTTCTGAGTGAAAAAAAAAAATTGCCTCCTTTTGGTTTTAAAAGTATTTCCCTGTAGTTTCATCAAGTGTCCCCTTGTCTTTGTAATTTTTGACGGAATGAAAAATCGATCCACTTGTACCCGTTCTACTCCACTCATGATTTTGTAGACTTCAATCATATCTCTCCTCAGCCGTCTTTTTTCCAAGCTGTAGAGTCCTAGCCTTTTTAGTCTTTTCTCATATGACAGGGATGACAATCAATCTAGAAGAGGTATGCAGATAGATTGATAGGCTTAAAAACGATAAATCCTTGGGACCGGATGGCATCCACCCGAGGGTAATCAAGGAACTGAAAGGGGTTATAGCTGAACTGCTCCAACTAATAGCAAATCTATCAATCAAATCAGGAGAGATTCCGGAAGACTGGAAAGTAGCAAATGTTACGCCGATCTTCAAGAAAGGTTCGAGGGGAGATCCGGGAAACTACAGACCAATGAGTCTGACTTCAGTACCAGAAAAGATAGTAGCGGCACTGATAAAAAAACCACATCATCAATCACCTTGACAGACACAAACTAATGAGGACCAGTCAGCATGGCTTCAGCAAAGGAAGATCTTGCTTGACAAACTTACTTATTCGAAGGAATAAATGGGCAGATAGACAAGGGTGATTCAGTCGACATTGTATATCTAGATTTTCAGAAGACATTCAACAAGGTCCCACATGAATGTCTACTTCAAAAAATTGTGAGCCACAGAATCGAGGGTGATATACTCACATGGATTAAAAACTGGTTGGCGGATAGGAAATGGAGAGTGGGGGGTGAATGGACAATACTCAGACTGGAAAAATATCACAAGTGGAGTGCCACAGGGTTTGGTGCTCGGGCCTGTGCTCTTCAACATATTTAGAAATGACCTAGAAATTGGCACGATGATACAAAGTTATTCAGAGTAGTGAGGACACAGAAGGATTGCGAAGACCTATGAGACATACATACACTCGAGGAATGGGCTGCGAAATGGCAAATGAGGTTCAACGTGGATAAGTGCAAGGTGATGCATGTCAGTAACAAAAATCATATGCATGAATACAGAATGTCCGGTGCTATACTCAGAGAGAACCCCCAGGAAAGAGACTTGGGAGTACTTGTAGACAAGTCAATGAAACCATCCGCGCAATGCGCAAACAGAATACTAGGAATGATTAAGAAGGGGATCACGATTAGATTTGAAAAGGTTATCATGCTTTTATACCGGGCCATGGTACGCCCTCCACTTGGAATACTGCGTCCAACACTGGTCACCGTACATGAAAAAGGACATAGTATTACTCGAAAGGGTCCCGAGAAGAGTGACAAAAATGATTAAGGGACTGGGGGAGTTGCCGTACAATGAGAGGCTAGAGAAACTGGGCCTCTTCTCCCTTGAAAAGAGGAGACTGAGAGGGGACATGATTGAAACATTCAAGATATTGAAGGGAATTGACTTAGTAGAGAAAGAGAGATTGTTCACCCTCTCCAAGGTGAAGAGAACAAGATGGCACTCACCAAAGTTAGAAGGGAAAAGATTCTGTACAAATGTAAGGAAGTTCTTTTTCACCCAGAGAGTGGTAGAAATCTGGAACGCTCTTCCGGAGGCTATTATAGGGGAAAGCATCCTTCAGGGATTCAAGAAAAGGTTAGATAAGTTCCTACTGGAACGAACATACACAGGTAAGGCTAGACTCAAATAGGGCACTGGTTTTTGACCTAAGAGCCGCCACAAGAGCGAACTGCTGGGCAAGGTGGACCACTGGTCTGACCCAGCAGCGGCAAATCTTATGTTCTTATCATCTTAGTCGCTCTTCTTTGAATCTTTTCTAGTGCTGCTATATCTTTCTTGAGATAAGGAGACCAGAATTGAACGCAATACTCCAGGTGAGGTTGCACCATGGACTGGTACAGAGGCTTTATAACATTCTTAGTATTATTAACCATCCCTTTTTCAATAATTCCTAGCATCTTGTTTGCTTTTTTTGGCCACCGCCGCACATTGGGCGGGAGGTTTCATCGTATTGTCTACAATGATACCCAGATCTTTTTCTTGGGTGCTAACCCCCATGGTGGACCCTAGCATCTGGTACACATGTTATTTCCCAGGTGCAGAGACACCGTAATTTACCACAGCTTCAGAACTAATCAGAAAACTGTAGGCCAGACTCCAGAGGTGCAATCAATCACCAGCAGCTAATCTCTGTCAGATCATTTGTTTCTTTTACACAAATAATTCATCCATTATCTAAAAAGTTATCCCTGCAAGGTTTATTGTTCCTTAAATCAATGCTTTTCAAGACAAGAATTAATGGGAAAAGAAAGAAACTCAAATCCCTAAAGAATGGCTTTTGAGCATTTCATGTAAATGTTTTACTTCGCAGTCTTCCTATAGTAGCAGTACTGGCAAAATTGTTTCCTATTACAGAGTTGACATTTAAAAAACAAATCCTTTTATCAAGCAGCGGTAGAGCGTTTTACCACGGGCTAGCAAGGTAAATGCTCCAACACTCATAGGAATTGAATTCTGAGCATCGGAACATTTACCTCGCCAGCCTGCGGTAAAACGCTCTACCGCTGCTTGATAAAAGGAGCCCTAAGTTGCTCATTTTTAAATCTGATTTGTATTTTGTTCTGGAGGAGATGGTTTCTTAAAATTCCTCTTGGAGAGCCAGTCTTGTCACTATAACAGTGAATGTGCTACTGTCCTCCCCCCAATACCGACATGATAGAGATGTTCAAATATGTTACTGGCCTTATGGAGATGGAAGAAGACATCTTTTTCCTTACAGGACCTACGGCGACAAGAGGGCATCCGCTAAAAATCAGGGGTGGGAGATTTCATGGGGACATTAGAAAGCATTTCTTCACCGAAAGGGTGGTTGATCATTGGAATGATCTTCCACTTCAGGTAGTAGAGGCCAACAACGTGCTTGCTTTTAAGAATAATGATTAGAAAAATCTTGTTTCCCTTAAATTTACAAGTTCAATTATGGGGTGGGAGGGGGGTATTTTTATTGTTACATGTTGTATAAGTATTGATTATATGATAGATAAGGGTGGGGAGGGGGGAGATAAGAGAATATTATATGTATCATTGTTGATTATTAAGTGATAGATTTATGGTTATTTGTATGGATATGTTATCACACTTATTATAAGTTTAAAAATGAATAAAGATTTAAAAAAAAAAAAAAAGAATTAAATAAATTTGAAACTTGAAAAAAAAAAAAAAAAAGAATAAATCGGATAAACATGTGGGTTCACTTTGAGGAAGTGCTTAGGGGGGTGGGTTATCCGAGTGGGCAGACTTGTTGGGCCGTCGGCCCTTTTCTGCCATCATACTCTATGTTTATATGTTTCTATTGGGCAGAGAATATAAATATGTACACAATAGGAATAGCTGAAAAGCAGGATTCAGGGAAGGAATGTGAAGATATTCAAATATGAACACCTTTAATAAGAAA
This sequence comes from Geotrypetes seraphini, assembly GCF_902459505.1. Classification (NCBI taxonomy): domain Eukaryota; kingdom Metazoa; phylum Chordata; class Amphibia; order Gymnophiona; family Dermophiidae; genus Geotrypetes; species Geotrypetes seraphini. The sequence continues at coordinate 138,600,426 of NC_047091.1, read as the reverse complement.
AGATGTAGAGGTACTTGGAGAGACCTCCCAGGAAAGAGATTTGGGAGTTCTGATCGACGAAGCCATCTGCACAATGTGCTGTGGCGGCAAAAAGGGCAAACAGAATGCTAGGAATCATAAAGAAGGGGATCATGAACAGATCGGAGAAGGTTATCATGCCACTGTACCAGGCCATGGTGCGCCCTCACCTGGAGTACTGTGTACAGCACTGATCGCCGTACATGAAGAAGGACACGGTACTACTCAAAAGGGTCCAGAGAAGAGCGACTAAAATGGTTAAGGGGCTGGAGGAGTTGCCGTACAGTGAGAGATTGGAGAAACTGGGCCTCTTCTCCCTTGAAATACTGAAGGGAATAGACTTAGTAGATAAAGACAGACTGTTCACATTCTCCAAGGTAGGGAGAACGAGAGGGCACTCTCTAAAGTTGAAAGGGGATAGATTCCATACAAACATAAGTAAGTTCTTCTTCACCCAGAGAGTGGTGGAGAGCTGGAACGCTCTTCCGGAGTCTGTTATAGGGGAAAACACCCTCCAGGGTTTCAAGACTAAGCTGGACAAGTTCCTGCTAAACTGGGACATACGCAGATGAGGCTGGACTCATTTAGAGCACTGGTCTTTGACCTGGGGGCCACCGCATGATCAGACTGCCGGGTAGGATGGACCACTGGTCTTATCCAGCAGCAGCAATTCTTATGTTCTTAAGAAATAAAAAGATAAATATTCGGCAGGCAATGGGCAGCACTAATGTGGCTAATGCTAGCGTTATACCCAGATATTCAATGCCAGTTCATGTCCAGGCACCGCCACCAAATATCTGGATTAGTCCACATCTTGAGACTGATCAATACACAATTCAAAAAGGAAAAATAAAAAGCAGCCCAATTTAAGCAACTGATCTGATTGGGTGGGATTTGCTGCAGGCAAACCGCAGAAATACCTATTGGGGCTTCTGGCTGTTTCATCACATAGGCCCGGCCTATATTAATAAAAGCCCGCAATAGAACTAGGCTATGGATACATGTCCTGCCCCTTTGGGTCACTGAAGAGTGAGGAGAGGGAGATTTTCCAGTTGCTCACATGGGGAAAAGGAAAATGAACTCTGGTGCTGAAAGTGTACCAATTGTGTAGATCTTTAAGGTCTGAGGGGACACCAAGGGCTCCTTTTACAACGCCACGCTAGCGGGGTTAACGCGCATGACTTTTCATCACGCGCTAACCCCCGTGCTGGCCAAAAAACTACCGCCTGCTCAAGAGGAGGCGGTAGCGGCTAGCGCATCCAGCGGTTTAGCACACGCTATTACGCGCGTTAAAACTGCTAGCGCGCCTTTGTAAAAGGAGCCCTAAGACTGGTTAGTGATGCTCTTAGTAGCATTCACTCTGCAAAAATAAGGGCTTTGATGATTTCTGTGGCAGGAGTACTTCTTTGGAACCACTTAGAGCAGTGGTTCCCAACCCTGTCCTGAAGGACCACCAGGCCAATCGGGTTTTCAGGCTAGCCCTAATGAATATGCTTGGAGCAGATTTGCATGCCTGTCACTTCCATTATATGCAAATCTCTGTCATGCATATTCATTAGGGCTAAGTCAAAAATTATAGGGAGTGAGGAAAATGCTCTCAAAAATATACAGAAGTGAGAGGTCAAAGTCAATGACAAAAATATAACTAGGAACAAGACTTCTCAATATATGAATCAAATATTAAGGCTTGAATATAAACGTAGAAAATATAATGCAATTTTTCACATACACTCAAGATTTGTGTAATCTGACCAAGAGCCATAGCTCCTATAGTTGAACCCACCCACTGCTAATTCACCTTAAAGTTAAGTGGAGGGGTTGTTTTCTCCTCTTATTGCCATTGAGAACGAAGTTATTAATCATTAGAGCATATAGCCTCATTTACTATCTCTCACATTAAAGTCATTCACAATGATGGGACGGTGGGTTTGACTATAGGAGCTATGGCTCTTGGTCGGATTACATAAATCTGAGTGTATGTGAAAAATTGTATTATATTTTCTACATTTATATTCAAGCCTTAATACTTAATTCATATATTGAGAAGTCTTGTTCCTAGTTATATTTTTTATTCATTAGGGCTAGCCTGAAAACCCGATTGGCCTGGTGGTCCTCCAGGACAGGGTTGGGAACCACTGACTTAGAGTACTTTCTGATATTAATGAATACAAGAATCGAAAAAAATAAGAAAGGGAAAAATTTCACTAATTGTACCATAAATATAAGGCCACATTGTGAGAGAAAAACCACACTCAGTCAAAGGAAGTTGAATTAACAAATCTAAAATCAAAGAAAATACTGAGATCTTTGGCTTAATAAGTCAAATAGCCTGATTAGCAGTTATCATGGTTGGTTGCAGAGTCCTTATGGATGCCTTGCCTTCCAGGAAATATTGCAATTGATCCGGTTCATAAAAAATATATCTATTTGTGTGTTAAGTAATGCAACATTTACAAGGAAAACAAAGCTGGAAGGTAACTCCCAAACTTAAAACTGATTGACAATATGTCAGAAATTTCTTCCGCCTTGACTGTGTCCATCTTGAAACATCAGGAAAAATGGCAATCTTATAACCGTAGATAAATCAACTGGAAATGAAGAAAAATAAAAAATTTGTCCAAAACAAAAAATAATATAAGTCAGAGAACAAATTCAAATCAAGTTGTATTAGATAACCAGACCTCAAATACCCAAGGCACTACTTAATGTGGCTCTGTTAAGGTTCTTTAAATGAGTAAGTAACTTTTTTATTTATGAGTTTTTACAAATGAGCATTAGTTCATCCGTTCATATTAAACAAAGTCCCCGTTGGCTCCTTTTTTTTAATGCGGGCGATATATGCCGGGTGAGAACATGATCGCCATCTTGTTAGCCACTCGAATTTTACCAATTTTTGAGTGTTAGTTTTGCATTTGAACGCTGGCATGTTACACTCCAAGCACAATGTTAATCAAATTTTGTAATTAATTTCTGATTTCAGTTTTTTGCGAATGACCAGCGTTGGCTGAGAATGTTCAAGTCCTTTTAATAGTCTCAGCAGGTCCTAAAAGCAATGCAGTAGCAATATAGTGTGCTAGCAATTGAATAAGAACACAGTTTTTCGTAAGGACTCTTTAACCTTTATTATTTTTCATGTTGTTTTGTTGGTTCTTCAAGGTTTAGATCCAAATAGTACATCAATTCTAAGTTTTATAGAATTTTTAAAGTTATTTAAACATAATGAATTCTAAGCAACGGTTTAAAGTATTTATTAAATGAATTACTACCAATTTTATTCAGGGAACATACAGGGTGAACATCAATTTGGGGAGTCATTTTCAATATGTTTATTATTTTATAATTTATCATGCAATGTGTTGAATGTTTTTTAGCATCAATTACATTCAGTTTAATATTGTATAGCAAATAGAGGATTGGGACTTAATTTTTTAAATTAACAATATATTTAATAAAGGATTAAAAAGATTATTAATTAGAAACCATAGGGTCTACTAGGATTTTTTTACTATTTTTCTAAAATACTGATCAAGTTTTATTTTTTAGGTTGGTGCAATTAGTAGAAGGAGGCATAGCCCCTGATAAAACTAAGTGTGAAACGGTGGGCACAAAAGATAAGTGCTTTCCTTCTTAAGCACCTTATGCACTTTATATTTATCAAAGTTTGATAGCATGAATATTTAAATTAATTCTCACAGTATAAGCACTTTACCAAGACCAATGATGAATTTACCACCCCAGTAAGGGCACGAAAAATCACTTAAGTAGTGCCTTGGGTATTTGAGGTCTGGTTATCTAATACAACTTGATTTGAATTTGTTCTCTGGCCTATATTAATCTTATAACCGTAAAATTCAACATTCTCAGTCTTATAGAAAAGACAAAGTACTGCTTCTTTGTCTTGCAAAAACACAAAATTCACCAACAAAGTGGCTCTTGAGGAAATTTCAATTTGAGAAGATTCTAACATCCCAGTAAGGTCCAAGTCCTCGAGATGTAAAGTTAATATATCTTTTGCTTCTTTTAATTGATTCAGGTAATATAATTTCTGTAGTGGAGGCATTTTGGACTGGGAATACTTTAAGACCAATGTAAAAAAAGAATGAAAAAGTTCCTTAGGAGATGGAATTCTCGAGACTACCAACTATCTACCAACGTATGGAAACAGACTACTTGCTATGTAATGTAATGTAACCTGATTTATCTTCCAATGTTATTAAGTCTATATCCTCATTCTGTTATCAAGTCTATACCCTCAATCTATATTCTCCAATGTGATGGACCCTCCTGGAAATGTCCAGTTCTCTTCTTATGTAATCCGCTTTGAACCGCAAGGTACAAGCGGAATAAAAATCACTAATGTAATGTAATGTAATTAAGTTCAAATTTCTATTTGCGTTCTCCAGATTTTCAATTTTCCTTATCAATAAATTTTTGTCTTTTAGTTGTGAGTTAGAAGAAACTTTTAAATCTGAGACCAAACCCTCCACTTTATCTAGTCTATTAGACTGGTGTTGAATTTTTTCTTCACATTCCTTAAGCTGAACAACTGTCTTTTGATTAGTGGTAATAAAATGGGTGCATACCTGATAGCGGCTTTCCATAGCCCCCGACAATGCTTCCATGTCCACAACCGCTGGTTTTAATAAAGGTCTCAAAAGGAGAACTGGAGGATTCAAACCTTCTAGTTGTTGCACTAAGGATGATTGCATTCCATTCTCCCTATTCATCTCTCCTCAAGTGCTTCCTCCTGCCGCTTGAGAGCTGGCCGGGAGCTATTGAACTACCTCCGGGGTCAGGGGTGAAATCGGCAGTTCCATTGGAGAGACCAACTCCACTGCTTCCTGATGAGTCGCCGATAGCCCCATCTCCATCCCCGGCTGAGGAGGAACAGCAGGCCCAATCAGGCTCAGCAAAACGTCACTGTCCAAGTCCGAGGTCAGCCAGGCACCCAAAAGTACAGCGAAGGTGGTAATCACTGTCTGCCACATTGTCATTGGAGAGGAGGCAGGAAGATCACTCCTCTGTCTTCCCTGCGCTTGGGCATTTTCCGAGCAAAAATCCGGAACAAAAGTAGGTATGAAGCCTTGTTTAATAAGAAACGCCAAAGTTGCAGGAGCCTCTCACAACACGTACTACTCTGTCGCCATATTGGTTTTTGTCACCGAATGTTATCTATTTCTGTATTGCGATTCAGATTGTGCACATATGTGAACCGCTTAGGTTTAAGCAGTGTACAAGTTTTTAAATAAAAGAGTCTTCTTTACAATGTTTGTGTCTTCTTCATCTCTCCTACACACAGTATCTCGGCCAGATAAAGTTTTCATATCCCCTTGTTGTTCCAGTATCCACCTCCCTTGATAAGATTAACACACAAATTTTCTTGGACAAAATTGTGATTATTAAGGATGTATGACCTGCAGTATTCAGAACAGAGATGGCTATTCAAGGAACTTTGTTCCAGCTGTGCAGATTTACTGATCCATCTGTGGCTAAATAATCTGACCTGGATAAACGGTTGGATGATGTTAACAATTACATAAAGTGGAATCTCCATCTGATACTCTTCAATCTGTGGTTACTTCTAATGTTAAGGACAGTTTGCAATTACATAATCAGGTCAAGACTTTGGAAAATATGAAGAGATCTAAGAACTTGTGCATTTTGAATGTACCTATTACTTGTTATATATCTCCCATTCACCTCCTGAAGAAATATTTAAGGGAAGTTCTGTTTTTAACTCAGACTCCATGGGTTCTGCAAAATAATATATTATTTTCTTCAAAGGGCCAAAGTGGATGCAGCAGAAGGAGATATGATTGAACTTACAACTCAGAATACATTAACCTCCCCCCCCTTTATGAAGTCGCATTAGGGTTTGTTATCGCTGGCCACGGTGGTAAAAGCTCCAACGCTCCTATGAGCGTCAGAGTTTAACGCCATGACCTACGATAAAAACCCTTAACGCAGCTTCATTAAAGGGGGGAGGGGGAGGAATTAAATGTTTCTGATCTTTTGAGAAGTGATAATATAAAGAAATGTGCTACTTTGATTATATTGTCTAAAATGGATAAGAAGAATATTTTAAGGTTATATTTTGCTAAACAAGAAGCAATTCTAATGCCTATTCTTAAAAATTCTAAATTTTACCCAACTGACCCTGTCAATCTGCCTATAATGTCCCATTTGTTTCAAAAATCAGAGAGAAACTTGGTAGATACTTAGAAAAAAATAATGAATTACATCCTTGACAGTTTGAATTTTGTTGGTCACCAATGTGCAGAGTCCTATCACTTTACAGTCAGAGAATATCCTGACCCTGAGGGGAAAGTTGAAATACTTGTCTCATATTTTCTGCTTTTGACCTTATCAATCGCAATTTATTACTTAATTGTACTATAGATCTTGGAATGAGAGGCCTAGCTCTTAAGTGGTTTCATTTCTTTCTAAACCTCGATCTAAACTAAACCTTAGGCTTATATAAGGCATCTTCTCTATAGCAATAGAGCTCGGCACGGTTTACAAAAAAATTAGAAGAACAAATACAATATGAATTTGGAACAGTATGGAGAGGAGCGGAATTTACAACTTTGAAAACAGCCACGTTTTCAGATGTTTTTGAAATAGTTGGAAAGAGCCCAGATCAGGGCATTATGCCCCTCCCAGTGCATCCCAGGATGCACCAGGAAGGAGAAGGCCCGTCACCATTTTGAAGAGGCAGGCCTGCTAGTAGGAGGGAGTGGGCATCCCTCCTGACGGTCTTCAATTTTAAGGTATGTGGGGGTCGGAAGGAGGTGGGATAGCCACCAGATCACAAGTTCTTTAATTTTTAAGGTAGGGGGGTCGGGGAGCTGCTGGCATAGAGGAGGCTTGACTTTCCCAGAAGGAGGGAGTGGGCATCCCACCTGCCAATTTTTTTTTCTTTTTTTTAAGTATGGGGGTTGGGGGAGGAGAGTCCTGGCATAGGTGGGTCCTGTCTTTCTTTATTTTTTTTAATGGGCACAGATGTTGTGCATGTGTAACAAATGCATAACAGCTGTGCTCCATAATAAAAAGCAGACCCTGGTCTCCCTGCCTGCTGGGGCAGGGGAATCCCCGATCAGCTGAGTCGGCAGCCACCCTAATCAGCTGAACCAGCAGGCAGGGAGACTAGGAGCTGCATTTTTTTTTTTTTTTTGACAGGGACTGCTTTTTTTTATTGGGCAGGCAGGAGGAGGAGCTGCACTAGTGATTACTCTTCTGAGCAAGTACCAGGCATAGTTCCTCCTCCCCTTTTATTGGCAATTCTCCACACAAATAGCATGCATATAATTTGCATGCTATTGTGCTCAGTATGGCTAGTAAAAGAAAAATCGCTCCCACCATGGTATCGGAGCTTAGTTGAGATGCCCCTCATGATTCAATTCTTTTTCTCATTCTTTTCAATCAATTTTTATAGCCCCTGGCCACTTTAATCCAATCATAAGGTATTCACAGATGATATACAACCAATTCATTATGTAAATCTTATTGCAGTGGCTTTAGCCTTGCTAAATTACTGTCTTGCTCAAGTTTCCAAATGGCTTTTAACTAATCATCTTCACTTGAATACATAAAACTCGGGTGCTATGTGGGTCATCAGGAACTTCTTCTGTCACCATCTCTTAAATGTAGGATTAGAACTTCTTCTGTCACCATCTCTTAAAATTCTGGGTGTTCTACTGGATTCTGAATTCAAATTTGCAGAACAGATAACCACTGTTATGAAATTGTGGGTTTTTTCTCGCCCTTCATCATATTTGATCTATTCAGATGTATCTGGACAAAGAAGCTGTTCTCACTCTTGCTATGAACAGACTCGAATCCTGCAATTATCTACATGTAACTGTCTCATTCCATAGATGTGCACAAGGGTATTGAGATCACAGGAAGATCAGTTGCTTGTAGTCTCTTCCCAAGATTGTGTCTGTCTTGAAGACACTTGGAATTTGGTGTTTTACTGTATATTCTGCTCCTTCTGCTATGAAATTATTTTCCTAAATATCTTAGATTAGAGAAGTCTTACAACAAAATTCAGAAAAGACCTGAAAATATATTTTTCTTTGGCCTATGGTCTCTCTGATAACTGGCACTTAAAGGATTGATTATGGTTTAAGAGGGCTGTATTGAGAACCAACTCAGAAAGCACAAGTATTGATTAAGGTTTAATAATTTATTGATTATGTTTGTATTGAAACCATCCCAGGAAACGCAAACTCTGTATTGTAACATCTTTATAGAAGCTCATTTATTGTAACACCATTACAGAAGCTCATGTAAACCGCTCTGAATTGACTCCCCCAGTCATTAGCAGTGGTATAGAAGCTTTCAATAAACAATAAAGCCAATGCTTAAACTCTCATCACTGTTCCTTCTATTCGTTCTCTTTCTATTTTCTTTTTAGATTTGATATTGTAAAGCACTCTGATGGGTTTAAAAAAAAATGGTTATGCAGAAAGTACAACAAATAAACGCAGCCCACTCTGTCAACACACTCAAGTTCAGATTACATTTACTCACCGCCAACTTGCCCATATCAGACTACCTTCAGTTACTTTGAACACATTCAATCAATACCAATACTCCTAGCAAAAACACATATTCTTGTGTTACCAGAACTGTCTAGCAGGATTACGAAGTCAGATTTTTGGGCACAAGCCTTGCAAATATTGGTAACTATTTATATTAGTATGACACTTTGTGGTTAGATGAGTGAATTAAGTGGGGTTTTGCATGTATCAGTATTGTAGCATATAAATGACAAATAAACAGGCCTGGATATGGAGAGAGAGCTTAAAAGGAACAACACTCTACAGCTGCTAGTTGGGATAAATTCTCATGGTATGGAAAGAAATAACTGGGCAAAAGGATGGGCCGATTGGGTTTTGTTCCATCATCTTTACAGTGTCCCTACAAGGGATGGCCAATACCATGCATTGCGACTGTAAATTAAAAAATAGAGAAAAGCTGTGCAATCACAAAATTGGCAAATCAAAAAGAAACACAGTAATTGTGATATCAATGAGCACAACGGGTAAAAAAGACCTCAACTTCCCCTTTGTAAAAAACCCGGAGTTTTTGTAATGACAATCGAATGGGGTTAGAGTTCTTATCATAGGTAAAAACTTCATTGTGACATTGGTGTGTGGACAATTCTTTTTTGATTTTTGATAAATAATCACCAATCTAACACCAAATATAAGAGTAATTCTAAACTTTTTTTTTGAAAATATTTTTATCTCTAAATCACAGTGATCTTGCTGTCTCTAATGACCGCATTCAAGAGAACTGCAAAGTTGTTAGCACACACATGTCAAACACAAGGCCCGGGGGCTGAATCCAGCCCGCCTGGCTGTTTTATGTGGCCCGCAGTGACTGTGCTGCATCTAAGCGCCTGACCGTGCAGCCCCACTCCTAATGGCTCTCCAAGCTCCTCACCACGCTGCCTCAGTACCCATTTGCAGGCAGAAGGACCCAGTCCCAGTGTAAAAGCTAGGTTGGAGCAGGGCATGCCACACAAGTACCTGACAGGTACAGGTGTCTGAGGGTGAAGGAAGGATCTATATTTCTACTTCTACTTAGACTACATATCTTAATAAAAAAAATTTGGCCCTCGACTTAGCCTGCATTTTAGATTTTGGCCCCTTATTTGATTGACTTTGATACCCCTGTGTTAGCAAATTCAAGAGGCTGTGAACACATTAAAAAAGAAGGAACATCCCCAAAATGGAAGAACACTTTATCTTCAATGGCCCAACGGAGGCCTGGCTGTTTCACTTTAAGCTTCTTCGGGGGGGGGGGGGGGGTTCTCCACCTCCAAAGAAGATTGTGGTGTCAGCAAGTCACGTGGAAATTTGTAAACCAGCCAACAGCTGTGTCACTGTGATCGTGATCTCGGCTTAATCCTTCTGCTTGAAAGGGGCCACCATTTTGGTTTTGTTTATTGCCTCCCTTATTATGTCTTTTTAATTTTTGTTTTTAATATATTATTATTGTAAATTGCTTAGATTAACTGTGGTTGTATTTGCAGTATATCAAATAAATTGAAACTTGAATGACAATCCTGCTTACAAAATCACTAATTCACCAATACCCCTGTGCAAACAAACAGTTGTGGGAGGAGACATTGCCAACTCTAACTAAACTAAACTAAACTAAGCCTTAAGTTTATATACCGCATCATCTCCACGCAAGCGGAGCTCGACACGGTTTACAAAGCTTAAAAATACAAGAAGAGGGGAGAGAGAGTTTACAAGGGCATATGAAAAGGGGGAAGTAGGAAGGAGATGTGAGGGAAGACACCACTGTTTGTATATGTCCAAGTGTGAGATGACTTCTAGGCTGAGCTGCACGAAATAAAACAGCCAAGCACTTGGAAAAACCCAAAAGATGCCAAGAAGTGGGAAGGGAATATGTTTGTAGATTTCTGCAGGGTGACGTAAAATCCATTCCAGCTGGGTTTTCATGGCTGCCAAGGTCTACTGCAGTGTTTCAATTTTCAGCATGTGGGTAAGGCAGGGAAAGTTCCTGGCCAAGTTCTGCCAAAGGGACGTGGGAGAGGGGGGGTGAAAGTTGGAGCAGACGGTATCCGATAACCAAGCAGCACAAGAGCTCTTGTACATCCTTCTCTCTCCTCCAGTTTTACAGGTCCTCCTAGAGTCCAAGAGGGTGCCTTGAATGCTACAGCTCTGGTTTTTGACTGATTCACACTAAGGGCTCTTTTTATCAAGCCGTGCTAGCGGGGTTAACGCGCTCAACTTTTCATCACGCGCTAACCCCTGTGCTGGCCTAAAAACTACCACCTGCTCAAGAGGAGGCGGTAGCGGCTAGCGTGGCCAGTACTTTAACACGCGTTAAACTTCTAGCGCAGCTTGATAAAAGGAGCCCTATATGTATTTTAACTATTTATTTCAAAAATGTATACTCTCTTCTTGACCAAAATCATTCAATATGGTGTATAGATAAGATCAATCCAAATTTACATAAGACAAAAAAAAAAAACAAACCCCAAACTTTAAGCCTGGCTTTCAACAGGGTTAGACATGGAGCATCAATTTTTCTATGAATTTTTTAAATATCCTTATGCACTTTAAATCAATTGTCAAGTGACATTATGAAACTTTAATGAGATTCAGCTTAGCTCAGCACTTTTTATTGAATCATCTTAGCATGAATTTCTTGTGAGAGCACTTTGCACTTTCACTATTTTTGACACAGTGACGATTTTTGGGAGTTTATCTATTTTTCATTTCCCTGGTGGGAATGTTTGATTATGATTTATATGGGACTTTGACTAAATTGATCATATCAAATTAGACTTAGGGTTCCTTTTACTAAGCCGCGTTAGGGCTTTAACGTGCGGAATAACGCGTGCTACATTGCCGCCTGCGCTACACCTTAATGCCAGCATTGAGCTGGCGTTAGTTCTAGCCGCGTAGCGCCAGTTTAGAGTGTGCTAAAATGCTGCGTGCGCTAAAAACACTAATGCAGCTTAGTAAAAGGAGCCCTAAATGATGTATGGGACAGTTCTCATTTAGACTTATGGTCTGGTGCTGGTCACCTATGAGTTACAGCCCAAGCCCAAGCCCAAGATCCCTCGTTTGTATGCTACGGGCCCATACTGATGCTCATTATTCTAATTTTTCTGTAATAGTCATAAGAACATAAGCAATGCCTCCACTGGGTCAGACCTGAGGTCCATCATGCCCAGCAGTCCGCTCACGCGGCAGCCCAATAGGTCCAGGACCTGTGCAGTAATTCTCTATCTATACCCCTCTATCCCCTTTTCCAGCAGGAAATTGTCCAATCCTTTCTTGAACCCCAGTACCGTACTCTGCCCTATTACGTCCTCTGGAAGCGCATTCCAGGTGTCCACCACACGTTGAGTAAAGAAAAACTTCCTAGCATTCGTTTTGAATCTGTCCCCTTTCAACTTTTCCGAATGCCTTCTTGTTCTTTTATTTTTCGAAAGTTTGAAGAATCTGTCCCTCTCTACTCTCTCTATGCCCTTCATGATCTTATAAGTCTCTATCATATCCCCTCTAAGTCTCCTCTTCTCCAGGGAAAAGAGACCCAGTTTCTCCAATCTCTCAGCGTATGAAAGGTTTTCCATACCTTTTATCAGACGTGTCGCTCTCCTCTGAACCCTCTCGAGTAACGCCATATCCTTCTTAAGGTACAGCGACCAATATTGGACGCAGTACTCCAGATGCGGACGCACCATCACCCGATACAACGGCAGGATAACTTCTTTCGTTCTGGTAGTGATACCCTTCTTGATTATACCTAGCATTCTATTCGCTCTCTTCCTAAGTTCTTATCTAAGTTCAAACATTCTCCCTAAGGGATTAAGAGCATTAGCCAATTATAAATTGGATATTAGAGTTGACAATATTGGTAACACCATTGTCCTAAGGGTTTCATTTTTGAGCTATTCTTTATTTATTTAAAACATTTATAACCCACTGTAGGCCAAAGCGGCTCACAATTTACATACACAGTTCTAATAGTATACGGTTAAAACAGACAAGGTGGGGGCGAAGTTTAAAGACACTTTACCATATTCATCATACAAAGGGGCATATATTTCAAACTAATAGCATTAGATAAAGAATGCCTGTGCAAAGAGGTAAGTTTTAAGGAGTTTTCTGAATTGCAGCAAGTTTTTGCAAAATCTTAAGTGACCAGTCATAGTATTCCATAGGGCTGGCCCAGCTGTTTTGGACATACGTCACAGCAAGATGGAAGAAATGGAGCCTGGAATTGATGGCGGAGGAGAAGGGTACAGAAAAGAACGACTTATCCGATGAAAAGAGCTCTCAGGGAGGGATGTAGGGAGAATCAGAGAAGCTGCAGAATGAATGCACATGTAAGAACATAAGAATAGCCTTACTGGCTCAGACCAATGGTCCATCAAGCCCAGTAGCCCATTCACAAGGTGGCCAATTCAGGTCACTAGTACCTGTCCAAAACCCACAGAGTAGCAATATTCCATGCTACCGATCCAGGGCAAACAGTGGCTTCCCACCTGTCTTTCTCAATAACAGACTATGGACTTTTCCTCCAGGAACTTGTCCAAACCTTTCTTAAAATCAGCTATGCCATCCGCTCTTACCACAGCCTCTGGCAATGTAATTTCCTAATCCCTTATTTGTCTTGCTTGTCTAATCTTGAAGAGATTGTAAGTTTTGTTGAGCAGGGACAGTCTCTTATGTGTTTGTGTATAGTGCTACAGGAATAAGTAGCAAGTTGTAGTCAGTGGCATAGCAAGGATGAGAGGAGTCCCTCCCCTGCCCTCTTCTCTGTCACCATCAGCTCCTTCCCCACACCCTCCTGCCTCCTTCCCCCCTTTAAACTAAACCTTAGGCTTATATACCGCATCTTCTCTATAACAATAGAGCTCGGCACGGTTTACCAAAATTAGAAAAGAGAACAAGTACAATATGAATTCGGGATAGTATGGAGAGGAGCGGAATTTACAACTTTGAAAATAGCCAAGTTTTCAGATGTTTTTGAAATAGTTGGAAAGAGTTCAGATCGCACAGTTGAACAGAAAAATTATTCCACAACTCTGTCATTTTGAAATGTAGAGATTTCCCTAATTTGCCAAGGTAGATAACGCCTTTCGACGTTGGAAAGGACAATTTAAATTTGAGTAGATCTGGCGATATCACATCTTACAGAATTCCAAGACAAGGGAATTAAAGGGGGAAAGATGTCATGCAAGAGCTTGAATGTTAAGCTGGCACATTTAAAGTAACATTCCCAGCAGCAAACCCAACCTGTTGCTCGCGCCAGCGCTGGCTCTTCCTCTAACGTCACTTCCTAGGCGCGAAATGATGTCAGATGAAGAGCCGCTGGTGCGAGCAGAATGTCACTTCCTAGGTGCAGGTCCAGGAAATGATGTCAGAGGAAGAGCCGCTGGTGCGAGCAGAACGTCACTTCCTAGGTGCAGGTCCAGGAAATGATGTCAGAAGAAGAGCCGCTGGTGCAAGCAGAACGTCACTTCCTAGGTGCAGGTTCAGGAAATGATGTCAGAGGAAGAGCCACTGGTGCGAGCAGCAGGTTGGGGTTGCTGCTTGTAAAAGGAAAATTAAAGAGATATGGAGGAAGGGAAGGAGTGTGTAAATGGTAGTGGGGAGGCAGGGAAGGAGGATGGGTGCTGGCACCCCCACCAAGATGGCGCCCAGGGTAGACTGCCCCCCTTACTACGCAACTGGTTGTAGTAGATATAGCAGCTCTATCAAATGAAAACGTGCTGCTTACAAGTATTGTTGGGACCACAATTCAAGCAGTGTGTGACGCAGTGGTTGAAGCCTCAGCACCCTGGGATTGTGGGTTCAAACCCCGCACTTCTCCTTGTGACCCTGGGCAAGTCACTCAGTCCTCTATAGTCCCAGGTATGTTAGATAGATTGTGCGACACCCCTCCCATCATGAAGTCATATTTCACCCACTTCATCAGGGTCGTTTCCAAAATGCCCAAAGTCACAAGGAGCATTGATGGAAGAAGCAGGATTTGAACCTTGGCTTCCCTGGGTTTCAGCTCACTGCTCTAACCACTAGGCCACTGCTTTCCTCTTTGCATTATTTACTAATGTGAAAGAGCCAGTCTACCAAGTCATCCAATGGCCTAATATCAGTGATAGACAATGGTTGAGCATAAGCTCAGAGAAATAAATTATTTGTTACTGGTTCTGTACTGTGGCATTTTGGGAACTAAAGAAGAACGCATCTGTGCACCAGGTGGCATTTCATATAGTGCAGCTGAGCTGCAGAGATAAAAACTACCTTTTCAGCCTTCTGCTCTTATGGTTATTTTTGGAAAACTTAAAAAATGCATACTATTGAAGCTCAAATTAGTCTTCATGACCTGTACACAGGAAAAGAGGAAGGAACAGCATTCCTAACACCTGATTTGCTCTCAAAATGAGAAGGAAAACATTATCAAAAAGAGAAGAAAATTTGGACATTTAACAACTATGGTGTTTCCCTGTGGGCAGCAACAGATGTGCCCACTGTCCTGGAGCTTCCTCTCTGTCAGGGTGGTAATGCAGAGAGACCTATTGAAAACAATAGAAGTAAGGAGGTTGGACCGAAAATCTGGGTTTTACTTCCATTGAAAGCAATGGAAGTTAGGAGGTTGGACCAAAACATCTGGGTTATACTTCCATTGAAAGCAATGGAAGTAAGGAGGTTGGACCAAAACATCTGGGTTTTACTTCCATTGAAAACAATGGAAGTTAGGAGGTTGGACCAAAACATCTGGGTTTTACTTCCATTGAAAACAATGGAAGTTAGGAGGTTGGACCAAAACATCTGGGTTTTACTTCCAATGAAAGCAATGGAATTTAGGAGGTTGGACCGAAACATCTGGGTTTTACTTCCAAACCCCAAAGTCCCCATCCTTCCTCCTTTTACTGGAGCCATATGGTAACCCTTCTCTCTATACAGAATCTGTACTCTGCTGAGCATCTCTATAAATTCTTATTGCTTTCCCTTTAGAGACTGCCGCCGTGAAGTTGTGGCACCGGTGACTTCGCCCCCCTGCTTACATCGTCAGCTTTCCCTTTGGAGACTGCCGCTGTGAAGCGGTGGCACTGGCGACTCCGCCCCTGCTTACATCATCAGTAGCTCTCCTATAAATCTAGCTCCACCTGCAGCAAAGGTTCTGCTCCTTATTGCGCTCCTTTGTGCGCCTCCTTTGTGCCCTCTTGGTCCTCCCTCACTAGATCATGTTACTCATTTATCTGATTAAACTTTTTTCTCTTTCTTGCTTTTATATCCTGTCTTTCCTCTCTCTCTCTCAACTTCTACCAGGATGAGCTCCCAAATTCCAGTCTTTTGGGGACATCGGCCCCTTCCTCGGCTCTCCTCAAACACAGTACGTCCAAGATATCTATCTCTCATCTCTTTTATCTCACCCTCTTTCACCCCTTTTCAAACTTCAATCTCTTTCACTGGTATCAAACTTGGACTTTTAAATGTTCGCTCTATGAAGAGCAAATATCATCTGGTACATGATCTTATTTTATAACATAATTTAAATATTCTCTGCCTTACTGAAATCTGGTTATCAGAAGGGGAAGATGCCTATCTACATCAAGCCTGTCCAAATAATTTTCTTTTCAAACCTTTCTACTGGATTCACAAAACTGGAGGAGGCGTTGCTGTCATCTATCACTCTTCCCTTGCTCTTAATTTTGAACTACCTAGTGCCACCTGCGCATTTGCTGAGATTTTCCAATTTTCTCTTTCTAACCCTCACTCTCTTCATTTCTAACTTCTTTATTTACCTCCCCCGGTTACCAAAGATCACTTAATATCTCTTCAATCTATCATTTTAGATTTCTGTATCTCCCATGAGTATCCAATTATATTAGGAGACTTTAATATCCATTTTGATGTCCCTAATAATCCAACCACTTCTGATATTCTTTCTTTTACCTCTGATATTTCACTAACTCCCCTCATACATAACTCTACACACTTAGCTGGTCATACCACTGATATGATCTTTGTCCCAAACTCTCTTTCTACATGATTTAGGTTCAAACAATTTTTATTGATGCAAACAACAGCAAATACAACACCAGGGCACCCCACAGGTGCACAGTATATACAATGATGCATCATATACAAAAATATAACAGGCATGTACAGAAGAAGAGTAACAGCAACCAAACTCCCCCCCTTCCTACTCTATATATGGCAAGCGAGACTAATGGGACGGAAAGGCACTCCGAGGCCCTGGACTCTTATGAGCCCCAAAGATGCCACACCACCCCCTTACCCCACCTAACCCCACTTATCATATCCGTGACTAAGTGCCAGAACCGTTCAATACCCCCCCACCAGTACTCACCATTGCTCTCCCAGCCCTATATACTGAGCGCCCAGATTAGGACACCCATCTTAAAACCGAACTGCGACCCTTTGGATGCAAAGAATTGAAGATAGGGTTCCCAGATATTCAAGAACAACATCTTACGCTTCCTAGCTCCTCCAGCACCCCACACCTCCCAGATGGCCAACTGATGCAATTGGTTCCGCCAATACCAAAACGCCGGAGGGTCAGGGACCGTCTAGCACTGAAGAATACATTTCCTGGCTAGTAAACTAATCGTCCTACACAGAGCCCGATGCCCCCTAGGCAAATGGCCAAAAGCCTCTGGCAAATCCAAGACAAAGTGGGCCGGAGTACTGCACAAGGCTCTCCCAATTAACCCCGACATGTAAGAGATTATACGCCTCCAGAAGCGCTGAATAAGGGGGCAGGACCAAAAGGCATGTCCCAAAGTGTGTGTCCCCATCCCACATTTATGACACAGTGAGGTAGGGAGACCTCCACTGTAATACAACTGGGTACGAGTGTAATAAGCGCGTATGGTCACCCTATAATATGTTTCTCGCAACAGAGCACACAGGGTCACCCCAGGCATCATCCGCAAGGTACAGGCTACATCCCAATATCCCAAATTAATCTGCAATTCCCCCTCTCATTTACCCCGGATAATCTGGTAGTCCTTGGCTGGTTGTAACTCTTGCAAACTAGCATGAATGCTAGACACCGAGAGGGACACCTCCTCCTGAGTAAACAACTCCCGCAGCCTGGCCCCCAAATGCATGCGCAATTGTGCTCTGTCGAGGGATCCCACATAATGTTCCATTTGATGACATGCGAACTGCGCTCCCCAGGTCTCCCCCACCTTAGCCAACAAATCTGCACGGGTCAACAGTTCCCCATCAACTCCCAAAATATGTTCTAAACTTGAGACTCCTCTTGCTCCCCAAGACAGGTACTCCCTGGATTCCCTACCCGGAGGAAAGGCTGGATTATCCCGCAATGGCAAGAGATCAGTGACCGTCGGATCCCCTCCCAGGGTTTGCACAAGCCAATACCAGGCCACTTGCAATGTGCTAAATAATACACTTGGTCGGATAGAAGAGGGCAAAGCCCTCCGGGGACTATGTAGTAACGCAAACACATCATAGGGAGCAAAAAACTCACGTTTCATCTGAAGAGGGGTGTAGCTGCTGGTCATATTCACCCAATCTCCCAAATGGCATAATTATAGACCCGCACATCCGGTAATCCTAACCCCCCCCCCCCATGTCAAGTCCCCAGCAACTGAGACAACTGCAATTTCAGTTTCTTGGCTACACAACAGAAGCGAGTAAAATGCATAAATCTTTCTTCAGCAAGCACAACGGCAGAGTCTGCAAAGCATACAGCCATTTGGGAAAGATAAATATCTTAACCAAGCAAATGCACCCCATCAGAGAAAGGAGCAATACCCTTTCTACAGGATTTAAAAATCTTCAAATCTTTCCTCTCCCCTGGACCGACCATTCTTTAATTAGTCTAAATCTTCCCCAAAATCCACGTACAACTCTATCCAATTCACACACCTATAATACTCGAGATTACAGTAACATTACTAGCAATACTATTAATACTCATCTGAAACTTCACATAGAAGAATTTTCCAATCTCACTCTTGACGAACAATCCATAACCTGGTACAGCAAAACACAACAAATGCTAGATTATTTGGTGCCCATTCATTCCCACACTAATTCCTCCTCCTCAATTAAAAAACCTTGTACAACCAGGAACTTTCTTTTATTCGCTGTCAGCTCCGCTCCTCTGAAAGACTGGAGACACAAGCACTCCCCATCCACGCTTAAAAAATACAAAGAACAAGCTACCTTTTATAAGAAATCATTACAGGCAGCCAAGAAAAAATACTATGCTAACCGTATAGCTACTGCAAAAAATCTCCTCAGCGCTATATTCCATTGTTCGCTCGCTCTCCCCTTACATTGGAAAACCCGGCCCTACCTCAAACCAACCTACAGCTCAAGCCCTTGCCAAACATTTTGACCAAAAGATCAAAGGTGTATGAACAACACTTGTTAGCACTTCAATATCTAACTCACCTATTTCCCCTCTAACCAAATACTCACTTCCCTTCAGTTCACTCTCTGCTTTTTGCCTACCCACACTAGATGAACTGCAGGCCATAACTCAGAGCTTAAATCCAAGGAATAACTCTTTAGAAAATCTGCCCCCTACCATTCTTAAAAATCACTTTAGCATCTTTGGTCCATTCCTACTTGACATGATCATCAAAAGCCTCGCTACCGGCTACATGCCATCTTCTTGGAAATCTGCTCTTGTATTCCCAAAGCTTAAACAAATAAACATATCTGAAAACCAAATCAATAACTACCGTCCTGTCGCTAACTTACCTTTATTAGCAAAAATAATCGAAAAACTGGTCTTCAATCAACTGTCCAACTTCACTGAAAAAAACTAATGCTCTACATCCCTACCAAACAGGTTTTCAGAAAAATTACTCCACTGAACTCTCGCTCATCGGACTAGCATTATTTTAAAGACCACCGTAAATCCTCTGTTCTAATTTCTTTAGACCTCACTTCCGCTTTTGACACAATTGATCATTCCCTACTTCTTACACAACTAGAATCAATCAATATTTCTGGTACAGTTTTGCAATGGTTCTCTTCTTACTTTCAGGACTGAAACTATAAAGTCAGTTTCAATGACTCTATCTCCTCCACTATTTACCAAAACTATGGAGTCCCCCAAGGCTCTATTCTTTCTCCCCTTCTTTTTAATATATTTCTGGCACCACTACTCACTCTGGCTCAATCTATAGGTTTCACCGTATTTACATATGCCGATGATATCCAACTACTTCAACCCTTAAATCCTACATCCCCTGATGAAATAACTGAAATTAATCAAAAACTCAATAAAATCAACCTTTGGCTTTGGCATAATAAACTTTCATTGAACATTCTTAAAACTACTAGTGTCCTTTTCTTGCCCTCTCCAGATAAACATTTATGTCTACCCATCTGTATCGACTGCTCTCCAATTCAAACTGATAGTAAAGTTAAACTTCTCAGAGTCATTCTAGACAAGGACCTCATCTTTCATCAACAAGTTAGTGCAGTTATGCAGAAATGTTTTCAGAAGCTTAGGCTCATTCGTTCTATTTCTTCTTTATTGATCCTTCCTCAATTAATATCCTGATTCACTCCCTAGTAATTTCAACTATAGATTACTGTAATGCCTTTTATCAAGGTATAACCCAGAAAGAAATCCGTCGTCTACAACTATTGCAAAACACTGCTGTTAAATGAATCTATCATGCAAAAAAATTTGACCATGTCATCCCTCTCTTCCGCAAAGTACATTGGCTACCTATTACTCATCGTCTCTCTTAGAAAATACTCCTCCTCACTTTTAAAACAAAAACTCTAACCAACCGGCGTTCATAGATAAACTTTTGATCCCTTATTCATCATCCAGGACCCTCCAATCAAATAATCAAAATTTACTCTCCATACCATCAACACGGGAACTATTTTACGATACTACTCGCAAATCCATCTTTTCAGTTACCGCCCCCTCTCTCTGGAATGCCCTCTCATTAGACGTTCGATTAGAGAACTCTGGAAAAATTTAAAGCCAAACTTAAAACCTTCCGCTTTAAAGATGCCTTTATTCTTTAGTATTAACTTCAGCCTCTTAATTCCTTGATTCATGTGAAGCTTTGAAACATCTAATACTGCTTATGAAATGATTCCCCTCCTAATGTTTTTGCCACTCCCCATTTAACGTCCTTTTTTATTCATTTTACTTCGATGTATTTTAAACAACCTTTCCCTCCCCTACTTTCCTTCCGTCTCATGTACGTTAATCCGAATTCGTCTAGTATTTTTAATATTTGATAAAATATTGCTTTTAATTACCTATTTTAATTGTCCCTTACAATCTTTTTATATTATACACCATCTAGACATTTGTTTTGATAGACGGTATATCAAAAATAAAGAAACTTGAAACTTGCAGGTCCCGTACCATATGGATAGTCCCGATCTGAATGGCTTCTGTTCTCTTGGTGTCCTTACGAACATACACCTGATATTATATAGCACCTGGTAGTAATGAAAGAGCTAAAGCAGGACACAGTGAGCCATGCTGCCATCTCACTCCAGATAGTGCAACATTGCTAAACAGAGGAGAGCATACCAACCAACACCACATCTTAGATGTCTGTGGTTAGGAGGAATCAATTAAATTAAATAAATTTTGGTGCACTGAGTGACAAAGAGGATATCTTGCTTCTTCCACCTAGTACAGATTAAAGCAAGATGGGGTGTGTGTGGGGGAGGGGCACAGTCTTAACTAATCTCCCCATTCCATGTACACACACACACTGTATTAACAGTGTGCTTCACTTTTCCATTTCACTTGGCATCAAGAACATTCTAAAGCAAAACTCCTCGTTCAGCAAGAAGCCTAAAGCGCGAGTTCCAGAACAAAGCCCTTTCAGATTTGCTGCAGAATTTAAATCAAAACAGCAGCAGGGCTGTTTGTCACCCACGGTCTCGTCATACACTGCCCAGTTCACTGACATTTCATTTCATTTTTTTCTTTTTAATGATTCATTGTCTTTTCACTCCCAAACACAACCTTGGATATGTAAGTTGAGCCCTGCCTGTTAGTAAAGATGCTTCTGGGGCTCCCATGGTCAAGCTCCTTCAGCATTAAAAGAGCACACTATCATACTCTCTCTCCGAGCAGCTGAAGCAGGTTCACAGACTACTACTACTGTTTATCATTTATATAGTGCTGAAAGGCATATGCAGCGCTGTACTTAGATCAGTGGTCTCAAACTCGCGGCCCGGGGGCCACATGCGGCCCGCCAGGTATTATTTTGAGGCCCTCGGTATGTTTATCATAATCACAAAAGTAAAATAGAAGTTTCTTGATCATATGACTCTTTAGCTATAAATGACAATATTATTATCAAGACTTAGCTAAAAGGAAAGATTTATAAACTATAAAGAGTTTTACCTCATGCAAAATTGTCATTTCTTGAATAAGACATTAACAATTTTTTTTCTGAGGCCCTCCAAGTACCTACAAATCCAAAATATGGCCCTGCAAAGGGTTTGAGTTTGAGACCACTGACTTAGGTGGTCCCTGCTCAGAAGAGCTTACAATTTAACTTGGACAGAACCCAAGGTGAGAGGAGTTTGGAGTTGAAAGCTAAAGACAGTACCAGGCAGACTTCTATGGCCTATTGCCCAGAAATATTAAAGAAACGACAGTTTAACCATGAATGTACTGTATAATGAGAGTGAGTTTTGGGCAGACTGGATGGACTGTTCAGGTCTTTATCTCCTGTCATTTACTACCAGTCTCAGATGGTTAGTACAGGGCAGGGAAGGTAATTACAAAGGGAATCTCTGTGTGTGCTGGAACCAGAGCTAGAGGAAAAGGGAGCAGTGAGTCACTCACACAGCACAACAGCTGAACTTAACTCTATGGCCCAGCTGCTAGGAACAATCACTGCATCCACTGTGATCTTACATCAGACCCCTTCTCCTGCCCTCTGACCAAAGAAACTCTCATAGGTTTGTCATGCCCAGCAGTAAGGCAAGACAAAGGAAGGATTATTGTAGGAACATTGATAGTTCATAGCAAAGGGAGGAGGTGGAAACTGCAGGGAAATACTTTTAAAACCAATAAGAGGAAAAATTTTTTCACTCAGAGAATATTTAAGCTCTGGAACGTGTTGCTGGAGGTTCTGGTAAAAGCGGATAGCGTAGCTGGTTTTAAGAAAGGTTTGGACCAATTCCTGGAGGAAAAGTCCATCGTCTGTTAAGCAGCCATGGGGGAAGCCCCTGCTTGCCCTGGAGCGGTAGCATGGAATGTTGCTACTCTTTGGGTTTTGGCCAGGTACTAGTGACCTGGATTGGCCACTGTGAGAACGGGCTACTGGGCTTGATGGACCATTTATCTGACCCAGTAAGGCTATTCTTATGTTCTTATGATGAGAAGGGCAATTATTGTGGAAAGCAAAAGGTGAAAGCCCACAATGTTAAAATGCATAAGCCTCTTCTGCTGCAGCCCTGATACTTACCTGCACAGATATACAAAATCGCGTATCAGGTTAACTGAATGTTTGATGGTACATGTAGGCCCGTTGTCAGCCTAGTGCAGACCCTGCTGTGCTCAGCCTCTGAGAAGTGCCGAGTCTGCAGGATGCCAACTCCCAAAATTACACAGGAAAGGAGGGAAGAGCCTGCCCTCCTTCCTCCCCTGGGCTACCCTGATTTAAAATTAGAATTTTGCTCTCTGAGTAAGAATTGAAAGTCAATCATTCCTTCCCACTGCCCCCTTCCCCCAATAAAAATCCTACTTGCTATATGGAGAGAGAGTGAGCGCTCAAAAGTACAGCCCCTGAAAGCACACACTCTCACTGGATGACCCCAAAAGGGAGTCTGTGTGGTCTCTAAAACTCATGGAGCTGGTCCTCATTGGAGACTTCTGGTGATATCCAATGAAATTATCATGACCTGCAGAGAATCCAGGCACAAATTCTTTTTCAATTGGGGTGTCTCTATTATAAGGTTTTAATGGGTTTGGTTCCGTCCTACCTGAGTTGTTTTGTTATTCTTCTACGCAACACTTATGTATTGCAAAGCCTTTTTTGTTTTTCCTCCATCTAAGGGCTGTAGATACAAAAGATATCATAATAAAACCCTCTCTTTTCAAATTGCTTTATGGGACAAGGATTTCAAGCGGCTTTCATCATCATCCATTTCTTACCTTAAGACTTTCTTGTTTATTAAATTTCTTAGTTCTTAATACTAACCTATTCTTCACGTAGCTAGTCTTTTGTAAACCGCATTGAACTTTACGGTAATGGTGGTCTAGAAATAAATTCTTATGTTATGTTACTACTTTCTGTCCTATGACCATTAAAATATCTGTTTCCTCTGGGCAGACTGAGATGGGAACTTAAGGGGACCCGGAAGCTTTCATGCAACAACATTGATTTTTTTGTAGTCTAATGAAATGTATTAGTGTCTGCAAAGGCCTTACATCCTATTCTGTTTAGTGCCATTTGTCCTTAGTGACAGGCCTTCCCCTTCAGTACAATGACCCCCAACGTGAACATCGGTGGGCTCCTTTACAATATACTTTTCGTTATATAATTTTTTTTATTTTTATTATTAATTTATACATTTTCAATTTTCCTTCCATTTCCGTCAGCACTTCTTATAAAATCATTGGGCTTCTGCAGTATTTTCATGTCCTAACATTTTGATGTTCAGTAATGTATTATGGTGCCGATCATTTAACGTCTCCGTATAACATAACAGTTTATTTATATACTGCAGGACCGTGATGTTCTATGCGGTTTACAATGATTAAAAAATGCTACAAATTAAGTTATAGTTCGATTTCATTGAATGTATGATTAATAAGTATTATTACAGTGTTTATGATTGTATAATGAATTACTTGCTGAAAGTTTAAAAATGAATAAAGACATATTTAAAAAAAAATGCTACAAATTGAGTAGAAATAACAAAGTTAGAGATTGGTGATTAACAGTTCTAGAGATCGATTGTTGTAGGAAATTGTGCAGTTCAGCAATCAATGTACTTCCGGAATAGATATGTTTTTAGGTGTTTCCTAATTTCCCCATAGTTATTAGCATGCATAAGTAATTGTTCCAGATCTTTTCCCCATAATGCAGCTTGGATAAGAGAAAAGATGTTGATGATGTTTTTTAAATTTACATCCTCTCACTGGTGGCGAGACAAACTTAGTTCCTGCTGTGCATCCGTACGGTTTTTGTTCACAAAGGCTTTCAATATTAGAGATTTTGATATCTGTGGTTGAGTTAGATTATTTTGTAACATGATACTGTATTTATCAACTTATACCCTTTCTCCATTGCTTCACTAAGGTTTTATCCACATTCATCGACACATCTAATCCGACTTTCACCAGCTTTTCATTGATTCACTCTTTGGTCTAATTTTCACATGGTTCTCCTTTTCTCATCCATAATCTAATCTAATCTTCTATTTCTGCATTGCTCATACCTTGGTAGGCTCAAAGCGACTTAAAGAGGGGGTGAGGAAAGAGAAGGGGGAGGAGGGGTGGAAGAAGAAAAGAGGAGGGTAGGAGGGGGTAGGGAGAGGATACAGGTGATTAAGTGTCAAATAGATGAGTTTTCAGTTTCTTCCGGAATATAATCTTGGACATAGGTTCCCAGTTGCATGTGTAACAAGCATGACACACTCTTACTACCTTTATCCCTTAGTCATTGGTCCCAGGATTCCATTTTATTCTCCAGCTCCCACCCACCTCACAGCCCATCTGGTTAAAAACAGGATACCACCTCTTTCGCCACCTTGTGCATCACTTCATCTACATCTCTACATTTTCCCTTTCTCATTAGGACCCCCGAGGAAGATTTTGCAATCAAAACACGGACCATTTCGGGTCTGTTTCTGACACAACACCTGTGGATTTGATTTGCTATAAATACATGTGATTTTGAACTGTCTACAATACATGTGAATTTTAACTGTGGATTTTACTTGTGGATATAAATAAAGCACCTGCATCAAGGTTCATTGTTTCTGCAGTAGTTCTTTTTGTTAGTTTGTTCTTTTTATTAGTTTGTTTTCAGTGACTGCAAACGACAAAGACATGCGAGAAGAGGGATTCAGGAGCAGAAAGTCAGAAGGTAGTTCTACTGCCCACTTTCATCACCTAGTCTCCTTCTCCAAAGGCCTGTTAAAAAAAAAAAAAAAAAAATACACCTCAGAGACTCGATTTAAATTTCTTGAAATGATATTTGGCCCACAAGTTCCATAAAGAGGATACAAGAAAAAAGAAAGTGGACTGACAAGTGGAATCCAGATGAGAGCAAGACATCACAAAACTCCTAAACTGTTTCTCGGAAATCAAACACTGGATGTCTGTCAACAAATTACAACTACCGTATATACTCAAATATAAAATGATCCAAATATAAACCAAGGTGACCTTTTCTCCCCAAAAAAAGGAGGATAAAAGGATGACTCTAGTATAAACTGAGATTAAAAATTTGAGTGATCCTGGAGAGCCTGTCTACAAAAACTTGAGAATATCCACTCCTTTTTTCTAAGCTAAGCAGCATAAAATCTGGTTGGTTTGTTTGTTTTAGGTTTTTTGTTTTGTTTTGTTTTTCTTTTGGGGGGGAAGGGGGGGGAATCTCCCAACATAATTGTGACCAGGATTGGCCACTGCTGGAAACAGGGTACTGGGCTTGATAAACTTTCAGTCTATCCCAGTAAGGCAATTCTTATGTTCTTAATTAAGAGAATGGGAAAACATGTTCCTTTCCATGTATTAAAATTAGTCCAATAAAAAGGATCACCTTTTTTCCATTTTCTATTTATAAACATTTATCAACACAGCTACAATTTTACTTTAACTAAAAGCCCCCCCCCCCAAAAAAAAAACACCCCTAAAATAAATAGAATTTTTGTTTCTACCTTTGTTGTCTGGTTTTTGATTTCCTCATTCTCTTCCTTACATCCACTGTCTGCCCTCTCTCAGCCTCTTCCATATGGCATCTGCTCTCTTTCTATGCCTATTCCAGAAACTGTCTGTCTCTCCTTTCTATCTCTTCTCCCCCCCCCCCCCCCCCATTCGTCTGGCATCCATCTTCTTCCCTCTGCTCCCCCTATGGTCTGGCATCTCTGCCTTCTACCCTTCCATCTCTCCCTCCCCAGATGGTTTTTAGCATCTCTCTCCTCCTTTCCCCCCTCAGATTTATCTAGCATATCTTTCTCTATCTTCTCCCTCACTTTTCTTCCTTCTCAATTTATTTTCTGCCTCTGTTTAGATTAAATTCTTACTATCTAGTCCTCAATTTCCCTCTTGTCATTGTGTCTACCTACAGCTTGCCACCTCTTTCCCTCACTCCTTCCAGTATCTCACTAACTCTAGCCTCTTCCCCCAATCTAGCATGTACGTTAGATAGATTGTGAGCCCACTGGGACAGAGAGGGAAAATGCTTGAGTACCTGATTGTAAAAAACCGCTTAGATAACCTTGATAGGCGGTATATAAAATCCTAATAAACTTGAACTTGAACTTAAACTTACCCTTTATCCCCTCCTTCCATCCAGTATGTGCTCGCTCTCTCCTCTCCACTTCCTTCTAGCATCTGCTCCCCTCTCTCTCCTCCTCCTCCTTATCACTTATATAGCACTAAAAAGACATTTATAGCTCAGAAGAGCTTACAATCTAACTTGGACAGACAGATATGACATATAGGGTTGGGGATGCATAACCCAAGGTGAAAGGAGTTAGGAGTTGAAAGCACTCTCAAAGAGGTGGGCTTTTAACTGGGCCTTGAACACTGCCAGAGATGGAGCACGCCGTAGGGATTTGAGCAGCTTGTTCCAAGTATACGGCACACTTCTATCCAACGTCTGCTCCCCCTCTCTCTCCCATTCCGTATCTTCTTCCCTCTCTCTCTCCTCCCCACTTCCTTCTAGCGTCTGCTCTCCTCCCTCAACTCTCCATTCCAGCGACTGCTCCCCTCTCTCTGTACTCCCCACTTCCATCCAGCGACTGCTCCCTCCTCTCTCCACTTCCATTCAGCAACTGTTCTCTTCTCACTCCCCCCATCTTCCATCCAGCGTCAATCGTCATCTCCCCTTTCTCCACACAATAAGCCTGAAGAGCTACTCAGCCTCTTCCCCTTGTTAGGCCATTTCCCTCCCTCCCTTCCCCTCACTTTCGCAGTGCTTTTCAAAACCAAAGTTTTCGCTCTGAGAGGGACCCTGACATGGCTGCCCCCAATGCTTCTCCTCCGACACAATGTCCCCCATGATAAACCTCGAAGACACTATTCTCCATGCACACAAACCCCTGCTGCTGCTGCACATCTTCCTCATTTTACTACCTGTGTCAACTCCGAAAAATAAAGAATTACTTTTCTGAGTCTGACTTCACCCAGCTATTCTATGCCTTAGTCCTCTGCCACATGGACTACTGCAATACGCTATTCAATGGTCTTATGGTGAAGAACAAGAAGAACACTGACACCATTCTCATACCCACCACTCAAAGGCACTCATCGCAAAAAACTTTATGACAACCTCCTAGCAACGCATGCAGCAAAACTCGAACCCTCCATAACCAGATTGTTAACCACAACATCTGACCTCAAAGCATTCCGTAAAGAAATCAAAACACTGCTGTTCAAAAAGTATAAACAATCTACCTAATCTCCCTCTCCTCCTCCCCACTTACTCCGCCCAGGCCCTGCTCACTCCCTGGCACCATACCCTCAATCGACCAATAAAAAAACAACAAAAAAAAACGAAAGGCAAAGAAAGCTACCTGAAACCTAAATTATCCTACTG
The DNA here is from genome assembly GCF_902459505.1 of Geotrypetes seraphini. Lineage (NCBI taxonomy): Eukaryota > Metazoa > Chordata > Amphibia > Gymnophiona > Dermophiidae > Geotrypetes > Geotrypetes seraphini. The sequence continues at coordinate 138,572,123 of NC_047091.1, read as the reverse complement.
AAACCGACTATCTACCAACGTATGGAAACAGACTACTTGCTATGTAATGTAATGTAACCTGATTTATCTTCCAAAGTAATTAAGTCTTTACCCTCATTCTGTTATTAAGTCTATACCCTCAATCTGTATTCTCCAATGTCATGTACCCTCCTGGAAATGTCCAGTTCTCTTCTTATGTAATCCGCTTTGAACCGCAAGGTACAAGCGGAATAAAAATCACTAATGTAATGTAATGTAACATCACCAGCATGTACAAAACGTGGCAATCAGACTTGTAAAAAACCTCCATCCCCGGGACCTTGTTTCCCAAGCTCTATTGTCAGCTCACTGGCTGCCCATAACCAAACGTTGTGTCTTCAAGGGCCTGATGCTAGCGTTCAAATCCTTGCATGACATGGTACCGGGCTACATGACGGCCAAGCTTCCTCCATACGTGCTGAACATGTCCCTCCACTCCCAGGATGAAATACGCCTCAAAACGCCCCTGGTCATGCCCTTCAACTGCAAACTGCCAAACAATGTTCCTACTCCCACTTCATACTAACCCCACAGATTAGATCACTTGAAGGACTCAACTACTGGAAAGCAATAAAAACCTACCTGTTCACCTAACTCCCCCAGCCGTGACTAACAGATTATAAAGAAATGTACATTGATACAAGATCCTTGGTATGTGTCACATTAGGATAAAAACTTGTATTGAAAAATCTTGCACTGTAACTATGACAAATTTAACCTGTAAATTGTATGTTATAGATATTGGTATTACGAATATGGATTATTAGTATTAGATCCCTACCATATGTCAAGTTAGGATAAAAACTTGTACTGTAACTATGGCAAATTGTAATCTGTTAACCTGTAACCTGTCCTGAGCTCTTTGGGGAGGATGGGATTTAAAAAAAAAAAAACCAAACCAAATTAAATAAATAAATACATATTAGGGAAAGATTCATTGAACTGATATGTTGGGACCTAGCAGGATGAAAGGATCTCATGGGTAGGGTTACCATATTTGTGAAGACAATAAAGAGGACACATGACCCCACCCACAGCCCCGCCCACACTCCACCCATTTCTTTGGTCCCCCTTCCCATCCTCTGTATCCTTTACGTGCTTCTTTCTCTCTCTCCCCCCCTTCCTCTAACCCTCCTCCCCTAAGGGTGCTTCTCTTTCTCTCCTTCCAACCTCCTCTTCTGCCGTTTCTGTCCCTCCCCTCGCATCCAGTGCTACCTACTCCATGCTCTTTTCTCCAGCACTCTCTTCTTTCCATAAAGCTTCTCCAGCCCCCCAGGTACGTTAGATAGTTAGCCCATCAGGACAGACAGGGAAAATGTTTGAGTACCTGATTGTAAATCTTTTAGATAACCTTGATAGGCAGTATATAAATAGCTAAATAAAATCCCTACTCAGGGGGACCAGTTGGAACGCCAAATATTCTTTCCTAAAGAACGCTCCACTTTATGTCTCTATACCTGATATTTTTCAAAATAATTTATCACTCTCATCATTAAGCACAGAAGCAAACAAAACTATTTCTTTGCTGTTTATAATCAGAATCCCCACTCAGTGGCATAGTAAGGGGGGTAGTCCATCCCGGGTACCATGTTAGTGGGGGCGCTGGTACCTCTCCTCCTTGTCCCACTCCTCCTCTCGCCACGTGCACGCCCCTCCTCTAGTTGTTCACAGCCGCGAGCAACAAGTTCAACGTGTTCCTCGCAACCGTGTCGGCTCTCCCGCCGACTTCACTTCTGGGTGCCGCCCATAGGATGTGATGTCAGAGGGAGAGCCACCGGGGTCGTGAGGAGCATAATGATGTTGTTACTCATGGTGGTGAACAACTAGAGGTACGGGGGAAGGGAAGGGAAGAGGGGGGCACATGCGCAGCAGGAGAGATCAGGGAAGGAGCAGGGGACAGAGATGAGGGCGGGGTTGGGGGTGCCTCTCACCCTCGCTACACCAGAGCCCCCACTATACATCTAGAGTAGAAACCAGAGACTTTGAGAGGCCTGGCTTGAGTACTACTTCCTTCTTTCCTGTTCAGGTCTCCTTATCTGTTCTTGTATACCTTGTTATACATGCTCTTGTGTTTTTTGTCTAGTTGACTTCTGGTTGTTTGTATTCCATCACTGTTAATAAAAGTATATATATAAAAAAAAAGAAACTCTTTTAAACAACCATCTGAGCTAGTGCTATAGAAATCCATGCACAAAACTCACTACTTCTATCTGCCAGAAAGAAAATTCTGTATCACTAAATAGAAAGCAATCCAGATTGCTAGGATTTACTGGATGTTTCTTTGGTCATGTTTCTATCCTGTGTCAGCTTAGTGCAAATCAGAAAAAATAAATAAATTAGAAACTGTGGGAGTTACCAGAATACAAAGCTTGTCTCGAATTACCCAGATCAACAGCAAGGACAGAAGTCTCTGCCCAGTGTCAGGCTTTGCTATGAATACAATCCTCATTGTGAAGGGTATGGACATTAATCACAGAGCCTGAGCTCTACCAATTCTGCAGTTGTAAATCTGATCACTGTGACAAATGCACACTCTGGCTTCAAGAACTAGCAGCAGCAAGGTCTAGAGCAAGCTTGTCCAACCTATTGCTCTGGGGCCAGAACCCAGTCCTCCCATGTGCTTTTTTCTGGCCCTTGGAAGCTCAGTAATTCATGTGGTGCTTACAGCAAGGTTTTTGCTTCCCCGCCATGACTCAGATCTCTGTAAGTTTGAGCCAAACAGTCTCGTGAAAATTGAAACCAGAGATCAACCTGAACTTCCAGCACCATGCAGCTCAGACTTGCAGAGAGCCAAGTCAGGGTGGCGAAGCAGGAAGCCCATTGTTTGTTCTGCAACTGAAGTCAGGTGAAGGAACAAAGAGCTATTTGCACTAAAAACGATTGTTAAAACCGTGCGGATTGCTGTGGGCCAATTTATTGGCCGATTTCTAAATAGAGATCGATGTTCAAACAGCTTCTCATACAAATGAGTTGTGCGGAGGGCAGTCGTAATCCCATCCGATTGCTCACTTAGAAACTGGCTCTAACACATGAGCAGTCAGTTTGGGGAAGCCTGAACAGCTGAGCGGCAGGGGAAGCCCCAAAGCAGCCTCCTGCCACTCAGCAGTTTGGAGTTTTTTGTCTTTTTTTAAAATGGCACAGATGTTATGCGTGTGTTACACACGTAGATCTGCCCCATAAAAAAAGATGAGTCAACTTGCCCCCTCTGATGACTGTTGGAAGAAAAATAAAGATAGGCAGGAGGGATGCCCACTCCCTCCTACTGCCGTGGACCCAAATGGTGGGTCTTCCCCTTCCCAGTGTATCCCATGATACACCAGGAAGGAGGCCTAAGGCCCAGATTGGCTCAAATGCTTAAGGCCCCTCCCCTGGGCATCTAAGCCAATCATGGCCATAGGCCCCCCTCCCCATGCATCCCAGGATACACCAGGAACTGGAAGGCCAGCCATTTTGGAGTGGCGGGCCTGCAAGCAGGAGGGACTGGGCATCCCTCCTGCTGTCTGCTTCACGTAGAGGTATGGGGATGGTTCGAGGGAGTGTGTGGGTGATTTAGAGGGCCCTGGTGTCCGTGTTCTCTTCACTACTTCAATTATGGACTTTCTTATTGACTCTTCAACACTAATAAAGTCTACATCAGCAACATCGGTTTCCAGAGTCTTTTGCTTTGGATTATGTACCCAACTTTACATGCTAATCAGAAATTTGGGCAAGCAACTTTATAGAATTACTCCCCCCCCCAGGAACACAGAACAATATGAGTCTGACTCAATACTTCCTGGTTTATTAGGTGCTATCTGCACTGCTGAAGGGACATCAACACGGGCCAAGGTGGTAAGAAAAAGGGAAAGACGACAGGCCAATTGATGAAAGAGCACTTCTAATGCTGGATGAATCTCTTCACAAAGATGGTTAATAAATCTTTACAATAAAAGATAAGCGGTGCACAACACTTGAAAAGGAAAATACACACAGTATTACACGCACTCCTAAGGGAAGAAGAGCGAGCACTTTGGGAGGAAAATACATGGTTCTCTACACCCTGGAAAATGCCATCTTTACCCAAAATGCCTAAGCAGTTAGAACAGATCCCTGGCACTACTCAGCAAGATATGTGAGGGAAGTCCTGAAATCCGTTCAAAATGTGCATCTAATATACTTTATACTCCATGCTACTGACTCTACAACCCCTCATTCCACTTCCTTCCATTCAGGTTATTTCTTTTTCCTTCCCCTCCCCCCCTTCTGATCCTGTGGCTCCCAGAAAACTTTGCCCGCTGTAATTTCTGCTTTGTTGCATCTGGTCCTAACCACAGTGAAGTCACTTTTAACTATAATCCTTTCCTACATACAGGGAGACAAGGCACAGACACACACGTGTTAGAAACTGCTTGTCAGGACTGGGCTAATCTACCAGCTAACGGGAGCACAATGCTTTGGTTTGTATAAAACTTCCAGATAAAATAATTTTTCGAAGGGGCCAGGGCTGAGGGCTATACCATCCCCAAGTCGCTCAAAGCTGAAGAACTCTAGGTCAGCTCCTCCTTCTCTTGCAGATGGCCAGCCATGATCACAGCTCCTCGTATACTGCCATGAGGTATTTTCCACTGGAAAGTAAAAACCTGCAAAAAAAACCCTTTTCTATTACCAAAGTTATTTTAAGCCACCATTTTTCCCTTTTGATTTTTACCAAATGAGTTTCCTGGCTTCTGCACCTATTGCAATGTTTTATTTATTCATTCATTCAATTTTCTAAACCATTCTCCCTAGGGAGCTCAGAATGGTTTACATTAATCTATTCAGGTACTCAAGCATTTTTCCTTCTGTCCTGGCAGGCTCACAATCTATCAAATTACCTGGGGCAACAGGGGGATTAAGTGACTTGATCAAATTAGAGAGAAGATCAAATTCTTTCCAAAAATACCTCTCCTTTGTATTTTGTATATGTAAACTTTGTCAATGAGAAGTGGCTGCAAAATATTTTCTTCCCCACTCTGTCTAAGATGTGTTTTAGGGCCTGTTTTACAAAGCCACGCCAGCGGTTGCCTTGCGACAACAGCCCCGAAGCCCTTTAAATCTCTATGGGCTTCAGGGCCGTTACCGTGCTGCAAGGCCCTTAGTGTTTTTAATGTTTCAAAAGGGGAAGGAGCCTCAGATCCCCGTGCATTGTGAAGTACGTTAACTGAACAACCGCACTAGAAAGGGAAAACTTCTCACTGGCTCCACCCCCCCCCCTGCCTAATATCGTTGCTCAATGCTAACTCTTTAGTATGTTAATGTATATCTTTCTTCTTCAAAACTTTTGCAGTCAATAACAAAAGGAAAATGCAAAGAACTTAGCTTAGGCAGGGTTCGAGTTGAATTACAGGCAGTGTGTTAATTATCCCACTATCTTTGCCGGTCCACTTACTGCCGATGGACGCTAGCTGGCGTTTCGCTATGTGGCTGTGTCAGGGCACTGGACTGCTCAGCGCTATCTCTCACGCCTCTTCTTTAGAAATCCAACATATTTATTTATTCTATTTTCTATACCGTTCTCCCAGGGGAGCTCAGAACGGTTTACATGAATTTATTCAGGTATTGAAGCATTTTTCTCTGTCTGTCCCTGGGGCAATGGGGAGATTAAGTGACTTGCCCAGGGTCACAAGGAGCAGTGTGGGTCTGAACTCACAACCTCAGGGTGCTGAGGCTGTAGCTTTAACCACTGCGCCACTCTAGAAATCAAAATGTAGTATAAGTGAGCCAAGTGTAGGACAATCAAGCCATTGTGACATCACTGATGAGGTTGGCTCTTAGGCACTGGTGGAATGAGGCATTATGATGTCACAATACCAGCTCTGGTTATCAGAGGCTGAAACTTTTCACACTATTTATTTATTCAGTTTTCTATGCTGTTCTCCCAGGGGAGCTCAGAACAGTTTACATGAATTTATTCAGGTAGTCAAGCATTTTTCCCTGTCTGTCCTGGCAGGCTCACAATCTATCTAATGTATCTGGGTCAATGGGGGGATTAAGTGACTTGCAAAGAGTCACAAGGAGCAGCGTGGGTTTAAACCCATAACCTAAGGGTGCTGAGGCTTTAGCTTTAACCACTGCCCCACACTCTCCCCAACATCCTTGCCCCAAGCTTTCTTGAATTCAGATACACTTTTTGTCTCCAAAGAAGCTTACAGTTCCAAGGTCCATGCCCTAAGGAGTTTATATGGAGAGCAGTTTTTAAAGCTATTTTACCTGGATCAATAGGCCAGTTTGAAAATTCCCTTGCACTGCCCAGTTAAACATACATGCAAGTTCCCACATCTTAAGAGCTTTCAGCCAGTTAATAAAAAGAATTCCCAGAAGAAAGAAAACGGGATAACGACCTGATGGTCTAAAAAATATGCCTGCTTGCTATTTTAATCACCCCCTCCCCTGCCGTCTGCACAAATAGCACGTCTAAACTATGGGCTAGATTCACAAAGTAAACCGATCATGTACTGATCGGTTTGCGACCCCTTTGCGACCAGATTTCCCTCCTGCACTATTCACTAACCTCTCCTGCGATCCGATTCGAATCCGTGCATGCAAATGAGGAAAAACGCATGCAAAGTAGACAGGGATGTGATTCACCATCCAAAAATTTAAAACCAACTGGGCTGGCCGATCAACCCCAAAAGCGACTGTTGGGAGACCATTTGAAAATGTCTTTCCGACACTCCAGCTCCATAGAAGCCCTGCCTGCTCGCCCCGAATGCCGCCCTGCTCTGCCCCGATCTGTCTCCTGCCTGCTTGCCCCAAATATCACCCTGCTCTGCCTCGTACTGTGAGCCCGTGGTTTTAACCCATGGGTTTAAAGCAGGTTTAAACCACGGGCTCGCTGGGCTACAAAAGTAAGCTAAAAGTTTTTTTAAAAATCATGGCCGGTCCATGATTTTAACCCACCCCCCACAAAAGGCAGAAGGGATGCCAACTCCCTCCTGCCATCTCAAATGCCTCCTACCCTGCCCACCTCCCTCCCTTCCTGTAGCTAAGCTAGCCCAGCCTGCTGTCCGGCCTGGGCCACCCCCTCCCCACATCTTTTAAGCTCATTGGGAGCAGGAAGGGTGGTCAGTCCCTCCTGCTCCAGACCTGCTCCGAGGCCGGACGGCTAGCCGGGCCTGGCCCACCCCCTCCCCATACCTTTTTTGGGCCAATCAGAGTCTTCCTTAGACTCCTCCTTAAGGAAGTCCCTGATTGGCTGAAGCGCCCCAGGTCCCTCCCAAGGGAGAAGCCCGAGGCACCTCAGCCAATCAGGGCCTTAGGACCCTCAAGTTTCAAGTTTATTAAAATTTTTTGATTAATCGCTTAATCTTACTTCAAAGCGATGAACATACATAAAAAGAAACAATTAAAATTACAATATTAAAAGGTAAAACATTAATTTAAACATGAACATTAAAATAAACTAGACTATATACAAACCTAACAAAACAAGAGTAAGAGGAAAAGGGGATTTGAACTACAAAATATTATAGAAAAGGAGATCAGGCAAAAACACAGGGTTGGGAATTAAAATGAATAGTTAAATACAACATTAATGAATTCAAGAATAAGACTTATTGATCAAAAGCGTCTTTGAAAAGGAATGTTTTTAAATTGGTCTTGAATTTATCAATATTATGTTCTTCTCTTAAATAAATTGGCAGAGAGTTCCAGATTTGTGGAGCAGTAACAGAGAAGATAAATTGTCTTCTAGTGTTAATGATCTTAAGAGATGGAATTGTCAGTAAATGCTGTTCGTTTGACCGCAATATTCTGTTTGCGGAGTAAGGGATCAGTGATTTAAAAATAAATGCAGGTGTTTTAAAAAGCATTGTTTTAAAGGTGAGTAGGCATATTTTATATGTTATTCTATGAGATACCGGAAGCCAGTGAGCATTCTTGAGAAGTGGTGTTACGTGATCAAATTTTTTTGTCTTTGTTATAAGTTTAATGGAAGTATTTTGTATGATTTGAAGCCGTCTAATTTCATTTTGTGCAATTCCTTTAAAAAGGGCATTGCAGTAATCGATTTTAGAGATTACTAGGGAGTGGATAAGGATATTTAGTGATTTAGAACAAAGATATTGTGAAAGGGAGCGGATTTGACGGAGTCTATAGAAAGATGATTTGACGATACTACCAATATGTTCATGAAAAGTTAATTTACTGTCAAATATAACTCCTAAGATTTTAATGGTATTAACTAATTGCAAGGAAATATTTTTTATAGTGATAGGGGCAATAAGTTTGGGAGTTTCTTTCCATGGGAAAAGCATCGTTTTTGTTTTTTCAATATTAAGGGCCAACCTATTTATATTTAACCATTGATGAATTTGTTCAAGTTTATTGTTAATTGCTATGATATCCAAAGAGTTATTGGGATCCAAAGGGTGCAAAAGTTGAATATCATCAGCGTATGCGAATATATGAAAACCTATAGATTGGCAGACAATCATCAAGGGTGCAAGAAAGATATTGAAAAGTAAGGGAGAAAGAATAGATCCTTGGGGAATAATACCATGAGAAGTTAATGAGCTTTTAGAATTTGAATTATTAAATGTAACAGTGGATGTACGATCAGTAAAGTAAGATTCGAACCAAGATAATACTTGGTCGGTGATGCCGATTGAATGAAGTCTGTCTAATAGAAGTTGGTGATCTATGGTGTCAAAGGCAGCAGAAAGGTCAATAGAAATTAGTAAAACCGATTGGTGATGGTCCAAAAAGTAATGTATTGAAGAAGTCATTCCAATCAATGAATGCTCAGTACTATGAAGCTGTCGAAATCCTGTTTGGTTCGGATGAAGAACATTGGTTTTTTCAATAAATTCAGAGATTTGATTGAAAACAATCTTTTCTGTCAATTTTGCCATGAAAGGAAGATTTGCTATTGGCCTATAGTTAGAAATTTTTTCCGAACTGATCTTACGATCTTTAATAATGGGATGAATAACAGAAGATTTCCAGAGTTTAGGCATAGTACTTTGTATTAAACTTTCATTTATTAATTTTAGAACGAAGGGACTGAAGATTTCAAAATATTTTTTTAGGATAAATGGAGGAATTAAGTTTGCTTTTGAACTCTTAATATTAATAGATTTTAATATGGATTCTAATTCTTTAAGGCTAGGTAAGTTAAAGTGGGAACATGTTGAATATGATAAATTTGTGATAGGATGATCATGTTCAATAATGGGTTGCTGTTTTGTAAAAGATTTCCTAATGTTTTTAATTTTTTCAATAAAATGATCTGCAAGATCTTGAGCTGTTGGTAATGAACTGTGAACTTGTATTTGCTGCTTTTTTGAGGTTGTTAATGAGTTTAGTAATGCGTAAAGTGCTGATAGATTTTTGGCTTTTAGTATTTTTCCTGAGTAGAATTTTGCTTTTGTTTGATTAATTTTTAATTTATATGATTTTGAGTGTTCTTTAAATAGTTGAGCGTTTTCATGTGTTTTATTTTTCCTCCATTTACGTTCTATGGATCTAAGTTGTTTTTTCATAAGTGCCAGGTCAGCTGTGTACCATGGGTTTTGAATTTTTCGTGCAGAAATTATTTTAGTTTGTAGTGGAGCATGCTCCTCTAGTAATGTATTTATGGAGGAAATCCATTGTGTTAATAGATCTTCCACCATCAGTATTTTTTAAAATCGGAGAAATCGAGCTTAAATGATGAACGAATTAATTCTAGGGTAAGATTATTAAAATCTCTGATACTAAGTGTCCGTCCGATGTTCAGATTGAGGCATATTGTGAGACATGGAGTATGATATAGAAATTAGAAAATGGTCAGACCATGGAACTGGCAATGATGAGTTTACAATGTAGTTTGAAATTACGGAACTAGGTACTATAGCCATATCTAATATATGACCTGCTTGATGAGTTGGTTGTGTCAGTAAAGGATGTAGGTCTAAGTAATTAATTTGAGATAGTATAGTTTTGGTGTGATTGTTAGTAAGATCATCGAAGTGAATGTTGAAATCTCCCAAAATTAATGGGTTTAGCGTAGAGGAACCAAAGTCAAAGAGAAGAGATTGGAGATGGTTAAGAGTATCTGTGTTAATTGGTGGTGGTATATATAATAAAAGTATATCTGTTTTCAGCCTAGTTTGAATGGAAAATTGTAAATATTCGATGTGAGTGTTTAAGGAAGAGTCAATTTTATTTATTGAAAGGGAATCATGATAAATAGTTGCTAAACTCCACCTCTTATTGCAACGATGATTAAAAATAAATGAAAAACCAGGGGGACAAGCGTAATCAAGGTATGGTTCCTCACCTTCTGAAAGCCATGTTTCAATTAGACAAAGGATATCAAAAGAATACTGAGTAATGAGGTCTTTAAGAATATGGTATTTTGATTTGATTGAACGTATATTTATTATGCCTATATTAAGTTGACTAATTTTCAAGTCTGAAGATGATGAATTTGTTATAGCAGAATATAATCGATGAGAGATTAAAGATGAATTTAAGGTAGATAAAGATACTTGTTGAGGATATAAGGGAATTTCCCGACGTTCAGGGAGATGAGTAGTATTTATTTTATTTTTTAATTTTATTGGCCGATGTCCCCAGATTACCGGAATAAAAGCAGACGAAGGGTCCTGATAAGTAAAAGAAAAATTGTCCATAAAGTGAAAAGTATATGGTGTCATATAAATCTTAGTAGAATCTTGTGGAAAGGAAACTAGGCAGTTGTTTAAGACAAATAATAATAGTAAATAAAGCGAATATGATGTAAGGAATGAACGCAGGGATCGTATTTTGAATAAGGTCTTTCTAATTTCGGTATTATTGTATTAGAATTTTTCAAGGCGCACAGTAGTAGCGCACAAAGGAGCGCATTAAGGAGCAGGACCTGCTCCTTAAGCGCGCTCCTTTGGCGTGCGCCGCAAAAGTGCTCCAATTTAAGCAACATGTACCGGTAAGAAGGGGGGCGGAGTCTTGAACGTGCCGCCGCACAGCAGCGGCAGAGAAGCCTTTCAGGTATCAGCTGGAACAGATAATAGCATAAGTAAAACTATAAAATTAAACTGAAACTGATTATAAAATAACAATAAAAACAGTAAAAACAACAGTGAAAAATCAAACGCTGTGCTGTGCAGTGCAGTGAGCTTCAATGGTGTTCAGCATGCGCCGCAAAGTGCTCCAATTTAAGCAACATGTACCAGTAAGAAGGGGGGCGGAGTCTTGAACGTGCTGCCGCTGCGCGGCGGCAGAGAAGCCTTTCAGGTATCAGCAGTAAGAAGGGGGGCGGAGTCTTGAATGTGCCGCCGCTGCGTGGCGGCAGAGAAGCCTTTCAGGTATCAGCGGTAAGAAGGGGGCGGAGTCTTGAACGTGCCGCCACTGCGGCACATGATGCACCGGGGCGTGGCCTAAGATTGCACTTGCGTCGGAGGAAGCCTGGCGCAGGAGAAACTGACCATCCCTCCTGCTCCCGAGTTGAAGAGGAACACGTCGGTGGTGGGCCAGGCCTGGCCAGCCAGCCGGCCTTACAGCAGGCCTGGAGCAGGAGATACTGACCATCCCTCCTGCTCCCAACGAGTTGAGAAGGTACAGGGAGGGGGTGGGCCCGGCCCAGCTTAGCTACAAGGAGTGAGGGAGGTGGGCAGGGCAGTACAGGAGGCATTTGAGATGGCAGGAGGGAGTTGGCAACCCTCCTGCCTTTTGTGGGGCATCGGCAGGGAGGGGCATTTTTTTAGGGGTTTGGGGAGAGAAGAGGCACTTCGGGAGGGGGGCTTTTTTATTATTTTTTTTAATTGAGCAGTTATTTTGCGTTTGTAATACACGCAAATTATCTGCCCAATTTAAAAAAAAAATTTAAAAAGCCGGCAGAAGTCCTGACAGCAGTGACAGGAGGCTGCTTCTTCCGTCACTACTGTCAGGGTCTGCGCACGCGTCGGGATCGCACAGCAGCAATCCGTGCCGGCAAATGAGGGCATTCCTCCAATTGCCCCCATCTGCATATTACAGTTTAGGGAATTCATCGGACCTGCCCGAATCAGACATGGATCTGTCCCGATCGGGTAGGTTCATGAATCTAGCCCTACGAGGAGATGCTATATCTGTGTGATCGAGGCACCTGAATATTTCCCCCACAGAGAAGATAAGTATCAGGCAAAGAATGAGTATTTATTCAGTTTTTCTATACCATTCTCCCAGGGGAGCTTAGAATGATTTATATGAATCTACTCAGCTACCCAAGTATTTTTCCCTGTCTGTCCTGGTGGGCTCACAACCTATCTGGCAATTGGGGGGATTGAGTGATTTGACCAGTGTCAAAATGAACACAGAGGATCTAGAATCAGAAAATAATCTATATATATATATATATATATATATATAAAATCGGAGGTATGTATGTGTGTATGTGCCGCGATCACGCAAAAACGGCTTGACCGATTTGAATGAAACTTGGTATGCAGATCCCTCACTACCTTGGATGATATGTTCTGGGGGTCTCACGGCCCACCTGCACACGTGGGCGGAGCTACAAACAGAAAATCAGATTTCACCCATTCATGTCAATGGAAAAAATGTAAAAAGCTGCCATTCTCACAGTAATTCAAAAACGGCTTGACCGATTTGAACAAAACTTGGTATGCAGGTCCCTCACTACCTGGGGTGATATGTTCTGGGGGTCTCATGGACCACCTGCACACGTGGGCGGAGCTACAAACAGAAAATCAGATTTCACCCATTCATGTCAATGGAAAAAATGTAAAAAGCTGCCATTCTCACTGTAATTCATAAACGGCTTGACCGATTTGAACGAAACTTGGTATGCAGATCCCTCACTACCTGGGGTGATATGTTCTGGGGGTCTCGCGGCCCACCTGCACACGTGGGCGGACCTACAAACATAAAATCAGATTTCACCCATTCATGTCAATGGAAAAAATGTAAAAAGCTGCCATTCTCACAGTAATTCAAAAACGGCTTGACCGATTTGAACAAAACTTGGTATGCAGATCCCTCACTACCTGGGGTGATATGTTCTGGGGGTCTCACGGCCCACCTGCACACGTGGGCGGAGCTACTAACAGAAAATCAGATTTCACCCATTCATGTCAATGGAAAAAATGTAAACAGCTGCCATTCTCACAGTAATTCAAAAACGGCTTGACCGATTTGAACGAAACTTGGTATGCAGATCCCTCACTACCTGGGGTGATATGTTCTGGGGGTCTCGCGGCCCACAACTCTATGTTGCTTGCTCAAGGGTGGGTTCACCCAAGAATTTATATGTTCTTGCTCCAGGAGGTGAAACTAAAATTGTTGTTTATAATCACGTTTTGCGTTAGTTGTATTGTATTCATTTTGTCAAATATTTCACATTATAATTTGAATATTGTACTTTTTATTAAGCTGTAAAAAAATAATTTAATTCACCACTATAAAGTATCTTTATTTGAATCCATTTACAGTGTTATTGCTATAATTAAATACCCGTGCAACGCCGGGGCATCAGCTAGTAGTAAATATTGAACTAAAGCCAGTACTGGGCAGACTTGCACGGTATGTGTCTGTATATGGCCTTTTAGTTGAGGATGGGCTGGGGAGGGCTTCAACGGCTGGGAGGGTGTAGAAGGGCTGGAGTGAGCTTTGACGGAGACTTCAGCAGTTGGAACCTAAAAACAGTACCGGGCAGAGCTTTGGATTCTTGCCCAGAAATAGCTAAGAAGAAAAAAATAAAAAATTAAATTGAATCAGGTTGGGCAGACTGGATGGACCATTCGAGTCTTTATCTGCCATCATCTACTATGTTACTATGAACCCAAAACCTCAGGGTGCCAAGGCTGTAGCTTTTACCACTGGGGCACACTGCTCTCCTCTCTGGCACTTGGACCCCAGGACAAAGGTGGGAGCAGTACCTGGGATCCCAAACTTCACATCTTTGTACTGTATTATTAGGCCAAGATGCAGGCTCCAGAAGAAAAAAAAAAGTTTTACTACAATCTCTTGGGGTAAAACCCCAAAATAATCATAATAGAAACATAGAAACATAGAAAAATGACGGTAGAAAAGGGCCAAAGCCCATCAAGTCTGCCCACTCCTTGATTTTGCTCACCACCCCCTGCCTTTACATCATTAGAGATCCCACATGAATATCCCATTTATTTTTGAAATCTGCCACGCTGTTGGCCTCAATCACCTGCAGTGGGAGTTCATTCCAATGATCGACCACCCTCTCGGTGAAGAAATACTTTCTGCAGTCACCATGAAATTTCCCTCCCCTGATTTTCAGCGGATGCCCTCTGGTGGACGAAGGTCCCATAAGACGGAAGATATCCTCTTCCACCTCGATACGGCCCGTGATATATTTAAATGTCTCAATCATGTCCCCTCTCTCTCTTCGTTCTTCAAGTGAGTACAGCTGCAATTTATTCAGCCTTACTTCATATGGAAGATCCTTGAGCCCCGAGACCATCCTGGTGGCCATCCGCTGAACTGACTCAATTCTCAGCACATCTTTACGGTAATGTGGTCTCCAGAATTGAACACAATATTCCAAATGATTTGCAGGAAGATATTTCTGCCCAGTTGGTTATTCTTAAATCTGAGACATCTAATCTTAAGGCACAGCGTTCTTCGTTTAATACTTTAATAATACTGTACTTGGTTTGAGATTGATTCTGTCCAATTGGAAATCATTTGATCTTCTTAATGTTCGTTTTTGGTGGCAGCCAGTACCGTCACAACATAAGGTCTCCGCCCTTTGGATCATAAAGCTCTAGAGCAGGGGTGTCCAATGTCGGTCCTCGAGGGCCGCAATCCAGTCGGGTTTTCAGGATTTCCCCAATGAATATGCATTGAAAGCAGTGCATGCACATAGATCTCATGCATATTCATTGGGGAAATCCTGAAAATCCGACTGGATTGCGGCCCTCGAGGACCGACATTGGACACCCCTGCTCTAGAGTCTAGAAGACCAGTAAAATGGAAGAGCCTGTATTAAAGTGGATCCAATTCAAGCAAAGCCTTAAAAAAAACCAAGGACCGTCAACTAATTCTAAAACAAGCTGGGAGGCAATGTAAGGAAATTAACATTGGAGTGATATTTCAAAATCTCGGCAATCAATCTTGCTGCAGGTTTCTGTTATCATCTGCCATACTTTTACACTATCACAGTCACTCCTGCATATAAATTATTACAATATGAAACTTTGCACCACAACTCTTGTCATCATCTTTTGGAAGCAGAGGTTTGATCATACTCAAAGCTGATAAAATGAATTTGGAATAAGCCTTCAATACCTGCGCCAGTACAGTCAATTCAGGATTCCAAACACCTAAACTCACAATTTGGCCCCGATTCTCAACAGCTTGCCATGGAAGTAAGAGCAATTGTAGCCAGTCTTACTTGTGAGGTAGCTCAGCCTCCGATGCGCAAAAGGGTTCTTGGGGGGCTTTTATCAATCGTGGCAGTGGCCACTGAGAATCTTATGCAAACGCTCATTACATTTGAATACAGAAAAAAAAGACAAAAATTTTTTTAGCAAGTCCAAATGACAAAATAACTAGAACATCGCTTCACCTTAATGGGCATGATTATCCAATTTTAAAATCTATAAAAATATTAGGAGTCACTTTAGACTCCCATCTTACCTTGGTAGTACAACTTTGGTGGTGAAAAAGTGCTTTTTTACGCTATGGAAATTAAGGACCATCAAAAAATATTTTGACCCTTCATCTTTTAGATTGTTGGTGCAGGCATTGGTATTACACTTCTCCCTCCGGATTCGCGGGGGATAGGCAGACTACGACGGGACTACGACGGGAACTCCCTACAGCTATTTCCTAATGGCAAAATTCAACAAATTCAGAGCAAGGCGATTCCCAATAGAGAATGACACAGGGACAAATTTTTCCCCATTCCCTCAGGAACTCAATTTCCCCATCCTGTTCCCATGAGTTTTGTTGTGGTCCCTGCCCCATTCCTGTAAGCTCTGCCTTAAACGCACAAACCTCGAACACTTATTTTAAAGTGTTTGAGGCTTGTGCAGATGAGGATGAAGCTTGTAGGAATGGGGCAGGGAAAGAACTTGCGGGGATAGGAAAATGAGTTCCTGTGGGGACAAGGAAAAAATTTGTCCCCATGTCATTCTTTACTTGGGAAAACTGAATAGTGTAAAAAGCTTCAGCCTCTGATAACCAGAGCTGGTATTGTGACATCATAATGCTTCATTCTACCAATGCCTAAGAGCCAACCTCATCAGTGATGTCGAAATGGCTTGATTGTCCTATACTGGGCTCACTTTTACTGCATTTTGATTTCTAGAATTGTGCAGTGTAGAGAAAGACATGGGGACAAATTTTTCCCCATCCCCACAGGAACTCAATTTCCTCGTCCCATCCCCACAAGTTTTGTCCCAGTCCCATTCCTGTAAGCTCTGCCTTAACCGCACAAGCCTCGAACACTTATGATTTTAAAGTGTTTGAGGCTTGTGCAGATGAGGGCGGAGCTTAGGCATTGGTGGAATGAGGCATTATGACATCACAATCTGAGCTCTAGAATGTTGCTACTTATGATTTTAAAGTGTTTGAGGCTTGTGCAGATGAGGACGGAGCTTGCAGGAATGGGCAGGGACAAGAAAATAAGTTGCCAGGATGGGACAGAAAAATTAGGTCCCGCAGGGACGGAGAAAAATTTGTCCCCTTGTCATTCTCTAATTCTCAACCATCCAGCTTTGAATCTCCACCAAACAAGATCTCAGCATTCTAGCTCCACTACAAAACATCACATCTACAGGGGGAAAAAACCTGAATATCATCTGGATAAATTCTAAAGGAAAGGTCCAAAGTACTACACAAAGCAGTTGCCGATACAAATTAAATGGCAACATGGACAAGGTAGATCCCTGAGGCATACCCAACTGCAAACAGTTAAGTTCAGGAAGTGATCCTTCCCATTTCACCTGCGTAGCCATGATCTGTAAAATAAGAAGTAAACCAGGAATATACCATGACAAAAGCTTACAGACATCAAAGAAGAATGATGGTATCACAGGCAGATGAGATGCCCAATGTAACAAAACAAAAGCATACTTTTTTTTTCTGACCCAAAACGAATCTCATCCAAAGAAAAGGCTGAAAGTTTGTTGATAATATGTGGTCTTCTAAATCCATATTGCTGTTCATCCAATAAATTTTCCCTTTCAACAAATATCCATCATCTGTGACAGTACCACCTTTTCAATTATGCACCCTCAACACTAAGCAAGATAGAAATTGGCCTAAAATTTGTAAATATTCCAGAATCCAACATATGATTGATTTCATTGACAAAAATGTTGCAGAATTATCTCAGCAAATGTGAGCAAAGTGGAAGAAAAAAAAAAAATTAACACGCGTTAACCTGGCCCCAGCAGACACCTTCTTGCTACATTGGCTCTTCTGTGCTAGGACTAACTCTTCCTGACCATGTACAGGCTGAGCACACCATTACAGCACAGAGATTCTCAACACAAACCTTTCAGATGCTGGGCCAATCTGGTTTGCAGAAGATCTGCAATGGATGCACAAGCAATGGATTTTTACACACTGTTTCCAGTGTATGCAAATCCATCTCACATATTCATTGTGCTTATTCTGAAACCCAGCTGGCTAAGCCCCAAGAGCTGGGTTGAGAGCCACTGTTCTCAGAGAAGAGAACCCACACGAGTCACTGCCTCCCTGGGTGTAAACACACAGCACATTCCTATGGCAATAAGAGGGCATCCGAGCATTACCATGACAACATCGGTTCCATGCTACTTTCCTTTTTCTGTGGCTCTACCTCTGTCAAATATCACATCTGGCACCAACACAAAATTTACAGAGGGGAACACTTCAACTGAAAAACGAGTCTCCAAATAGTGTACCATTAACCATAGAAACATACACTAGTGTAGTAAGGATAGGAGGTACCCAAGGCGGTGGTATTCCCCCATGCACACACCCCCACCCTCCTCTCTGTGCCCCCACTTCTTCTGCACCCCCCATTCCTTCCCATCCCCCATTCCACACTTGTGCTCTCCCTCCCTTGTACCTCTAAATCTTCACCAGAGAGAGTGGTTTCGGCAGCATGCTCCTCGCACCAGCGTTGGATTTCTCTCTGATGTCACTTCCTGGCCCTGTGACCTGGAAATGTTTCCGAGTGGAACCAGGCTGGCGCAAGCAACAGGCAGAAGTTGCTTGCACTAGCGAAGATAATACAGAGGTATAGGGTGAGGGCGGGAGGATTGGCACAAGTGGGACAGAGAGGTGCCAGTGCACCCACCAACTTGGCACCCGGTGCAATCTGCACCCCCCTCTTACTACGTCACTAGAAACATGATGACAGATAAAGACCAACTATCCCATCCAGTCTGCCCATCCACAGTAACCATTATCTCTTCCTCTCTATAAAAGATTCCACATGCCTGTCCCACACTTTCTTTAATTCATTCACAATCTTTGTTTCCACCACTTCTGCTGAGAGGCTATTCCATGCATTTGCCACCCTTTCCCGAGCCTATTATCTCTTAACTTCATCCTATGCCCTCTCATTGCAGAGCTTCCTTTCAAATGAAACAGACTCAATTCATGCGCATTTATGCCACATAGGTATTTAAGTCTCTCAAAAAACAAAAAAGGAAGACCCAACAATCCACAGTAAAAATCAATCCAACGCAAAGCAAAAACAGACTGTGGATAAGATGTCCTGAAAATGATTTATTTACAACAAAATCATAAAAATACAAAAATAGATTACAATAATAGTCCAACCGGACCCTAAATGGTCCGTGTTTCGGCAAACATGCCTTCCTCAGGGGTCCAGTAGATGTAAAAACACAAAAAATAAAAAGAACTAAAAGCAAAGAATTTGTTTTTGGGCAGATAGTCGACAGTAACTGAAGACATTGTTACAAATTACTCATAAAGGGAACATCTGGAAGAACTTTTAAATAAATAACTCTCAAATTTAATTTTTTGTTGGTTTTGTCATTTTATAATTTCAATTATAATGTGCTAAAAACAAACAAACCCCATTTGCTCTGTTTAGTGTATCAGAGCTAAAATAAAAAAGTTTGAGACACACTGACCTAGAGAAACATGGTAAGATTTTCCACTTATGCTCTCTTCCCATTCTACTATTTGAGTGTTTTTATTTGATAATGTATTAATTGATAGATAAGGTTTGTTACTTTTATTACCTGTTAAGTTGATAAATGAGATAAACATTTTTAAAATAAATACATTTCTATAATGCTGCTAGACGCTGCAAGAAAGAGATGGAACTCTGACTTGGAGCAATCCAGCGCCATCCGCAAGACAAATTCCAGAGCAAGAAGTTTGCAGAACAGAAAGCTAGAACCTTAAAGCCAATGTTACTCCAAAATATGTTGAGATCAGCACAATGACTTTCTGTTGCGCAGGGGTTAAACTGTGGAATTCACTTGTTGTGATAAGGGCAACTTCAGGAAATTACTTAAAATGAAGTTTTTCGTAAATGCACTTTTTTTAGATATCGATTCTCCATGCATGCTGATTTTTGGAAAACTTTTGCCTGACTCTCTGTATAAGCCTTTTCTGCTCTCCTTTCTTCACTGCTGACCTTCTGACTATTTGTTCATGTTTGTTTTTATTCGTTTTATAGAATTATGCAAGTAAAATTATGTAAACCGTTTAGGTTTAAATGGTATAGAAATTTTTAAAATAAATGATTTTAACAATTTTTTGCTAGCCTTTTGGATAAGGGAGAAATCTTTGCACTAGCACTACTCAGGACTCAGTCAGTACCGAGTTTCAGTCTGAACTGATTCAGAAAGCAGCATTTCAACAATTTACCCCGCAGCATGATTTTCAGTCCCACAGCATTCTAGTCCATGTTGAGGGGTGGTAGATTCAAGAGCAATGTTAGGAAATTCTACTTTACGGAGAGGGTGGTAGATGCCTGGAATGCCTGGAGGTGGTGGAGAGGAAAACGGTGACTAAGTTCAAAGAAGCGTGAGATGAACACAGAGGATCTAGAATCAGAATAGTAAATATTGAACTAAGGCCAGTACTGGGTAGACTTGCACGGTCTGTGTCTGTAATATGGCTGTTTGGGGGAGGATGGGCTGGAGAGATCTTCAATGGCTGGGAGGGTGTAGATGGGCTGGAGTAGATTTTGACGGAGATTTCAGCAGTTGGAACCCAAGCACAGTACCGGGTAGAGCTTTGGATTCTTGCCTAGAAATAGCTAAGAAGAAAAAAATTTAAATTGAATCAGGTTGGGCAGACTGGATGGACCATTCGGGTCTTTATCTGCCATCATCTACTATGTTACTATGTTTAATTTTCACAGCATTATCACTCATTCAGGATCCTAAGTGTCCCTCCTGATCCTTCTTGCTGCTGCTTAGTGATCTATCAGGCAGCAAAGGCATTCATTATTTAAAGAGAAGTAACTATTTTCATGTGCTTTAAAGTTGGATCAGATTAGCATGGTCCAATACAGGTCATCTGATTTATAAACATTTTAATATAAAGAGAGGAAAATCATTTTTATTACATTTTATATAAATTTGTGGTTGAGTTATAACTGTCAAAATTAAATTAAACTTATAAATGTATGTTTGATGAACATAAATATACTTGTTTGTGTATGTTGGGATTGTTGATTGACAGTTTTAGAGTTTGAGCCTAGGTTGTACTTATGGGTCATAGTTTTTGTTCTGAAGTCCCTCATCTCTAACCAGTAGGAATTTGTGCTAATGTGCTTATTTGGATTGTTGCTTGTACATTCTACTTTTGGGTATATATTTTCAGAATTACTAAAAATAAGAAGACTTGTTAACAGTTCCTTGTTTGGGTAATGAACAGTTCAAGAGACTGGCACAGGGTTACAGAGTCTTTCACTGCTATGTCACTGGCTCACATCTGGCTCATAGCAATGGAAATCATAGGGGATCAGACCATGAAGGTCCACATAGCTCAGCATGCTGGCTTTGGCAGAGGCCAAGTAGTTACATCAGCAAATCAATATGCTCACTTCTATCTATAAACTAAGGGGGAAAGTGTGGTGCACTGGTCAAAGCTACACCATGAGGTTGTGGGTTCATACCCTATGCTGCTCCTTGTGACCCTGGGCTCCTTGTGACGCTGGGCAAGTCACTTAATCCCCCTCCCCATTGCTCCAGATACATTAGATAGATTGTGAGCCCACCAAGACAGACAAAGAAATATGCTTGAGTACCTGAATAAATTCATGTAAACCATTCTGAGCTCCCTTGGAAGAATGGTATAGAAAATTTAATAAATAAATAAATAAGTTGTTGGGCTCAATCAAATTCAGTGGACACATTACATGACCGAAATCACAACACAATTTGGCTCTTTTTAGCATCCTTCTGATTGTTTTGGCATAGGTTAAACAATATACCAGCCTAAGGCCCTTCCCACTGCATCCCAAGATACATTGGGAGGGTGAAGGCTCGTCTTTCTGAAAAGGCAGGAGGGAGTGGGCTCCCCTCCTGCCAATGTTTCATCAAAGGTATGGGGGTGTTGGGGGATGTGGGGAGATGTCTAGTGGATGGGGAGAAATGTTGAAAGATGTGGAAAGATGTTGGGGGATGTGGGGAGATGATTGGAGAGATATTTTCCAACATTTCCCCCATCCACTAGACATCTCCCCAATCATCTCCCCACATCCCCCAACATCTTTCCACGTCTAGTGGATGGGGGAAATGTTGGAAGATGTGGACAGATGTTGGGAGATGATTGGGGAGATGTCTAGTGGATGGGGGAAATGTTGGAAGATGTGGAAAGATGTTGTGGGATGTGGGGAGATTTCAGGGAGTATCAGGAGATGTTGAGAGGAGGGGTGTACAACTTGCAGGATGTGTGGAAGGGGGATCGGTGGGGCTGAGGGAGGGCGGAAGGGGGAGAGGAATCTCTGTCAGTTCAGCCGATTATGGCAGGGGGAATCCCCATCAGCTGAGCCAGCAGGATTCTCCGAAACTAGCTCAGCTGATGGCAAGGTAGTTGGGTACCACATGCTAGCTGATTGGACGTCGGAAAAGCTGGCGTTTATAATGTGGATGTTTCTATATTTGAAAATGGCCATTTAAAAAAAAATAAAAAATAAAGATACATGTCTGGTGGCTTTGAAAACGGACCTTTTTACTACTTTCCCAGAATGTCCAACCTCAGACTTAGACGTTCTATTGAAAATGCCCCTCCACCTGTTTTGAAAATTAGCCTGAATGTCTATATGTGTGCAGCACTTAAGTTATGCCAGGGCTCCTACTGGCTGTATCTTACCCTGGACCTGCCCATGTGGCCAAGCAGGTGTTTCCCTGACACTGAATTTGCTCTCGACACTTTTCTTGCAGACTTCTTTGCTACGACTACCACATATTCTCACTTCCGATGTCCTAATTTGCAGTTATTTTTGCCATAGCACTTATAAGACCATATTGTAGGATTCTACAAAACTATTTTTGCTATATTTGTGGGTGACTGCTCTATGGGCTCCTTTTACAAAGCCGCACTAGCGGTTTTAGTGCACGCACCGGATTAGTGCACGCTAGCCGAAAATCTACCGCCTGCTCAAAAAGAAGCGGTAGCAGCTAGCGTGCGTGCAATTTAGCGCACGCCATTTCGCACGTTAAGGCCCTAGCGTGGCTTTGTAAAAGGAGCCCTATGTCTTTCTGATGCTATAAAAGGCTTAGTTAACTAGCTGAAAAACATGTACAGATATTTTATTTCAGGTCTGTTGAAACAAATGAGGAAGAAGAGATTGTGTTCTATCCTGAACTGACAGTATTAGACAAGTGGGAGATTGGGGTGTGGGGGGGGGGGGCAGGAAGCGTGTTAGGGGAGGTAGGACACTTTAACAACTGGTTATGTGGCTACGTAGTCACATCATGGTCAAATAGCACAACTACCTGGAGGGAAAAAATATCCTTCCACAGCCTGGAAATATTTTTCAAGTTTATTTAAAATTTCTCATACCACCCAATCAAGCCTTCTAGGCAGTGTACAGAAACGCCAAAACAATGTGCCAAATAAAATACAATTTACACAGAAACGGACCAGGGGAAACAACAATTTTTAAAGACATTGACGAACGGGAACAAAAGGAAAGAAGGGTTAGAACTACAATTGATAGAGAGAAAGAGAACACAGAAGGGAAAGAATAACAAAGGGAGGGGAAACAGAGGGTGAAACCTTTCTTGAATCTAAGTCGTCCTTAAAAGGACAGTTTAAGTTACAAAAGCATCAAGGAAGAGAAAAGTCTTTAACTTCAACTTAAAATTGGCAAGAGATGTTTTTTCGCGTAAGTAATTTGGGATACTATTTCAAAGAGAGGGGGCACTAACAGAGAAAATTGTAGTCCTCATTGTGCTGATATGTTTCAATGAGGGGATGGTAAGAAGGTTGTGGGCTGTAGATCTTAAAGTCATAGTTTAGTTATATGGGATAAGTAAGTTATTGATAAATTCTGGCAGGTTATTTCCTCAGTAAGCAACATTCTAGGGAAAACGTTAATTAAAAAGAGACCAGGGAAGGCAGAGGAGCCCCATTAGTGGCTGCTGGTGATCAGTGTGTCTGTACACTGACAATGTCATACAGAGATATCCAAGAACATTTCCCATCTCTCCACCGAGGTCTTTTTTTTTTTTTTTTACCTCACCAGAGAAAGGCAGGCTTATAGGCCTGCTCCATGGAAACCGCTCAGCACATCTAAAAATAGATTTTATCCCAAGATCCAATATAGGAAGAGCTAAAAACAGTTTGCTTCTTATATAAATTAAAAACAAAACTAAAAGAATCACAGCTGGTTTTCTTACATTGTCTGTTAAATGAAGTCTGGCCCTGTTATTTGAAAACCATCTTTATCAGGTTGTAGCGCTATATTCATGGAGACCAGCTAGTTTGGGACTTTCAAACTGGCAGCCCCTGACACTGTTGCATGGTGACCCACTTAGGCTACTAGGATATGGAGGCAAAAGGTGCACCCCTTTTCCTCCACAGTCTGGAACAATGTTCCCTCGAAGCTGAGCAGGATTTCTCAAACTCCCGGGGGGGGGGGGGGGATGCTATTCAGTATCACATTTCTTTTTTTAAGTTTATTTAGTAATAGATTTTAAATACAGAAAATGATGTAGAACAAATAATGGGGTCCTTTTCCTATGGACGCGTTAGCGTTTAGCATACGCTATAACGGCTAGCACGCCTTAGGAAAAGGACCCCAGTATGGAGAGTAATACACTTCTCCCTCGTTATTCGCTCTGACCCACCTCCCTGCCGCCTTCCCGGCCTTACCTGGTGGTCTAGAGGGCTTTCGGGGCAGGAGCGATCTTCCTACGCTCCTGCCCCGTGCAGATCGCCATGAGGAAATGGCTGCTGTGAGTTCTCGTAGTCTCTCGAGACTACGACGGGAACTCCTATGAGCGTTGGGAGCAGCATGGGCCATTCAGCGCGGCTCTCTGCACTAGCACAATTTAATAGAGGAGGCCCTTAGACTGTGAGCTTACCAGAGAAAGTAACCATTTCTGGTCTATTATTATTATTATAAAGACCTGAACAGTCTGCTCAAGTCACACTCATTATCAATTCATGATTAAACCAACAATGAATGTGGGATAAAATACTGGATCCTGGTTTTTCTTTGCAATTTAAAAATTGGATTTTTTTTTTTTTTAACAAAATGCCTTTTTGAAGAAAAATCTATATATATACATTATAGTCCAGGGGCTCCTTTTACGAAGCCACATTAGTGGTTTTAGCGCACGCAGATTTTTAGCACGAGCTAAACCCACGCTACGCGGCTAGAACCAACGCCAGCTCAATGCTGGCGTTAGTGTCTAGCGCGGCCGGCAGTTTGGCGCGTGCTATTATGTGCGTTAAATCGCTAACGCGGTTTCGTAAAAGGAACCCCAAAAGTTATTATGAAATACAGATTTGTTTTTAATTAAGTAGTATGAGGCTTTATAGTCATGCATTGTTTACATCTTTTGATAAATTAATTCCATTAATCCATTCATAATGTCGGAGGCAATTTTTCTATTTAGAAGATATTATCATAGATGCTTAGTTTTGCATTTCTCAAACTAGTGAATTTGTGTCTGCAGAGATAACAAGCTTTTTCTTCACAGAAAAAAATTATAAAATTTACAGAGTTGAGAAATAAAACCTTAGCCCTATTGTTCCTTTGCAAATCGATGTACATAAAATCAACCCCTTACCTCTTAAATGTTAAGTTTATATATCTGCACAAGAAGGTAAGTGTGAGCAGGGAGGTGCAAGCAGTAAAAATTAAAATGAAACCTTTTGAGCAGAATACTCCACAAGTCTTGGGACCTTTATGTGTATAGCCTGAGATTTATCATATTCTTCTCTCCTTAGAGGAGAAAACCTATATTAGCAGAATGCCATAAAAGAGATCCAGTTTGGGAATATTTTAATTACATACATGCCCCTTAGATTTCTCAGTGCCCACCGGTGGGCGGTAGCCCCGTTGGGACCCAATGCTCGTAGACCATGGGTGTCCATCCTGCGGCCCGAGGGCCGTATGCAGCCCTGTGAAGTATTTTGTGCAGCCCCGGTCAAGGGCGATGCAGTGTTTTCCTCTGCTGCCCCCGGGTGTTTACCGTCTTGCCGGCTCCCTCCTCTGTCTTGCTGCAGTGTTTGCGCATTTGTGCAGCCCCAGAAACATTTTTTCCAGCCAATGCGGCCCAGGGAAGCCAAAAGGTTGGACACCCCTGCTCTACACCAACCCCTTATTGTTTATATCCTGTGTGTAGAACTGCACACAGTAATCCAAGTTCTCTATTTACTACCAGTTAGTGTGTGATAACAGTGTTAGTAAATAGGATCCCTTATGAGGTCTCACCAAAGACTCAGTGATTTTGCATATCACCTCTTCTTTACCTTTGGTCATTCATCTCTCTTTGCATTCAAGCATCCTTTTGGCTTTTGCCATTCCATTATGTACCTGTCTAGCCACCTTAAGCTCATCAGATACCATCATTCCCAAATTCCACTCTTCTTTTCTGCAAAGAACTTTATCCCCTATACTGCAGCACTCTTTTGAGCTTTGCACCCAAATGCATTTTAACCATCATGATCCAAACCTCTCTAGATGCTTCCACCTGTTCTCCACACTAACCTGTTGTAGATTTTAAGTGTCATCTCATCTACAAAGAAGCAGCCCTTTGTTCAGCAGTCCCTCTTCAATGTCACTCGCAAAAGTACTGATAAAAGATAGAGCAAGGGCTGATCATTGCAGCATACCACTGTCCAATGCACCTGTCCTCAGACTGAACCCTCCGTTGTCTCCCACTCCACCAATTTCTAACCTAGAAAAGTCACTGTTTATTTAAGACAGCTAAGCAGAACTGTGTTAAAGGCCTTTCTGAAATCAACTGCACCACAACTAGCGCTCTCGCTGGATCCAACTTTCTAGTCAGCCAGTCCAATAAAATTGATCAGATTTTTCTAAACTGTGCTTACCTTGAATACTGGAATACATTGGCTTTCAGAAACTGTACTCTCCTCTGTTCTAGCAGCAACTCCATGAATTTACTCATCACCGCAGTCAACTAACTGGCTGGTAGTTCTCCGATTCCTTCCGGTTTTCAGCCTGCTGCTCCTCTAACCACTAGGTCACACTTTCTTTCCCTCTCCTCACACATGCTTCTTCTTTCCCATTCGCATCACCGCTGTAATGGTATTCTATGATTTAACTGTATATTCAAACAATATAATCTTTTGCCTTGATATGTTCAATCTGTCCTAGCATGAAGAAGGGGATCTTAGGTCTCAAAAACAAGTCAAGAAAGGTATTACTTTATCCAATAAAAAAAGGTTTTCAACTTATATTTTTCTACTAAATGACCTTTTATTTCCATGCAGTAAATATTAGAATGTTGCTTTGAAAGCGATTTCAAACAGCATTCAACGCTGGACCAAAGGGCTCGTTTTGATGAATGACCTCGACACGGGTCCATGTTTCAGCAGAAATGCCTGCGTCAGAAGTCATAACATCTATAAGCTCAAGAAAATACAGAAATAATGTGTGTGTGTATACAATATATATCCTAAGTCAAAAATAGTAGGTGGTGAGGAAAATGCTCTGAAAGAATGCAGGGCCGAGAGGTCAAACTCAATGACAATATAACACTGGAACCAAGACTTCTCAGAGTAAATATCCAAAGGAGAAGTAAGAAGAGATTCAGATACAATAAAGTAAATGCATTTATACATACACTCAGATGTGTGTAATCCGACCAAGAGCCGTGGCTCCTATAGCCGAACCCACCGTCCCATCACTGGGTATGACTATGATGCTAATAATATTGGGGTGCTTTTTAAATAATAAAAGTATTTTTCAGTGGCAATAAAGGAAAAACAATTCCTACTTAACTTAAAGGAGTGTTGGTAGGTCCCGACAAGGGCCATGTTTCGAGGGTCTTTTTCAAGGAACCCAAAAGAGGTGTTGGTAGTTTCAAATGCCAAAGAAATAGTTGCTAAGTGATGTGGGCGAAAAAAGTTTTTACTAGAGTGAAAAAAGATAAAAAACAAACAAGGTTTTAAGGTTAATACAAAATGTTTACATATCATTGTCTAAAAAGGAAGCTCTAAAAAGCAACACAGGAAAAGGTACTTGCCATGTAAACATTTTGTATTAACCTTAAAACCTTGTTTGTTTTTTATCTTTTTTCACTCTAGTAAAAACTTTTTTCGCCCACATCACTTAGCAACTATTTCTTTGGCATTTGAAACTACCAACACCTCTTTTGGGTTCCTTGAAAAAGACCCTCGAAACATGGTCCATGTCGGGACCTACCAACACTCCTTTAAGTTAAGTAGAAATTGTTTTTCCTTTTATTGCCATTGAAAAATACTTTTATTATTTAAGAAGCACCCCAATATTATTAGCATTATAGTCATACACAGTGATGGGACGGTGGGTTCGGCTATAGGAGCCACGGCTCTTGGTCGGATTACACATATCTGAGTGTATGTATAAATGCATTTACTTTATTGTATCTGAATCTCTTCTTACTTCTCCTTTGGATATTTACTCTGAGAAGTCTTGGTTCCAGTGTTATACAATATATATCCAACACAATCATGGACATTTATACAAAATGAAGCATGCACCTACAATATATATATATACAGTACTGTACATATACTGGTATATCTATCTGCAGTTGGTGTATGCTTCATTTTTTGTAATGTGTGTGTATGTTACAATTACCTGTTTTTCTGACGGGATGGAAAAACTGGACACTCGCTGGACTAAGGGCTCCGTTTACAAAGCCGTGCTAACAGTTTTAACGCATTCACCGGATTAGCGCGCGCTAGCCAGAAATCTGACACCTGCTCAAAAGGAGGCGGTAGTGGCTAGTGCGTGCGGCAATTTAGCACGTGCTAGTCCACGCATTAAGGCCCTAGCGCGTCTTTGTAAAAGGAGCCCTAAGTGTACAGGCTGCGATGAAACTATGTTGACAACTATAACTGGCATTAAAAAATAATAATAATTTGTTTCACTTGTTTTTTAATCAGACTTTTCAAACCACCCTCATATATACCGTGTTTCCCCGAAAATAAGCCCTAGTTGCTGGCAGCAGCGCTTCTACCGGCCCCCCCCCCCCCCCACTACTGACCCTTCCATCTCTCCCTCCCATCCGAATCCCGACTGCATAACCGAAATACCCGATAACAAACGGCAACGCAACCTTCTCGCGCCCGGGCGTTCCTCTGTTTCTGTATTTTTTTGTGCTTATAGATACTATGACTCCTGACGCAAGCATTTCTGCCAAAACACAGACCCATGTCAAGTCCATTCATCATAAAAAGCCCTTTGGGGCAGTGTTGAACGCTATCTGAAGTGCCATGATTGCTCATGTTTAAATAAAAGCACTCTGGGAAATTTAATCGCTTGATAACACTCTTCAATTGGAAAAGGCCAAGGTCTGCCCCTACTCTTTTGTGGATTGCCTGTTGTTTTTACATAGGGGTCTGCTCTTTTTTGTTTTCCCTGCTTTTTTTATTTTATATATTTATTCAATTTATAGATATACAATAATAATATCTATATAAAGAAAAAAAAAAAAAGAGAGAGATTACATATAGTTAAACAGGAAAATAAAATATATTCCCTAGGGATTAAACAATCTCTCTAAAAGTAAGTCCACAATTTGGGAGAAGCAATACACATACCTACATGGGATCTGATAGTTCATCAAAGAAATATAAAAATTAACCATACAATAGTGCAGTGTACATCTTCTAAATTATTAAAGACTAATTCCGCATGGAGGTACTGGGAGGGATTACTCCTTTTCCCTCAAGGAAAAACCGTAACTGGGAAGGGTCAAAAAAAGTATAAGAATGTTGATCCAAAAGGATCAAACATTTACAAGGGTATCTAAGTTGAAATTTAGCACCCAAAGACAGTACGGATTCCTGCTTTATAAGCAGTCACGCTAATGGCTTTTTGTTCTTATTGAAACCAGCTGATCATAAACCTTTAAAAATAAAATCAAACAATATCACACTCATGTTTGCGCGCACACACTGAACTCCTCTTGCATGAACACATCCAAAAGAGCATCCATTCGGAGTCTAATAATTTTTAGCATAAAATAAGGAATTCATATTTTAGCTCTACAGCAAAAGCAAGGAATCAAATTGATTTTGGTTGGTTTAAAAATGGGACAAAGATACCGTATTGCCAGTGAATCAAGTTTGGATAAAGCTCGATAAAGTAGACTGGAATGAGAATAGCTAGTCATTGGAAAAATAAGGTAGCCCCCACACATCTTGACTGGACCATGCGATTGTTATCCCTGGGGAGGATGGAGATGGCGGTGGCTAAACGTCGCCACTCATATACACTACACACCTCGACATGGAGCAAATTAGGGGCCCTGTTGACCACTCTGTAAAGGGTCCCTAGGGTCTTGATACTTTGTTGGTATGCTAGGTGATGGGGGAGGTGGGGGGGGGGAGATGTGCTGGAGAGCATTGGTTAGGGGATAATGAGTTTGGGGACGGGGGAAGGGGGGTTCTGTGGGAGAAAATTATAAGGTTGTTGTGCCTTTTCTTTTGTATTTGCTGTTTCCTTGGCATTTGATGTGTCTGTTGGCTGTGGAATTGTGTGCATCCTTATCTTACAAAATCTTTAATAAATCTTTAAATATAAAAAAAAAGTAGACTGGAATGAGTTTCAAACTATGTATAACAGATATGTTAAGGCTTATTCCCCCTCTTTTATTAAGGCGCGCTAGCCTACTTTGTGTTCGCTAAATATTAGGCTAAATATTAGAATATAATGGACACGTTAGCGTTTAGAGCACGCTAAATTGGTTAGCGCCCCTTAGTAAAAATACCCCATTGTTATTTAGATTACTGTCCAGCATACCTTTAAAAGAAGCCCCTTTAAATTGTAAACTTTCATTATTTAGATGGATTAATGATAGATTACAAACAGGAATTTTTCCTAATGATTTAAGGGAGATTGTTTTAACTCCAATTTTAAAGGCTTCTCAGGGTATGCAGGATCAGGTTTCAGATTACAGACCAATGGCATCCATTCCTTTACTGGCAAAAAATATGGAGGGTCTGGTAAATAAACAGCTGATAAGGTATTTGGATAAATATTATATCCTACATTCCTCTTAGTCAGGATTTCAAGTAGGATAGAGCAGGGCTGTGGAGTCGGAGTCGAGGAGTCGGAGGAAATTTCGGGTACCTGGAGTCGGAATCGGAGTCAGAAGTACAAAAAACTGAGGAGTCGGAACATTTATCTAACGACTCCATTTTTGAACTTGGCATACCAATCACGAGCGATTCTTTCAGCTATAGCACCCACTATATACACAGCACAAATGTTGCGAGCAGCTTCTGCGGCCTTAGAACCTTGATTAAAAGCAAAAAGAAGGTGGTGTCGAAAATGCTCATTTCTCTCAACTTGACATTCCATTTTAACGATCTGAAAATTAACCAGTGCTGTGGAGTCAGAGCCGGAGTCGAGGAGTCGGAGTCAGAGGAAATTTCGGGTACCTGGAGTCGGAGTCTGAAGTACAAAAAACTGAGGAGTCGGAGTCGAAACATTTATCTACCGACTCTACAGCCCTGGGATAGAGTACTGAAATAATGTTGGGGGACACTGATGGATGGAATAAAATCCAGAATTACCAAGGGTAATAGAAAGTTGATTATGCAGTTTGATCTTTCACGTGCTTTTGATCTCATTGATCATGAGATACTAATCCAGTTGTTAGATCATATATTATAGGTGAGATATCATCTTGGTTTAGATGTTCATTGGCAAGACCATATAAGGTTAAAATGCATTCCATAATCTCAGATAGCTGGAGTTTATCATGTGGGGATCCCTTGGGGTTTCCCACTATCTCCAACACTCTTTAATATATTTATACATTTGTTAAGTTTCGTGTTGGAAAAAGCAAGTTTTTGAACATTCAAATATGCGGATGACATCGTGGTTATGTTACCTATTCCATAATTGTAGAAGAGGCATTGGGTTACGTAGTCAAATGTATGAATGTAATAAACTCTTGGATGGCCCAATTTCAAATTAAATTAAGGGCTCCTTTTACGAAGGAGCGTTAGGGCCTTAACGTGCGGAATAGCGCGTGTTAAAATGCTGCGTGGGCTAGCCGCTACCACCTCCTCTTGAGCAGGCGGTAGTTTTTCGGCTAGCGCATGCTAATCCGGTGCGTGCACTAAAAACGCTAGCACACCTTCGTAAAAGGAGCCCTAAATAAAGAAAAGATAATACTTCTTATAATTGATGCCCCTAATATATCTCATCATTATAGATCATTGATTTTAAATAGTCCTGATTATGAAATATCATTAGTAATTAGGATTTTAGGTATCCAACTTGATGGAAATTTATCCTTAGAACCTCATATAAATGTAATAATAAAAAAGTCCTATGGACTATTTCGGAAATTAAGGAGAATAAGGAAGTTCTTTGGAGAAAATCATTTCAGGATTGTTGTTTCAATCGTTATTTTTGTCATTGATTGATTACTGTACTATTATATCTGAATTGCTTAAAGTCCTTATAACGTAGATTGTAAACATTACAAGATATGGCAAATCGATTGATTCTTGGATTGAGAAAGAGTGAGAGGATTTCACCATATCTACTGAAGTTACACTGGCTTCCTGTAGAAGTTAGGATATGGTTTAAGTTCTTTTGTTTTTTCTTCTTTAAAATTTATTATGAAGAGGCACCGACCTCCCCTCCCCCTTTTACAACGACATGGTAGTGGCTGCTACGTGACAAATGCTCTTTTGCCCGTTGAATCCCTAAGGACGTCAGAGTGATTACTGTGGCGTGCCGTGATAATTGCTTTTGTATAAGGGGACAATAAATATCTGTGTGCACGATTAATATTTTTTTTACAGACCTGTGATGAGATGGGTTCTAAAAGATATTGAGGTCTGTTTTTCTCCATCACGTTTATTATAACTTATTAATTCTCAGTTATGCTAGTGTAAATGGTCCCAACCATACTTAAGACAGTACGTTTTTTTCAACTGATACAGTGTTTTGTTAAAGAGGGCCCAAGTTATACGAGCTTGTTAATTTGTCAAAAATAAAGATATATAATGCAAGAATAATATCCCCATTTCGATTTCCATCAGTGGGAGGAAAAATTATGTTAGAATGTTTAGGTCAATTTTTGCCTATCAAGCTGCTAAATCTTGGAAAAACTTACCGGTTCAAGTTACTTCTCAGACTAATTATACGAGTTTTAGAAAATTTTTAAAATTGCATCTTTTTAGCAAATTTGTGTTATAAGCATGTGTGCGCATTTTATAGTTTTTCATGTTTTAATTGTTATTCTGTTAGATAATTGAATGAGGTCTAACTTTAGTATACAATTATGAAAGCACTGATTTTAGTACAAACTTTGTAAACCTCTTCATAAAGAATTCTAACCCAGATCCTCAGCGACATCACTTTAGGCTCAAAAGATTTTCTTTTGCCTAAAGAGTCACGTGTCAAATTTAAAGGTACTTAGCTTTGTGGTCTCTAGACTAGGGGCTCCTTTTACAAAGCCGCGCTAGTGGTTTAACGCACGCAATACTGCGCGCTAAACTGCCGGCCGCACTAGCTGCTACCGCTTCTTGAGCAGGCGGTAGTTTTTCGGTCAGTGCAGGGGTTGGCGTGTGATGAAAAGTCATGCGCATTAAATCCGCTAGCGTGGCTTTGTCAAAGGAGCCCTAGGGATATGTTCGCCTGTCCCGGTGGGCGCAGTGGTTAGAGCTACAGCCTCAGCACCCTGAGGTTGTGGGTTCAAATCCTTGCTGCTCCTTGTGACCCTGAGCAAGTCACTTAATCCCCCCATTGCCCCAGGTACACTAGATAGAGTTTGAGCCCACTGGGACAGAGAAATGAACATATTCTTAGTCTAGAGACCACAAAGCTAAGTACCTTTAAAATGTACTATTAACAAATATAAAAAACTTATAGTTTTAAAGAACACACACTTGATAAATAGTGGATCCAGTGACAATTTGACATGTGAATCTTTAAGCAAATGTAAATCTTTTGAGCCTTATGTGGTGTCGCTGAGGATCTGGGTAAGAATTCTTTATGAAGAGGTTTACAATGTTTGCACTAAAATCAGTACTTTTGTAATTGGCACTCTTGCCGATTGTAAACCGCTACAGTATATAAGCAATGGATTTTATTAAGTTTCTAAGCAGCCAAGGCCATTTAATCTCTAGGGACACCGGTTTACAGAGCCTCTCAAACCTGTCCTAGGGACTCCACAATGAAGGTCTCAGAAAATCCACAGTGAATATGCAGGAAATAAATGCGCACAAACGAGGGGGTACTGAAAAGTTCTCAGTCAAACCAACTTCCTAATTTCTGAGTGTTATTTTGCCATGAAGCTGAAAAGAGTATTATTTTATTTTGCAAAGTGCCAATTTGCAGAATCGTAATGCTATGTTTTGATATTGTTTCAGATCACTGATTGAACCGCGTCAACAAAAAGTGTGGAATTTTCAAGTGTAGAACTCTGAGCTGTTATGAAGTTCCTATTCCTGTAGAACAGGGGTGTCAAAGACCTCTTCGAGGGCCGCAATCCAGTCAGGTTTTCAGGAATCCCCCAATGAATATGCATGAAATCTATTAGCACAGTGTTCTTCAACCACCGGTCCATGGACCAGTGCTGGTCCACAGAAATTTCCTGCCGGTCCACAGGGCCAGCACATGCATCAGGCCCAAAACAGTGTTCTTCAACCACCGGTCCACGGTGCGATCGATGCGGTGTTATCTTCGAGCCAGCTCCCTCTTCCTAACTGATTCAGTGCACAAAGCCACAGGCAGTGGCTCCTACGGGCATTCTGTGCCTGAACCAGAAGCCTTCTCTCTGACGTTGCAACGTCAGAGGGAAGACTTCCAGATGAGGCACGGGATATGCAAGGTGCAATTAGTACTATTATGGGGGCGGTGTCTGGGGTGGAGATTGGGTAGAGATGGGCAGGGTCTGGCCCACAACTTAGCCCAGTGTTCTTCAACTGCTGGTCCACGGACCGATGCCGGTCCACAGAATAATTCTTTTATTTCTGCCGGTCCATAGGTATAAAAAGGTTGAAAAACACTGTATTAGCATACAATGAAAGCAGTGCATGCAAATAGATCTCATGCATATTCATTGAGGAAATCCTGAAAACCCGACTGGATTGCGGCCCTCGAGGAGGGACATTGACACCCCTGCTGTAGAAGAAAACTGCAAAGGAAATCTATGAATACCGGTATATGATACAAACATTCAGTGGCAAATGCCCATCATACTCCGCAGTTAAGAAGTGGTGTGCAAACTTTCAGCAAGGAGATTTCCAGACCGAAAATCCAGCAAGGTCTGAGAGGCCTCAAATGGTGTCAACTCCTGAAATTGTTGACCATGTCCATGACCTGATTTTGGTATATCAGCGAACATCAGCTAAACAATTGCTGAGACACTACAGATATCCAGAGGGCTTCAGGGTAAAGTAACTCTATTCGCTGATGACGCCAAACTATGTAATATAGTAAGTGAAAGCAATCTGCAGGATAGTATGACGCAGGATCTGCTTACGTTGGAAAACTGGTCCTCGACATGGCAGCTGGGCTTCAACGCTAAGAAATGTAAGGTTATGCATCTCGGTAGCAGAAATCCATGCAAACCTTACACCTTAAATGGAAAAACACTAGCTAGGACTTCAGAAGAAAGAGACTTGGGAGTAATCATCAGTGCAGACATGAAGGCCGCCAAACAAGTAGAGAAGGCCTCATCCAAAGCAAGGCAACTTATGGGATGTATCAATAGAAGCTTCATTAGCCGCAAATCTGAAGTCATAATGCCACTGTACAGAACCATGGTGAGACCTCATCTGGAGTACTGTGTGCAATTCTGGAGGCCACATTACCGTAAAGACGTGCTTAGAGTTGAGTCGGTTCAGCGGATGGCAACTAGGATGATCTCGGGGCTCAAGGGTCTCTCGTACGAAGAAAGACTAAATAAATTGCAGCTCTACACTCTAGAGGAGCGCAGGGAGAGGGGGGACACGATTGAGACATTTAAATACATCACGGGACGTGTCGAGGTGGAAGAAGACATCTTCTTTCTCAAGGGACCCTCAGTCACAAGGGGGCATCCATTCAAACTCAGAGGAGGGAAATTCGATAGTGACATAAGGAAGTATTTCTTCACAGAAAGGGTTGTAGATCACTAGAACAAGCTTCCAGAGCAGGTGATCAAGGCCACCAGCGTTATTGACTTTAAGAATAAATGGGATGCCCTAGTAGGATCCTTACGAGGGACAAGTTAAGGAACTAGATCATTAGTACTCAGACTTAATGGGGTGGGTCAGTAGAGTGGGCAGACTTGATGGGCTATAGCCCTTTTCTGCCATCATCTTTCTATGTTTCTTTCTATGTTTCTAATATGTTGGGTGTATAATCCATGAGCAGATGGGTATGCAGACGCTGTCAGCCAAGTGGGTGCCCAAATGTTTGAATGTTGACGAGAAATGATGTAGAGTGGGCACTTCCATGTTGATTTTGCAGGAAACATGACCACATCACAGAGGCATACCTCAACTCACACTGGCTTCCAATTCCGGCAAGAATACTATTCAAATTCTACTGTCTACTATTTAAAACCATAAACAGCGATAGCCCAACCTACCTGAACAACTGTCTCATCCAAACTACATCAACTAGATATAGAAAAACCCACACTCCATTCACGTACCCTCCAATCAAAGACGTCAAACGGAAAAAACTATGATGGCCTCCTAGCCACACAAGCAGCAAAACTCGACAACCAAATCTCCAATCTACTAATTATGACCCCAGACTACAAAACATTCAGAAAAGAAATAAAGACTACTTTTCAAGAAATCCCTGCAAATGACTTAATACTGCTAGCTCCTTCCCACTTCCCAATACCTTCCCGATTCCCCAAAGCAACCTCATCTACTCTTTATCTCCTCTAGAAATTACCAGATATCTTCCTGTAAAACGTTTTTTGTAATTTTTTTGTAATCCACCTTGAACCGCAAGGCAATGGCGGAATAGAAATCTCTAATGTAATGTAATTTTCAGTGGGGCCAACATTTTGGAATGACTAGTTATTGCTGATGAAACATGGTTACACCACTACAATCCTAAGAAAAAAAAACAACAGTCCATGCAAAGGCGGCACTCAGGTTCTCCAAGGCCAAGGAAATTCAAGATCCAAAAGCCATGGCCACAGTGTTTTGGGATCAGGAAGGTGTTGTAATGACTGACTATCTTCCAAGTGGCCAAACAGTTAATGCAAAATACTACTGTAATTTGCTGCGCTGATTAAAGGAGGTATTGAAAGAAAAAAGGAGAGGGAAGCTGCGGAAAGGAGTTCTCTTTTTGCAAGACAATGCACCTGCTCACAAGGCTGGCAAAACGATGGATGTTTTGATGAAGATGGGGTTTCAGTGCATAGACCAGGGGTGGGCAACTCCGGTCCTCGAGGGCTGGAATCATCGGGATTTCAGGATTTCCCCAATGAATATGCATGAGATCTATTTGCATGCACTGCTTTCAATGCATATTCATTGGGAAAATCCTGAAAACTCAACTGGATTCCGGCCCTCGAGGACCGGAGTTGCTCACCCCCGGCATAGACCATCTACGCTACTCATTAGCTCTTGCTCCATCTGACTATTTTCTGTTTCCAAACCTTAAAAAGAATTTCAAAGGGTGGAGCAGTGTTTCAGTGACCAGACATCAGAGTATTTTTTGGAAGGGTTACAGAAACTTCAGTGTGTTGAACTCAGGGGTGAATATATAGAATAACTTGTAAGTTTGATGGCTCCATGTCATTCTTTTCGTGGCTCGACTGAGAACTTTTCAGTGACCCCTCATACTGGAAATCCAAAGTATGCACATTTTATCTCCTCCATATTCACTGTGCATATCCCAAAACCCAACTAGGTATGGGGTCCCAGGATAGGCTTGGGAAGTAGAGAATGACATGGTGACAAAATTCATCACCGTTCCCGTCCCCGCGGATAACCGCGGGAAATAATCCCATGTCATTTTCTAGTGTCTATTTCAACCTTGGTCCTTCTACACCAGCATTCTTCAAAGCAAAGCTTGTGGGTCAGTGGTTGTGGCCATTCATACTCTCATTCTTATGTGAGCCAAGGATAATGAAGCCATTGTGACATCACTGATGTGATTGGCTCTTAGGCACTGGTGGAATGAGGCATTATGACATCACAACATCTCCTCTGGATACCAGAGACTGTCATTCTGTAGTGTCTGTTTCAACCTTGGTCCTTCTACACCAGCATTATTCAAAGCAAAGCTTGCGGGTCAGTGGTTGTGGTCATTCATACTCTGATTCTTCCCTTTCTCCTTAAAGAATGACATGAAGATGGTTTCCCGCGGGGACGGGAACGGTGATGAATTTTGTCACCGTGTCATTCTCTATTGGGAAGCCCTATGCAAGATGCTAGACATTTGAATTTTAAACCCCATGTGGAGGGCAATTCTATTTTAGTGATCCTTCCTTTTATAGAATACTAATCTATCTTTAGACATAA
This sequence comes from Geotrypetes seraphini, assembly GCF_902459505.1. Classification (NCBI taxonomy): domain Eukaryota; kingdom Metazoa; phylum Chordata; class Amphibia; order Gymnophiona; family Dermophiidae; genus Geotrypetes; species Geotrypetes seraphini. Next base: position 138,534,014 of record NC_047091.1, on the reverse strand, counting down.
GTACTTACATCAGCAATAGAGCAAATGTATTTGCACCTAAATGCTGGAGATACAAACATAAGTTATAGAATACTATGATTTATGCATATGCCCCTTTGCCTACAGACCCTAAGAAAGTTAAGTGGGCATTTTCAGAATAGCACTTAGGTGGAGTGCTGGAATGTAGGCATATAACCACACACATATGCACGGAAAAGCTAGAACTGCACTCCGGGTGACTCCGAAAACTAAGGCAGGAAAATGCTGTGAAAACAAAAAGGTGCACCCTTCAAAATTTCATTTACACAAATACATGCACATAAAGGCCTCCAGCAAAGAAAAGCCTTTTCCCTTCTCGCCAGCTGTCCTGACACGACTGGAGACCTTCCCTGTTATTGAACCTTGGGTCAGACAGTGTCAGAATCATCCAAAAACTGTTTCCTGTCACACAGTCCCACTCAAGCAGACTTTGAGCCCCTGGAAGCACATTCGTTCCATTTAACCTGCTGACCTCATGTGTGCAAATTAGTTAAGAAAATCCTTTCCAAAAGGTAAGGAGTTGACATTAAGCAATAAGCACAACATAGATTGATTCTGTTCCACAGTCCAGCAGGTTGTTGGAAAACCAGCCTGTTAGAAAAAAAAAAAGGCATATGACATGCTCAAAACTCTCAACAATATTTAAGGTCACTGAAAACTCAACCTGCTAATATCCTAATCTAATCTGGGATTTATGAGTCACACTATGCCTAAATAGGTCCAAGGCAAGTTACATTACAGTTTACAGAGATACAATTTAATACAGTAGATACATTAGAAAATAGTTTGAGAGATGGTGGGAATGTGCTGAAACTACCAAAAAAAATAAAACCAAGCATTCAGCATGAGCCATCAATATCAACCAGTGCACCTCAAAACACCAGCAGCAGAATGCATGTTTACCTAAAATGAAGCAGGACTTGGAAACCTACTTCTCAGCAAGTCATTTAACAAAACCACAATGAAGCAGCGAGGCTAGATAAGATAATAAATCCCTCTTCTTGGTCTTCAGCCCACCCCCCTCAGTTTAGCCACTGACCCAGAAACCAGAAGGATTGCAACCACAGGCCAAAGCCTAATCCAAGCAAGCACATCTGAGCCTCCATACAGCTTACCAGGCAGCACAGACTTCACTCCCCAAACCCAACCCTCCGGTAAACCAGATCGAACGGCGTTTCACCTCCTTATTTACTCAGAACGGAGAGGAAACCCCTCCCCAAAGTTAATTGGGGGAGGGGGGGGGGTTTCGCCATAGATAACGCTGGCAGCTGCAGGGATCCAGAAGGCTATTCTCTGCAGTGCAAAGGAGCTGCCGGGCAACCAGGTGCAGTCGCTGCGGGGCAAAGCTTTAGGGAGCCGACGGCAGCAAGAAGGGCAATCGAGGCCTTGTGTATGTGTCTGGGGGAGGGGGGAGTCCTGCCCTCCCCTCCCCTCCCCACGTCCATCCGCAAGCTCTCTCCGAGCCAGCAAAGTTCAGCGGGCAAAAAAAAACAACAACAACCCAGCAGAAGCCAATGCACTTACGTGAAAACAAAAAATAAAGTGCTCGATCCGACTAGTAAGGCAGCCGCTGTGGAGACCGGGATGTATTTGGTGGGTTTAAACCTCTTTCCAGTGCTGCTGGGCATCCTGTAGCTTACACATTCCGACCGAGAGAGGCACCGGCGACTGAGACGAAAGAGCCAATATTCAGGGAAAGAAAGTGAGGCTGAGGGAGAACAGCTGACCTCCGGCACAGGAAATCCCACCCCAGCCCAGCCCACGCTGCTGCTGCTGCTGCTGCGTTTCGGTGGCTTAAGGTGGAGCTGCACCGGATCACCGAGAGCTTCTCCCATCGTGCAGGGGGGGGCCGGGGCTCCCCCTTCCTGCGGTTGTCTTCGCGTGATCCACATGCATGCCCTGCCTCTACAGTACCCAGCCTGTCTCAAGTATATTTACTGTGTGATCCCTGATGTTTGGGAGGGGGAGGGGAGTCTCCGAAAGGAAGATATTGCCTTTCTGTGCTACAGTTTACAGATTCGTTTTCTGTCCAATAAGATCCTCGGACATGAATACGGTGCTACCCACAGATTTCTTGGGAGGGGGGGGGGGGGGAAGCAAAAATTGCTTGGCAGTGGTTTACCTGTTGGCTTGGGGGTGGGACAAGGCAGAGGGGTCTCAAGCCAGAAATGTGTCCTCTGCTCTTCAAGGGACAGAGAGTAATTTTTACACCGCTTTCTCTCTTGCACCGTGTGTGGCCGCAGGGCTTGCACTGTCCTTAGGTGAACCCTGGTGGAAGAAGGTAAGGACGGAATTGGTAGTGGAGGTAGAGAGGACTATGTCAGCATTAGCACCTACAATATGTCTACCCCCCTATACTACTTCGATGGTTGCCAGGTATTTTGCTAGAAATGGCTTAAGGAGGAAAAAGCAAGTTTGGAGGGTGTAAATATCGGTTCAGTCACCCTGCTAGGTCTTCCCTAAAGATAGAGTTCAGTGTAGATGACTGCACGGGAATGGGGATCCCGCGGGAATCCCCCTAACCCACAGGACTCCCACGGGGGACACCCCTCTGGCCCATGAGACTCCCACAGGGACCCCCCCCCCCCTCTAGCCAACAGGACTCCCACGGGGATGGAAGGCTTTGGAAGCAGGGTTCGTCCATATAATATAATGGACACATCAGCCTTAGTAAAAGAGGGGGGTTATAAGTTAATTACCTGAACAGAAAACAAAAAAAAGGGTTCCACCAGAGATTCCACAAGGAAAACAGCAGCGCAAACATAAAAGAAACTGTGGAATTGATGATCCTGTCAGAAGTAATTGCTGCTTTTTATGGGGACGGGCGGGGATGGAGAGGATTCCTTGCGGGGATGGGTGGGGACAGAGAGGATCCTGGCAGGGACGGGTGGGATTTCTGTCCCTGCACAACTCTCTAGTTCAGTGTTCCAGATTCCTACGGGCCTGAGTGGAGGGGTTAAGCTGGCAAGGGATTCATCAACTGCAAGATCCAAGGTCTATTAATTTCAAATAAGACAGGGGTGTCCAGTTCCAAAATTAGGTCTTTAGTACATCAAATAATTTGCATGGTCCAGTACAATAGCTGGATGCATTGTCAAGCCAGACACAAATTTAATCCTTCCCTAAGGCCCTCTTCTTCCCTTCCTTTGAACTCTGGTTTTGTTTTTTTTAATCTGAAGGAGCTTCTTGAAGCCAACTTTTGGTGCCTTCAAGGTTCATCTTTATTTATTTTGAAGAGTGTAAAGTTTGTGCTGGTACATACTAGAGAAGTGATCTGAAAAGAAACTGGGGAACTGAGCATAAGGAATTTGATGCATCAAGACCAAATTTTTCAAAGGAATACAGCAGTAGATGGGAAGCTAGTGTTCAGATTTCTGAAGTGGTGTAACACAGTATATATAAATATATGAGGGGCTGCTGGAAGGTTGGGGCAAGCTCTACTGAGAGCTATACACTTAGGGCTCCTTTTACAAAAGGGCGCTAGGGCCTTAACACACGCTAAATTGCTGCACGCACTAGCTGCTACTGCCTCCTTTTGAGCAGGCGGTAGATTTGGGGCTAGCGCGCGCTATAAGCACACGCTAATCCGGTGCATGCGATAAAAACACAATCATAGAGTTTTAAAGCTAGGAGGGGGAGGTTTTGAGGATCAATGACTGAAACTTGGAACCTGTAAATCTTGGCGGGGAGATCTTCTCACTTACATCCAGGCTGGTTTCTGAAATCCTCAACCACCCTGCATCAGCACACGATGCTGCAGTCCATGGGATTTTGTTTTGGGTGTAGATGAACAAAACTCACCCCTGGCCACTTTAGACAAAACCATGCCCACACCCAGCCTTAGAGGAGCTTAAGCGTCCCTCTGTGTCTCCCTAGACCAGCGTCAAAAAAACAAACTTGCATCCCTATGGGCTTGCCAGATGGCGGTAGGATGCCTACTAGAGAATGACACGGTGACAAAATTCATCACCGTCCCCGCGGGAAACCATCTTCATGTCATTCTTTAAGGAGAGAGGAAAGAATCAGAGTATAATTGGGCACAACCACTGACCCGCAAGCTTTGCTTTGAAGAATGCTGGTGTAGAAGGACTGAGGTTGAAATAGACACTAGAAAATGATATGGGATTAATTCCCGCGGTTATCCGTGGGGACGGGAACGGTGATGAATTTTGCCTACCACCTCCTACAATTTTGCCTACCACCGCCTACAATTGGGATGCCCATTTGCAGAATCAGCCCCTTAATGTTTTTATGCTTTAAGATATTTATCTTAGTACAATTGCAATATTTATCTAATCTAATCTGGATTTCTTAATCGCACTTATCCAGTACAGGTTCAAGCAAATTTACAAAGTGGCCCATGCAGCATCATTGGGAAATGGTTACACTGTTAAAATAGGGGAGTTACAAAATATGCCTTAACTTATGTTTTTATATATACAGTATAATCTCGTTATAACAGACTTCAAGGGACCTGGAAAAACAGTTAATAGTCAGTGGCGCGCAAGACACCAGTGCGCTGACAATCCAGCGCAAGAAATAAAGCGCGCTGCTGAAAGCCGCCGAAAAACTTTTTTAAAGAGCTCCGACAGGGTGTGTGTGTGGTGGAACCCCCCCCCACTTTAATGCAGTGCTCGCGCTGCTGTCGGAGCTCTTTAAAAATAAGTTTTTCGGCGGCGCGCTTCTTTCTTGCGCTGCATTGTCAGCACTGGATTGTCGGCGCGCTGGTGTCTGGCGCACAATTATCCTGTCACCGGAAAAACAGTCTGTTATATCAAGAGTTGCAATTTTTAAAAACTTTATTTAGGTCAACTTGAAACAACATACAATCAATGAACAACAGTCACTGCATAAGCATATCAGCAATATCAATAACAAAACACTGGTATGGCACGAAATGATTGCAAAACCAGAACACTAAAAGATGTTCTAAAGCAGTGTTTTTCAACCTTTTTACACCTATAGACCGGTAGATATAAAATAATTATTCTGTGGACCGGCATCAGTCCATGAACAAGCGGTTGGAGAACACTGGGCTAAGATGTGGGCCAGACCCTGCCAATCTCTACCCAATCTCCACCCCAGACACCGCCCCCATAATAGTACTAATTGCACCTTGCATGTCCCGTGCCTCATCTGGAAGCCTTCCATCTTAAGTTGCAACGTCAGAGAGGCTTCCGGTTCAGGCACAGGATGCCCGTAGGAGCCACTGCCCGTGGCTTTGTGCACTGAATCAGTTAGGAAGAGGGAGCTGGCTCAAAGATAATGCCGCTTCGATCGCACCGTGGACCGGTGGTTGAAGAACACTGTTTTGGGCCTGATGCACATGCTGGCCCTATGGACCGGCAGGAAATTTCTGTGGACCAGCATTGGTCCATGGACCGGTGGTTGAAGAACACTGTTCTAAAGCATTATGTTATACTGTACTGAAAAGAAAAATAATGTCATTTTCTTCTGGGCTGCATTTTGATACATGTCCGTTATAGGCGAACAAAACTACAGCTGAAAGCAGCTCTGGGGACCAAATTGTTTGTCCGCGATGATCTTCTGCATGTTCATAAAGATGCACGGACCTCAACTGCTATAGACGATATTCTGTTATAAGCGAGTCTTGTTATAACGAGATTATGTCTTATCTAGATGTATGTACCCCTGAGGTAGGCTCTTTGAGACAAAAAATGGACCACATTGGGTCAAGTTAATTTATATCAATACAATGTTTTTTTTTTAAAAGAATCTCTCATCATTGGGACTTGTATTTGTGCATATATTGCTGGTTTTTGTGCACTGTTCCGTCCCCACTTTTTTGAACTTTGTAGTTACGCAAGCCCCATGAACATCAAAGGGCAAATGCTGGTCAGCCATTTGTTCTTACCAGTCAAATCTGGGGGAACAAACCAAGGCAGTTCACTGGGTTCCGTGTAAACCACCATTGCTAGAGGGAACTTGGCATTGGGAACAAGCTCCTGTCCCCATGTCTGTTCTCTCCCTCCATGGCTTGCCAGATGACTCTCCTGACATTCCTCAGGAAATGTGGACCATTGACTCAGAGCCTTATGGCTGCATCCAGAATGCCCAAGATATACAGTATAGAGAGTTTTAAAAGCAGATGCAGATGGACCTTGAGTCCAGCAGTATCCACTATTCAAAGCAGCAATCCAGGGAATCAGAAATTAAATTTCTTCCCTGGAAAACTATGGGATAATCACCCATACCAGCAGCTCATATAATGCCCAGTTCGCAAGCCCAATAGCAAATGACACTTGGTACATGACCTATGGGCTTTTAATCATGGGATAGTGAATTTCTCGTGGTCCCTGATCCTACATACCTTTGGGCAGGCCACCAGGTTGGGAATTTTTCCACAATGCTAGATTTGTCAAGCGCATACTTTTGTATCCCTGTGGCCCCTCAAGCGAAAGCCCTCTTTGCATTTACCTATGAGGGAGACCAATTCACTTGAAATTATCTCCCCCAAGGATTTGTAGAGAGCCTATCTTCAATAAGATTTTGGCCAGAGATCTGGCGCAGTTTTGTGCCCAAGTCCTGCCCCGTTATTCTACTGACTTACATCGATGTGTGGTTTGAGAAGTTGAGCACAGGAAATTAGTGAGACCAACAGCAAGTGAAGTCAAAGGTACTGAACCAGAAGTGACTACCCCAAGGGAAAGAGCAGAAGCAGCATTTTTGCTAAGGGGTTGATATAGTGTTCGCTTTAGTAGATTTCATTTTCTTTTTAATTGCTAAAGCACTGCAGACTACAACAGCAGACTATGAAGAGAAACAGTAGCATCAACATTGTATATCTGGATTTTCAGAAGGCATTCGACAAGGTTCACTTTAGAAAATTGCGAGCCATGGAATTGAGGGTGAAATACTCATGTGGCTTAAAAACTGGCTGGAGCATAGGAAACAGAGAGTGGAGGTAAATTGACAATACTCAAGACTGGAAGAACATCACCTGTGGGGTGCCACAGGGCTCGGTGCTTGGACCCGTGCTCTTCAACATCTTTATAAATGATCTGGACATTGGTACGATGAGTAAGGTGATTAAATCTGCGTACAATACAAAGTTATTCAGAGTAGTGAAGATGCAGGGGGATTGCGAAGATCTGCAACGTGACATAATCAAGCTAGAGAAATGGGCAACATAGCAAATGAGGTTCAACGTGGATAAGTGTAAAGCGATGCATGTCGGTAACAAAAAATCTCATGCATAAATACAGGATGTCCGGGGCGGTACTTTGAGAGACCTCCCAGGAAAGAGACCTGGGAGTTCTGATCGACAAGTCGATGAAGCCGTCCACACAATGTGTGGTGGCAGCGGCGGTGAAAAGGGCAAACAGAATGCTAGGAATGATAAAGAAGGGGATCACAAATAGATCGGAGAAGGTTATCATGCCGCTGTACCGGGCCAAGATGCACCCTCACCTGGAGTACTGTGTCCAGCACTGGTCGCCATATATGAAGAAGGACTCGAAAGGGTCCAGAGAAGAGTGACTAAAATGGTTAAGGGGCTGGAGGAGTTGCCGTACATCAAGAGATTAGAGAAACTGGGCCTCTTCTCCCTTGAAAAGAGGAGACAGAGGGGACATGATCGAAACATTCAAGATACTGAAAGGAATAGACTTAGTAGATAAAAACAGGTTGTTCACCCTCTCCAAGGTAGGGAGAACATGAGGACACTCTCTAAAGTTGAAAGGGGATAGATTCCGTACAAACGTAAGGAGGTTCTTCTTCTCACAGAGAGTGGAAGAAAACTGGAACGCTCTTCTGGAGTCTGTTATAGGGGAAAACACCCTCCAGGGATTCAAGACAAAGTTGGACAAGTTTCTGCTAAACTGGAACATACACCGATGAGGTTGGACTCATTTAGAGCACTGGTCTTTGACCTAAGGGCCGCCGTGTGAGTGGACTGCTGGGCACAATGGACCACTGGTCTGACCCAAGCAGCAGAAGTTCTTATCTGTAACAGAAGTATCTACTTTGTTGGTGTTCTGACCCCTGAGAAGTTTGAGAGTGAAACTTCACTGGACTGTCGTTGGCAGGTATAATCATGGTCTCCTCACTTGCCTGTTAGGACTGCACCACCCTTCAATCAACTTCTTTGACTGGGTGACCAGAGAATTGGATAGAGGGAGTGTATTTAGATTTTAGCAAAGCCTTTGACAGTATGCCACACAGACATCTAATAAATAAACTGAGCACCCTCGGGGTCCCAAAGTGACAGGCTGGGTTAGGAACTTGAGTGGAAGGCAACAGAGGGTAGTGATCAATGGAGATTGCTCTGAGGAAAGGGGTGTTACCAGTGGTGTGCCTCAAGGTTCTTTCTTGGGCCTGTTTTTTAAAAATATTTTTATAAACGAGATTGCCGCAGGCTGTCACATATGATTTGCTTCTTTGTGGATGATACCAAAATCTGCAATAGAATAGACACCCAGGATGGTGTGAATAATATGAAGAAAGACCTGACAAAGCTTTAAGAATGGTCTGAAATTTGGCAGCTAAAATTTAATGCTAAGAAATGCAAGGTCATGCATTTGGGCTGCAAAAACCCAAGGGAACGGTACAGTTTAGGGGGTGAAGAACATATGTGTACAGTACTTGGGCATGATTGTGATGATCTTAAGGTGGCTAAACAAATTGAAAAGGTGATGGTGAAAGCTAGAAGGATGCTAGGGTGCATAGGGAGAGATATGGCCAGAAGAAAAAAAGGCGGTACTGATGCCCCTGTATAAGACTCTGGTGAGATCTCATTTAGAATATTGTATACAATTCTGGAGGCCACACCTTCAAAAAGATATAAAAAGGATGACATCACTGCAGAGGAAGGCTACTAAAATGGTGTGTGGTCTTTGTCATAAGGTGTATGGGGACAGACAAAGATCTCAATCCGTATACTTTGGAGGAAAGGCAGGAGAGGGGAGATATGATAAAGACATTTAAATACTTACATGGCGTAAATGCACATAAGTCGAGTCTCTTTCATTTGAAAGGAGGCTCTGGACTGAGAGGACTTAGGATGAAGTTAAGAGGTGATAGCTCAGGAGTAATCTAAAGAAATACTTTTTTTCAGAAAGGGTGGTAGATGCATGTTACAGTCTCCTGGTAGAGGTAGTGGAGACAGAGACTGTGTCTGAATTCAAGAAAGCATGGGATAAACACATGGAATCTCATAGATAGAGTAAGAGATAATGGTTACTGTGGATGGGCAGACTGGATGAGCCAGTTGGCCTTTATCTGCCATCATGTTCTATTACGCTCTTCAAGCCTTCCATCCTTGGATCCACAACAAGCACACACTCATTCCAACAGACAATCAAGTGACTATGTTCTACATCAACAAGCAGAGAGGTGCCTATTCCCTTCCTCTCTGCAGGAAAGCATATCGCCTATGGACCTATGCTCTAACAATACAGGTTTATTTGCAAGCGGTATATATTTCAGGAGAACACAATATCCTTGCAGACTCTTTGAGCAGGAAACAACCCTCATGAGTGGATTCTCCACCCTGCCATCCTGAAACAAATATTCCACTGCTGGGAGACTCCCACAGAGGATCTCTTCACTTCCAAAGGGAATGTCAAATGCAGCAAATTTTGCTCTCTTCGACCAGCTCCCCAAAGCAATAGCAAGGGATGCTTTCTCCATACACTAGGGTCAAAATCTTCTTTATGCCTTCCCACCGAATTCCAAGGTTCTTCAGAAACTAACTATGGATAATGCTCATATCACACTCTTTGCTTCTCGTTGGCCCAGACAAATATGGCATCCACTCTTGCTGGACCTTCTAGACGCTCCCCCTTTTCCACTACAAAGCCATCCAGCTCTTCTTTCAGCAGAACTGACAGTTATTACATTCGAATCTCTACAGTCTCAGTCTGACGGCCTGGAAATTGAAAGTTCAGTCCTAAGGCATCTAATTCCTTCTCAATAGGTGAAAACGGTCCTTCTGGCAACGAGACATCCTTCTACTAAAAGTCTTATCAATCAAAATGGACACTTTTTCCTCTTCTTTGTCCAACTGACTATATTTTAATCATATCTATTGCACTTGTCAGACTCTGACCTCAAATTTAACTCTGTCCGATTTCATTTAGTAGCTATCTCAGCCTACCATTCCTTGGTACAAAATAAACCAGTTTCCCATCACCCTCTGGTTTCCCATTTTAAGAGAAGTCTTTCTAATTTTAGGCCGCCACTTCAAGACCCTACTCCAGTGTGGGATCTGAATTTGGTTTTAGACCAATTAATGCAGCCCCCTTTCGAACCTTTAGGATCCGCTTCCCTTCCCTTTCTTACGTTGACAACAATCTTTCTCAATGCTTTAACTTCAGCCAGAACCGTTAGTAAACTTCAAGCACTTGTTGCGTATTATCCGTACCTCCAATTTTTTCATGAAAGAGTGCAACTAAGAATGCATCCCAAATTCCTTCCTAAGGTGGTCACAAACTTCATCTAAACCAAACTATAACTTTACCATTGTTTTTCCTCCTCCACATGCCTCTACAGCAGAGCAATCTCTCCAAACGCTAAATTGCAGAAAGAGTATTACTTTTCTTTACCTCAAAGCAACTGACCAGTTACATCAAACAACTTAACTCTTCATCTCCTACTCTTCATCTGGCTACTCAGGGGAAGCTGGTATCAAAATGAACTCTCTCCTCTTGGACAGCACACTGCATCAAATTTTGCTACACAAGTGCGCAGATACAACCACCGGGTTCAATTGGAGCTCATAAAAAGTATGAGCTACAGCATCTTCAATTCTTAATTTAAGAGCCATTCCCATAAGTGCGCTGATAATGCACTTGTAGATCATAAAAAAATTGTTGGAATGCCTGGATGCTATTGGCATCCAAGATAAAGTTCTGAATTAGTTCAGAGGTTTTCTATCTTCACGTAGCTATCAGGTACATTTTAATAATGATTATTCTTACAATTGGAGTAATAAATGTGGTGTCCCATTGGGCTCCCTTTTGTCTCCACTTCTTTTAAATATTTACTTATCTTCCCTGGGAATTAAACTTTCTTACTTAGGAATTAAGTTGTTCAGTTACGCCACCACCATAACTATCTTGATCCCAGTCTCAACTGCACTTCCTCAGATCAGGCATATAATATCTGAAGTACTTTTAATAACTGAACAGTGGATGGCTGAATTTAAACTAAAACTCAACCAAGAAGAGACAATTTTTCTATGGTTATCCATGCCAAACCACCACTGAAACAACATTGACAGTGAATGTAGTAACTTACCAAGTTCTTCCCATTATTAAATTCTTAAGTATTATTCTGGATTATAATTTAACAATGAAGAATCAGATAGACACCTTAGTGCAAAATGTTTCCATACTTTATGGAAACTGTGACCATAAGATCATATTTTGATGTTTCATCATTCAGATTGTCAGTCCAATCCCTGATTCTGAGTCAATTAGACTATTTTAATATAGTTTACTTGGCCTGTTACTCAAAAAAAATTTCAGAGACTACATATAATGCAGAATGCAGCTATACACTTGATCTTTGGGTTAAAAAAAGTACAATTACATTACTCCATTTATTCATTAGCTGCATTGGCTGCCGGTGGAGGCTTGGGTGATGTTTAAATTCAGTTGCGTCAGCTATAAATTACTATTCGGTCTTATTCCCAGTTATTTAGTAGATTCTTTTACTTTTGTCAATGTAAAATGTCCAAGACAATCAGTTACATTCTTATTCCCTTCTGTCAAAGGATGTAAATATAAGACATACCGTTAACGTCTTTTAGCTTACCATCTTGAATGTCTCCTTACTTTTGTAAACCACATGGATCTTTACTGTTATGCGGTATAGAAGGCTTTTATGTTATGTTATTTTCAAGGCAGCAACTTGGTCCTTAGTGCATACTTTTACAAAGCATTACTGCCTGGATCAGAGCTTCGCACAAGATCTCCATTTTTGTTCAATCAGTCCTATGGAACCTATTTGCACTGTTATTAGTTGTTCCACCATCCATCTTAGTTTTTCAGCTTGGGAGTCACCAATAAGTGTGCCTGCCTATCCCCTGCTTGTCTCCAGAGAAAGCAAAATTGTTTACCTGTAACAGGTGTTCTCCATAGACAGTAGTGGAATGCAGCCACACTTGCCCACCCTGCATCCCCTTGTCTCATTCCTGTTCATAGCTAGATACATACTGACAGCAGAGGGGAGGGGTTCTAGGTGTAGGGACTCCTGCGCATGCCCAGTAAGCCAAAAGCTTGCCTAGATAGAGAAGAGCACTGGCAAACAGGCTCAGTCAGAAGACTTCACCAACAAGTGTGGCTGCATTCCCCTGCTGTCTACAGAGAACACCTGTTACAAGTAAGCAACTTTGCTTTTTCCCCCAGATCTACCCCAGACTCTTCCTCCAGAAATTTAGCCAAGCTTTTTTTTTTTAAACCCATCAATACCAACAGCTTATACCACATCCCGTGGCAATTCCAGGGGTTAACTATGCATGGAGTTAATTTTTTTTTTTCTTAAGGAAGCAGGGTAGAAGTGGGGGCAAAGAGCAGATAAAAAGGCAGAAAAAAGGGGTACCAGTTTACTACAGCCATGTGCGACCGGGTCTGGAAAATTATGATTATAGTCTCTAGCGTCTTAGTTATATTTTCACAGAGGCGATCACATATTTGAAGATAGAAAATAGATCCATTCTGAACAGCTTTCTAAGCCATGGAAAAAGAAGAGTTCCTCTCATCAATAGATGAGCAAGCCTAGTCTGCAGAAAACAGGTGAAGTCTTAAGTACTTATGGACTTAAGCCGCACACTGTTTTTTATTCACAAAGCAAGTTTGAATTCCAGTAAAGTCTGAAGATTCTACCATCAATAAGGAGAACTTGTTCCCTTACCAGAACATGGCAAAAATGAACAGCAATAGTAAAATACTGAGATCAATTATTTAGATCTGGCATTTATCAAGACAGGCAAGTACAAAGAATATTTCATGTGCAACACTTGACATTCCTTATCACAGTGGAAATATCTCAATCTGCTAGAATCTACTTTTTAATTATTTTTTTTCAAAATTTGCAGTTATTAAATACATTTTATAATGAAAAGTTAATTATACAGTTTAAATGGCTATAGAGCTCTATTGCATATTAACATTTCATTCATAAACACACAAAAAAAACTGCAAAACATAAAATTGGCCCAAAGCTGTAGGAGTATTGGATGTTTTTTGGCTGCCATAATTCATAATGGTGACTGTATATATTGCTCATTCTAGTATTATTTAAGCTATTTCCTGCTCTGTAAACTTTGCTACTGGCTTCTCTCTCCCTCATACTAGGAATGGGTGGTGTTCAGCACCTACTCATCAGAAACTCAATAGTATATTTTTTCTTACAATACTGAAAAGTTAAGACAACTCTGCTCATTTGAAAAACAGTGGGGTATAGAATCTTTTCTGTAGCCTTCTGAGGGCACAAATTGGTCTGGTTTTCAAGACATCTAATGCATACACATGAGGGAAATGTGTAATAAGCAACTCATTCATATTCATTATGATAGTTCTGAAAACCCAAACTGGCTAGATGTGTCTCAAGGAGAGGGCTGGGAAACAGCACAGAGAAGGAAAGGCATGAAGTTATGCAAGGGCTACTAATCCAACGTGTTCCCCCTCCAAACAAAAATCTCCTTTTAAGTCACCATATCCCACTACTAGATGTGACCATATAGGAGGGGGCCTTCTAGTATTACAGGGGCAGCCACTAAAGGCTCAAATCTCAGATTTACTTTCTACCCTTACCAAGAAGGAGCTGCCTTAACCAAGGCTACCATATATAGCAAGAAAATGGAGCCAGACACCCCCCCCTCTCTTGATTAGAGAAGAAACCGTTCACGATTCAAAGTCAAAATATTTTACACAGAAAAGAAATACATTTTTTCTGTTCATAATGCCTAAAAACAAATTCATTAAATCTTCATGGAAGCAGATTATCAAAACAGTTTGGGAAGATCTGCCTAGTATTACAACTTAACTAAATTTCCAGCACATGGAATTCAGTGCCAGTAGTAGAACAAAGTTGCTAGTTAAAAGCAGAAGAAAAAAAGGCACAAAGGTAAGGAGCTAGCTAACCAAACACTCCCTCAAAAGACGTGCAGCTAGTTGTGCATAACACTTAAGAGAATTTAGTTAAATTCATAAACTATGGAAAGGAAGCACTGAACTCCAGGTCAGAAAGTTATCACTCCACATTATACTAGTCATCATCATTCTGTTTCTAGTTGCCAGGGTTTTGTTTATTCTATTTCAGTTCAACAGTATTTTTCAATGCAAAAATTGATCCTGGTACATACTACAAACATACTTTGAAATATACTCATTCTGTATCGGAAGGAATGCTTAAAACGTTCCAGGACACACACTCATTCAACAACGCATCTTTCCTCCAAAGAACTAGAAAAAAAAGCTACAACATAGTGTAAAGGGAACAACCAACATTTCTAGAACACTAGCAGTCTACAAATATTTGTGGCACAAATTAATTCTTTGGTGATTAACTAAAAACAGTACAGTGGCTTCCCCTTTTAGGTTAAAACGACCAATTACTTTAACTCCATAGTGTTGTAATGAATAGCTTGTTATAAAAACCTACTAAAGATATGAACAAACATGTAAAGACTTAGCGGAAAAAGGGTTCTTTGAAAAGTGCAAGCATCCACTTAAGTTGTCAGCTTGTGACCCTGAGAAGTATTCTGCAAGTCTGTAGTTTATAAACCTTTGGCCCGGGCTTATAACTTGGCAAAGCCTCTTCTGTTTCAGGCCAAAAAAAAAAAAAGAAAATAAAAAGTTACACTTTATATTTGAATCAGCAAAAGGCATCATCCTAAAGTCTCACTATTGCTTAGCAAGAATCTCTCTAAATCAGCTGAACTCTAACTTTGCTTTTGTCTAGCTGCTTCAAAAATAAAAATTTACATCTGTCAGGGTTACAACACTAAAAATTTAAAACACAAAAACCCCCACAACTGTTATCTATTAAGTGTTAATGACAAAGTTTTGTTTTCTAGATGGAACTCCATCCTGTCCTGTGATGCTGCTTTGTTTCCAAAATGGTTTTATTCATTCTTTTGGAGGACTATAAATGTTTCCACTATGGAAAAGAAAGTTAGCACAGTACATTTTCATGACTGGGGAATGAAATGCTTCTGAACTTATCTCCTGAAAGGCAAAAGCTCAAGGGGGAAAAAATACATGTCTGAATTCAGTTTCTGTAAAGTCCCTTGTAAAAATAAACAAATTTTAAGGAAAGAGCACAAGGCCCCAGGTGATCTATTGGTTCTCTTCAGTTTTCTTCTCTGGAGTCTCATCGTTCTTCTCAGGAAGCTTGTTTTCTTCCTTTACAGACAGTTCTTCTAGTTTCTCAGTCACTTTCTCAGCAGTCACTTTCTCAGCAGTCACTTTCTCAGCAGTCACTTTCTCAGCAGTCACTTTCTCAGCACTATCATTTTTGGCCGGCTCTGCAAAACAATGCATTTGTTATGTTAGCAGAGATACACAAATAATGGAAGATTTTAGAATGAATGTACAAACAGATGCCCAGGCTAGGATGTGTCAAATTCTAGTAGTTTTTTAAGAACAGGACCTGATGACAGAGCCTGTCTATCTATAGAGGTTGACCGAAACCAGGATCTTCAGTTTCCACTGAAACCAAAACTGTAATCAAAATTAGCCGCTGGTTTTGGCAGAAACCAAAGCTGAAAAGAAAACTAGCCCCCCCCCCCCCACAAAGTAAGACTGCTGCTGGAAGCCCCCCAAAGCTGTAGAGTGCTGCCCAAAAATTAGCACATTTCTGAAACCTAGGATGCACCTGTGAGCAGGTGTAAAAATGGACACTGATCTTGATACATGTACCGTATTTTTGCACATATAACGCACGCGTTATACACGATTTTTACAAACCGTGCATAACCTTGCGTGTTATACGCGTGAGCGCGTTTTACAATGTTTTTTTTATAGTTCCCCCCCACGACATCCGATTCACCCCGCAGGACCGCTCGCACCCCCACCCCCGCAGGACCGCTCGCACACCCAGCCCCCCATCATGGAGAAGCTCCTACCGTTATCCTGCTACTTCCTCTGCCGGCGGTCCTGGGCCTTCTGTGAGCCCTGCGTCTGCGCTGCTTTCTCTTCCGGCGGTCCCGCACTTTCTCTGACGTCAGAGAAAGGGCGGGACCGCCGGAAGAGGAAGCAGCGCAGACGCAGGGCTCACAGAAGGGCTGGGACCGCCGGAAGAGGAAGCATTTCAGAGCAGGGCTCACAGAAGGCCTGGGACCATCGGCAGAGGAAGCAGCAGGAGAACGGTAGGAGCTTCTCCATAATGGGGGGGTGCGAGCGGTCCTGTGGGGTGAATCTGACGTTGGGGGGGGGGGGAGGGGGGGCATCAGGCTTTCAGGGTGGGGACAGGACTTCAAGGGGGAGAGGAGAGTCGGGGCGGGCAAAAGGAGAGTCGGGGCGGCATGCGCGGTTTACAGGTGTGCACGGTATATAAAAATTTCTTTACATAAATTACAGTTTCCTGCGCACTATACCCGTGTGCGCGTTTTACACGGGTGCGCAGTATATGAGTGAAAATACGGTATTCTCCTTCTGAAACGGGGAATATATATGTATATTTTAGCCATACCTCAGTCTTATCCTCTTATGCAAATCACACATGTGCATATGGCACATAAATCCTAGCTTTCTAAATTCATGTTTTCCACATTTAATATATAAGTATAAATGCTAGAATTTACATATACAAATTGAAATATTTGGGTAGTTACTTTTGGAAGACACATTTGCAAACAAAAATGTTCACTCAAAAAAAGAAAGTTGCTTATCTGTTAAATGGGGGCTCTTCATTGATAGGCCAGGAGAAATGTAGCTACACCAATGGGTAATGTCATCACAAAAGCATCCAGTGACAGTCCTCTCCCAAAGCATAGGGAAGCCTATGAAGTGGCCTCCTGAGCATTTGCAGGCATTCTTGAGCTAACTCCAGTTCACTTCTTCTATTTTCATAAGTCAATGACTCAGCTGTCACAAGCAGAAGAGAAAATGAGGGTGGATGTCTGCATGTCCTTGCTATCTTTGGAGAACCCCCATTTCAGATAAAAGCAAGGTCACTTTCTCAATTAACAGGTCGTCCTAATTTCTTTCTGGCAGATTTTCTTGGGGACATGTGGGTGCGTGTGTGTGTGGGGGGGAGGGGCGGGGGAAGGAGGCATCAGTTCTGTGTAACTTGGTTATGCAAAGAGGTTCTGAAGAACTGCCTGCCCAAAATCATTGCTGTCCTTTAATCCAGTGTTTTTCAAGCTGCGAAATCTTCTCTCTGACATCAGAATTGACGTTAGGGGGAACGCTTGTGGGCTGGCCGCGTGCAGTCGCTGCATGCACCTGGCCCATTCCTATTGCGGCGGTGGCAGGGGGGTGGGAATGGAGCATGTCAGGGTTGGCTTCTGCGTAACTTGGTTATACAAAAAGGTTCTGAAGAACTGCCTGACTAAAATCATTGCTGTCCTTTAATTCAGTGTTTCTCAACCTGCGGAACACTTTCTCCGATGTCAGGATTTGACATCGGGGAGAAGGCTTGTGGGCTGGCCACGTGCAGTCGCTGCATACACCTGGCCCATTCCCGTTGCGATGGTGGCAGGGGGGTAGGAATGGAGCGTGTCGGGTGGCAGGTCGGCTTCAGCGGTGGGGCAGGGAGAATAGGCGGCGGTGGCTTCAATGGATGGCGCAGGCAGGGAAAGAGGAAGAAAAAGTTGAATTCATGGAGGGACAGACAGATGTTGGTTGGGGAATGGAATGAGGTCTGGGGGAGAGGAACTATGCAGGAGGCAGAAAGAAGGGAAGAAATATTGGATGCACAGTCAGAAGGAAGTGCAACCAGAGACTCATGAAGACACCAGATAAAGGTAGGAAAAATGATTTCATTTTCAATTTACATTACATTAGAGATTTCTATTCCGCCAATACCTTGCAGTTCAAGGCGGATTACAAAAGAAGTTATCTGGCCATTTCCATAGTGATCAAAATGTGTCAGTTTTGAAAATTTATATCTGCTGTCTATATTTTGCACTATATTTGTCTATTTTTCAGTTGTTACTGAGGTGACATTGCATATTTTAAAGTCATCTGCCTTGACCTCTCTGAAAAACCCCCGAATATAAATTAACATTTTTTCTGCATACAGTGTGCTTTGTGATTTTATAATTTTGTGGTCACTATTATGTATTAATAAGATTAAATTGTGTGTATATGAAAAATGGATGGAAGAAATTGCATTACAATTATTATTATGGGGGTGGAGTTAGGGGTGGAGTTTGGGCATGCCAGGGGCGGAGCTTTGGTGTTGGGGGTACTCAGTTGGTATTTGTTAGGCTTAGGGGGTACTTGGCTTGAAAAGGTTGAGAAACACTGCTCTAATCCCAAGTATTATGGAAAGGTACAAAACGGCCATGTTTAAAAAGCAGTCAATTCAGATATTAAGCAAATGTAATTCAATTTAACAAAACACCACATCCATTGATGGCAGGATAGGCTGTTTCCATCAATTAGCCACTAAAAGCTTTGCCGCCACAAACATATAGGCAGCAAACCAATGTGCTGTCTTGGAAATTCCAGGTCTTAAGATGTAAAAGGCAATAGTCTGCTTGCAATGGATGGTAAGCCTATAATGTTTCGAAGACAAATCTAGCAACAATGCTCAAAAAACTTGAATCCTCGAGCAGTGGAAAAAAATTCCTCATTCTCTACAATTTGTCCAGCAAAGTTCAGGGCAGTATAGAAACATCTTGTAAAGTTGAGCAGGGCTGAGATACCATTGGTAGAAAATTTTGTAACCATTTTCCATTATGTTTGGGTTTATATCATATCTATGGTCTAATGTTATGTTATTTCACTGTTACGACTTAAAATTTCAGTAATAATAATAAAAAAGGCGTGGCAATACGTACCTTAAACAAATGTTTAAAAATCCAGAGTCCACTGAAATACAATATAGATATGATCAAGGTATTTTTCCCATTGCAAAGTGTTAACACTGTACATTTCTCTGCTGTATCACCGATGTCATCAGTAACATGTCACAGCAATGCCCCGGCAGTAGAAGACATGAAGCAGCATATTTAGATTGCAGCTGCAACCCTGCCATTTGGAAGAAGGTAATGCTTTGTCGGTCTTGCGGTTGGTGTAGGGAGGGAGAGATGGGTCGGGGGGGGGGGGGGGGGGTGCAATGCTACTGCCTGCAAATCCAGCACTTCAACTAGGGCTTATTTTGGGGGAAATACAGTATCTACTCTCCCTGTTCTTGTGCATATAGCTTTTTCCAATGCTGTTTCTTCTAATTCCTCCTGCCTTCTGTGTCTTATAAAATCTCGAAGCTGATTGTAATGAAAAAGGTCCCTGTGGGGAATACCATATTCATTCACGCTTCAAAAGAATGTAGCATATTCCTGCTGAATAAAGGGAATATTGGTATGTAGTCCACCTTTGTTATCTTGAGGCCAGTTATAAAATGCCATGCCCTATGCACTGCAATTTGAGCTATTCAATGGTGCGATTATTAAACTCAAAATTCTCGTGTTTGATTCTAATTGTTCAGAGATATCAGCTACAGTAATTCCAACTCCCGAAGCTGTAGTTTAATTTTATGGAGTTTTATTTCAGCCATCCCCCTGTCATTCTTACATAAAAGCTCTAATGAAGCAAGCTGAGTTTTAGTCACATGTGCTTGCAGGGAGATTTCCCCTCATTATTGCTTTCAGTGTTTCTCAAAGTAAATGGTGTCACATCCGCATCATCAGAATGTAGCAAAAAAATAATGTAGGGTAGACTCTAAATGTATTACATGGGCTGGCTCAGACAAGATTCCTTCATTAAGTTACCAAAATTTATGATCCAGCCAATTACTCCTCAGAGATAGTCATGGTAATATGAGCATGGTCCAATCATGTAATAGTATGAATAGTGATCTCTGCTATCTGCCCTATTGATGCTGGGATCCCAAACCATATATCTATGCGAGAGTACGTTGTTATATGTAGAAGAAAAGTAGATATAGTCCTTAGTCTCAGGATGTGACAATGGCCATATATCAGCCCCCATTGGCTTAGAAAGTTTTGTAATTTAGCCCTATTTGAGTGGGCATATGTTAATAAGAGGACTGAATTGTCTAAGCAAGGCTCTAAAGTAAGGTTGAAATCCCCTCCTACAATTAATATACCTAATATGGGCTAAAAAAAAAAAATCTCCCTGTTCAGAGTTGGGTGCACAGATATTCAAAAAAGTATACATATAACGATAAAGTTGTACCTTTAGAAGTATATATAAATTGCCCCTCTTTATGTATATTTTCTGTAAACCGCTTAGAACCTAACGAATGTAGCGGTATATAAGAAATAAATTACATTACATTACATTTATCAACCACCATTACCGAAGATTGCCAAAGCTGCTTTCTCGATAATATACTCACCCATTTAGTTTTATTTTACAATCTGTTGGACACTAAAAAACACAAAACCCAACCACAGGTAATATTTTTGGAATAGGACACGTTCATGCCTAGGGAGCAGATGAGTCTCCTGAATAATTACATCAGCCTATAAGCGATTGGCTTCCCTTAACAAAAATTGACACTTAACAGACATATTCAAGTCCCTCACATTAAGACAAAAAATGAATATCACTCATGATTTAGGGTCAACCAGTCCAAAATATGACCTCAAGAGAGCAAGGACCACAACCCCCCCCAAAAAAAAAAAAACAAAACCCTCCCCTTCCAAACTGAAATTTAACAAATAAGATAACCAGCCTTGGTGATGGAATGGAAAAATGCAGTGTATGCTTTGCTCCATATGGAGCGATTAGATGTTAAGAGAGTATCAGCTGCGGCATGGCGGCGATTTACTCAAACTTGGTCGCCTTTCTGGGATAACCTGCCTCATAGAGCCCATAGTTATTTGTTGAATATGTAGTTTGGGTGGGGGGTGGGAACTGTGTATTTATACTGTGTGGGGCCACCGTGAAGGACAAACCAAGCATGCCATAAAACTGTTGAGCTGGGGAGGAGGAAATCTCACACAGCACCTGGCATATCAAAAATAGAAGAAACACCCCCTCCCCCAGGTATACCAAAAACATCCCACCCACCACTATAGCAGCTTAGTCAATCCACAGTATGCGCAGTCACTTCCTAATAAAGAAACATCACTAAGCAACAAGAAAGAGTATACAGTCACCTCAAAGAAACAAAGCCGCGCTCTTTTTAGTTTTTCAAGTAGAACTCAAGCCCTGGTGTTGGATAGCTGATGCTTGGCAAGTCAGATGCCCCTTCCCCAAGACACCTGTTGCCATTGTATGCTAGATTGTGCGATACCACTGTTCCCAGATTCACCTCCACAGATGTTAGTCTCTTTAGGGGGAGGGGCATGAAACTCCAGGAATACCTTCCAAATGTCTTCCATTGTATGCAGTCTTTGCAACTTCCATTCCAGGTAAAATGTTAGTGCAAACATGTGCTGTCATCTATATTCAATGCCCTTATCCACTAGGAAATGGGTGTAGGGCTTCAACTCTCCTCTTCTGTGTAGCGTGGTGGCAGCCAAGATCCTGATAAATCTCTATGGGATAGCTGTCCCAGTGGAAATCTGCTTTGCACACTTTAGCCAATATAGACTCTCTAAGCTTATCTTGTGGAATGTTTGCCTGTGGATGGCCTAGGATCCTATGCACCCATTCAACTTATATGTGCTCTGGTACCAGGGGGATGTGGTGAATCTGCAAGCAAAGAGATCAAGAGTTTCTGGTCAGCTTACAGTTGTATTCAAGTGTTTCCGGTAGTCCCCCTAGATCGATTCTCCAAGTCTTCAAATTTTATCAGGCAAGTAGGTTTTGGTGGGCTTACGGTCCTGAAAAGATGGTTTCTAGAGAGGCGATTGCTTCTTGATGTTCTCCAAACTAGATTTCCAATTCCAACAATCTGTTTCCCATTTCTGTTAGCTCCCCACACAGATCAACTGCAAGAGTCGACAATTAGGAGTGGATTATTTTGATATCTGATTTAATTTCTTCAAGCAATTGGCAGAAATCCTCCACTGGATCTGACACAACAGCTTGTGGATTTTTCGTTATAATACCTGGTGTTAGGGGCTCAGCATTTGTCTGTCTGTTGTCATCTTGTCAAGAGAGCAGGTCAACAGGGAGGTAGGTTGATAGACAAAACTCACCAATTCCTTGCGAATCAAAGGTTCCTTTTTCTTTGTAAGATCATTTTTATTGAAAATTTTCTCATAAGGACCATATAACAAGATTTGCAACACCACCTCAACAAACCCCCCCTGACCCTCCCACAATCCCCTCGTCCATGAGGTTCTAATGAATGTAATCTGGAGATCCACAGTTGTTCACGACGTTAAAGTAGCTTATTTCGGTCTCCTCCTCTTGCTCAGTTGGAAACATGGTCAATGACCCAACATTTGAACTGATGAAATTTATGGTGGAATTCAGAACAATTAGCAACCAAGGGGGCTTCGAATCTTGTCCGTTTGAGGTTGGAACGATGTTCATTTAATCTGATCTTGAGACTGAATAGCCACATTGAATGGCATGCTTTTTTCTGACTTTTTATATCATCTGCAACATAAGTCTTCAATTATTCATGATTTTTATTTTTAATCTTTAGTTTTTGTTCTTTTATTTTTTACCCAGTTCTGATTATGCCAGCTGTGGTGTGTGTCTTTAGATTTACCATTGGGTCCTATGTGCATATATTTTTTTGGGATATATCTTTACTACTACCAGTTTTTCATTCATTCCGATTGCTATTATGTGTATTTTCCAACAAATATTTCAACTATACACTTCTAAACATATGTTTTACATTCACCATTAATCTGATTGGTTAACAATGTTTCAGTGTCTTGTTTAAATACGGACGTTAGTTTTTCTTAAAATTTTTCATAGCAGAGAATACGTAGTGTCATTATTCATGATGTCATTTAACAATCTGATTGGTTAAAATGGTCTCGGCGTCCTGTTTAAATACGGACGCCATTTTGTCTTTAAATTGTTGCAAGCAAAGAACACGTAGCTACACCACAGGCAAGTTATATATCTTATTAAATATGATAGTATTTCATTGTTAATTTTGTTGCTTGTGGATTTATTTAGCACTTTTTAAAAACATATAACCATCAGAACATTTTGTTATTAAATCAGTACGCTGAACTAGCAGTCATAATATTACCATGCTATTAAAATGAATATGTCCTTATGTGTCATAAATACATTGATATGTTATTTTCTTTATTTCTCTTTTTTAAGAACTTTTGAGCAAAGTCTGTACTGGCACTATGTTAAGTCTTATCGTTACCCCTGAAGAAGCCCATTGAGGGAAACGGTTGGGCCATCAAGATAAGTGCTTGGTTTATCTTATATTATAGAAACCCTCAATATAAAGCTGCTGGCTTTAACTTGCTCTTCAGTGATTAGAGAAATTTTGAATCACAATATTTAAACACTATTATATATTGCATTATAAAAAAAGATAAAAAAGCATTTTAAATAATCACACAGGGGTTTTGGACCGGTGATGAAAACCTAACCCCAATTGGTTATAACTTTATTGACTATAATCTAGGGGTTTTTTGAGGTCCTTTTTCCTCTGTTTTAATTACATTATATATAACATTGAGTGTTCCACACATATTTGTTGATCTAAGATCATTCTTGGACACTTAACTGAGTTTCCACTTATTTTTCAGTCTACCATCAATTAGAGACACGACATAAAGCACAGTTACCTACCGTAACAGGTGTTATCCAGGGACAGCAGGCAG
This sequence comes from Geotrypetes seraphini, assembly GCF_902459505.1. Taxonomy (NCBI): domain Eukaryota; kingdom Metazoa; phylum Chordata; class Amphibia; order Gymnophiona; family Dermophiidae; genus Geotrypetes; species Geotrypetes seraphini. Next base: position 138,510,136 of record NC_047091.1, on the reverse strand, counting down.
ATATTCTTGACTGATGGGTGACTGCACCGACGGAGCCCCGGTACGGACAATTTTAGAGCGATTGCACTCTAAGAACTTGGAAAGTTCTAGTAGGCCGCACAGCGCACGCGCGAGTGCCTTCCCGCCCGACAGAGGCGCGTGGTCCCCAGTTAGGATAAACCAGCTAAGAAGCCAACCCGGGGAGGTGGGTGGGACGCAAGAATATCTGCCTGCTGTCCCTGGATAACACCTGTTACGATAAGTAACTGTGCTTTATCCCAGGACAAGCAGGCAGCATATTCTTGACTGATGGGTGACCTCCAAGCTAACAAAAAGAGGGATGGAGGGAAGGTTGGCCATTAGGAAAACAAATTTTGCAAAACAGATTGGCCGAAGTGTCCATCCTGTCTGGAGAAAGCATTCAGACAATAGTGAGATGTAAAAGTATGAACTGAGGACCAAGTAGCAGCCTTGCAGATTTCCTCAATAGGAGTGGAACGGAGGAAAGCTACAGATGCTGCCATAGCTCGAACTCTATGGGCCGTGACAGAACCTTCCAGTGTCAGTCCGGTCTGAGCATAACAGAATGAAATGCACGCTGCCAGCCAATTAGACAACGTACGTTTAGAAACAGGACGTCCCAATTTATTCGGATCAAAGGACAGAAAGAGTTGGGGAGCTGATCTGTGGGGCTTAGTACGCTCTAAATAGTAAGCTAGAGCCCTCTTACAGTCCAAAGTATGTAGAGCCTGTTCTCCAGAATGAGAGTGAGGTTTCGGAAAGAAGACAGGCAGAACAATGGATTGGTTGAGATGGAATTCAGAGACAACCTTAGGGAGAAACTTTGGATGTGTACGCAGAACCACCTTGTCATGATGAAAGACCGTAAAAGGTGGATCTGCAACTAGTGCATGTAGCTCACTGACCCTCCTGGCAGAGGTAAGAGCAATAAGGAAAAGTACTTTCCAAGTGAGAAACTTGAAAGGAGTGATAGCCAAAGGTTCAAATGGAGGCTTCATTAAGGCGGAAAGAACCACATTGAGATCCCAGATTACAGGAGGGGCTTTAAGAGGTGGTTTCACATTGAAAAGACCCCGCATGAATCTGGACACCAAGGGATGAGCCGAGAGAAGTTTTCCATGAACTGGCTCATGAAAAGCAGCAATAGCACTAAGGTGGACTCTGATGGAAGTAGACTTAAGGCCAGAGTCAGACAAAGAAAGTAGATAATCCAACAAAGTCTCCACAGCAAGGGAAGTGGGATCATGTTGATGAAGAAGACACCAGGAAGAAAATCGTGTCCACTTCTGATGGTAACATTGCAGAGTGGCCGGTTTCCTGGAGGCATCCAGAATGGAACGAACGGGCTGAGACAAAGAAGTATCATGAGAAGTCAGCCCGAGAGAAACCAAGCTGTCAGGTGCAGAGACGGAAGGTTGGGATGCAGAAGTGTCTCCTGATGTTGCGTAAGCAGAGAAGGAAACAGTGGAAGAAGAAAAGGCTCCCTGGCACTGAGTTGAAGTAGAAGGGAGAACCAATGTTGCCTGGGCCACCGTGGAGCAATCAGAATCATGGTGGCTCTTTCCCTCTTGAGCTTGAACAAGGTTCGCAACATGAGAGGCAGAGGAGGGAAAGCGTACAGGAACAGATTGGACCAATCGAGGAGAAATGCATCCGCTGCCAGACGGTGAGGAGAGTAGAGTCTGGAGCAGAATAGAGGCAGCTGGTGATTGTGAGGAGCTGCAAAGAGGTCTATCTGAGGAGTGCCCCACTGAGCGAAGATGGACTGTAGAGTTAAAGGATCGAGTGTCCACTCGTGAGGCTGAAGAATTCTGCTGAGCTTGTCTGCTAAAGAATTCTGTTCTCCCTGAATGTAGATAGCTTTCAGAAAAAGTTGGTGATCTGTGGCCCAAGCCCAAATCTTCTGGGCTTCCTGGCACAAGAGGCGAGAGCCTGTCCCCCCCTGCTTATTGATGTAGTACATCGCAACTTGATTGTCTGTGCACAGCAGGAGGACTTGAGGAAAGAGAAGATGTTGGAAGGCCTTGAGGGCATAAAACATTGCTCTGAATTCCAGGAAATTGATGTGATGTTTCATTTCCTGGGCTGTCCAAAGTCCTTGAGTTTGGAATTCGTTCAAATGAGCTTCCCAGGCATAAGGGGAGGCGTCGGTGGTGATGACAAGTTGGTGAGGAGGTAGATGGAACAGAAGACCTCTGGAGAGATTTGAGGATATCAACCACCATTGTAGAGACTGACGAAGAGACGATGTCATAGATATGTGTCGTGAGCAGGGATCCGTCGCTTGGGATCACTGGGTAGCTAGGGTCCATTGAGGAATGCGCAGGTGAAGACGTGCGAAGGGTGTGACATGAACTGTGGAGGCCATGTGACCCAAGAGTATCATCATTTGCTTGGCAGAGATGGAACGTTGTGGAAGCACCTGCTGACATAGACTGAAGAGTTTGAAGACGGTTGGACGGCAGGAACGCTCTCATGAGGACTGTGTCTAACACCGCTCCAATGAATTGAAGTCTCTGAGTGGGGATGAGATGAGATTTGGGTAGATTGATCTCGAACCCCAGAAGTTGGAGAAACAGGATGGTCTGGTTGGTGGCCAGGAGTACTGTCTGAGATGAATTGGCCTTTATCAACCAATCGTCCAGGTAAGGAAAGACCTGAAGGTGGTGAGAGCGTAAAAAGGCCGCCACCACAATCAGACATTTGGTGAACACTCTTTGAGAGGAGGCAAGGCCGAAGGGCAGCACCTTGTATTGGTAATGACAGTGATTGATCTTGAAACGGAGGTACTGTCTGGAGGTCAGATTGACCGGTATGTGAGTGTATGCCTCTTTGAGATCGAGGGAGCATAGCCAGTCGTCTTGATTGAGAAGAGGGTAGAGAGTGGCTAAAGAAAGCATCTTGAATTTTTCTTTGACTAAGCATTTGTTGAGATCGCGAAGATCTAGAATTGGTCTGAGATCTCCTGTTTTTTGGGGGACTAAAAAGTAACGGGAGTAGAATCCCTGTCCCTTTTGATCTAGAGGAATTTCCTCTATGGCGTTCAAAAGGAGGAGGGATTGAACCTCCTGGAGAAGGAGGGAAGACTGAGGAGTGTTCGAAGCAGACTCTCTTGGTAGACTTTGGGCAGGCAGGGTCTGAAAGTTGAGAGAGTAGCCTTGGCGGATGATGTTGAGGACCCATTGGTCCGAAGTGATAACTTCCCACCGGCTTAGGAAAAAAGTGAGACGGCCACCTATAGGTTGAGGTAGGTGGGTAGATGTTTGGACGCTGGCTATGCCCTGGAGAATCAAGTCAAAAGGGCCGCGTAGATTTTTGCTGTGGAGGTAGCTTCACAGGTTGCTGTGGCCTAGGAGTCTGTCGTTGTTGCTGACGTTGACGCCTAGGTTGCTGGGGAGCTGATGGCAATGGACGAGCCACATAACGGCGTTGATAGGCCGACTGCTGTCTGAAAGGTTGTGCTGGTGGAGCTTTCTTTTTCGTTTTGAGCAGAGTGTCCCAGCGAGTCTCATGGGTGGAGAGCTTTTGGGTGGTCGAGTCCATGGATTCCCCAAAGAGCTCATCCCCCAGGCATGGGGCATTAGCCAACCGATCTTGATGGTTGACATCAAGCTCGGATACTCTAAGCCAGGCAAGGCGGCGCATGGCCACAGACATGGCCGTGGCTCTAGTGGTAAGCTCAAACGTGTCATAAATTGATCTTACCATAAATTTACGGAGTTGGAAAAGAGAAGACGAGCAGTGGTGGAAAGCCTGTCGTTTCCGCTGAGGAAGGTACCTTTCAAAGGAAGCCATGGTGGTAAGGAGATGCTTGAGATAAAAAGAAAAGTGAAAAGCATAATTACCAGATCTATTAGCTAACATTGCATTCTGGTATAACCTCTTACCGAATTTGTCCATGGCTTTGCCCTCTCTGCCAGGAGGGACAGAAGCATATACACTGGCTCCCGTGGACTTCTTAAGTGTAGATTCCACAAGCAGAGATTCATGTGGAAGCTGTGGCTTATCGAATCCAGGAATAGGGATTACTTTATATAATGAATCTAATTTACGGGGAGCTCCTGGGATGGTCAAAGGAGTCTCTAGGTTCTTATAGAAAGTTTCCCTCAGGATGTCATGAAGAGGGAGTTTCAAAAATTCCTTTGGAGGCTGATCGAAGTCAAGGGCATCAAGGAAGGCCTTGGATTTTTTAGACTCAGCCTCCAAAGGAATGGAAAGAGATTCTCACATCTCTTTCAGGAAGGAAGTGAAAGATGTAAATCCTGTTTTGAGGATGGATCTGGAGCAGCAGGATCATCCTCATCCGAGGAACACTCACCCTCAGAAAGAAAAGGCTCTTCGGAGTCACCCCACAGATCAGGGTCCCTAATATGGGAGCTACTGTCTCGAGACTCCGGAGTAGAGGGTTCTAGGTGTCGGGATTTGCGTGCCGACTTACCCGACCTCATAGATACGGTACCGGGAGATGTTACCGACTGCAGCGGTGCCGAAGTCTGCACCGACTGATGCTGGGCTCTCGGTTCCGGTGCAAGAACTGGCATCGATATCGATGAGGCCGAGTGAACCGGCCGCAGACAATAAAGGCCACAGACAATAAAGGTGAACAGTGGACGCAGACAATAAAGGTTGCTCCACTGCCGGTACCGGCGGCTCAGACCGGACCGGGACCGGAAGGCTCGGTGCCAATAGAGCAGGAAGGAGTTGTTATAACTGCTCCTTGAGCTGCGTTTGTAGGACGGCTGCAATGCGCTCATCCAAAGAGGGCACCGGTACCGCCTTTTTCTTTTGCGGTACCTGCGGTGCTGCTCGACGCCCCGAAGATGAGGAGCCTGAGGGACTCACCTCGATAGGGGCGGAGCGCTTCCGCGGGCGCCTCACGGTCGGCAGGACTGGGCTCGCTGCAATCGAGACCGGAGGACGCTCCAGCGGGGAAGGCTTCTTAGCCGGCTTACCTGGATGTTGCGACGCCGGCGCGGTATCGTGTGGTGTCGACGAAGTGGGTGCCGACTGTGATGGGGCCGATGCTGGTGTCGATGCCGCAGGATCGGACATATCGGCACTGAAGAGTAATCGCTGTTGTATCTGGCGATTTTTTAATGTACGTTTTTTTAACGTGGCACAGCGGGTGCAGGTGGAAGCCTGATGCTCAGGACCCAGGCACTGTAAGCACAAGTTGTGCAGGTCCGTGAGGGATATAGGCCGTGCACACCGCTGGCACTTTTTAAACCCTGGCTGGGGGGGCATGAAAGTGAAAACGGCTTCTGCCAAATCGAAGGCCGAGGCCTCAATGGTGGCAGTAGGCCCCGCCGGGGCAAAACCGAAATGAAGAAAAAAATAAAGAAATAAACTCTCGGGTTTTTTTTTTTAGAAAAAGAAAAGAAAGAAGGGAAAAAAACTCCCAAAAAGGTTTCGCGAGCGGGAAGGCGTATAAGAAAAAATTTCAACAGCCGTTGAAAAATGCGACTTCTTAGCTCCGCGGAAACTAAGAAACTGGGGACCGCGCGCCTCTGTCGGGCGGGAAGGCACTCGCGCATGCGCGGTGCGGCCTACTAGAACTTTCCAAGTTCTTAGAGTGCAATCGCTCTAAAATTGTCCGTACCGGGGCTCCGTCGGTGCCGTCACCCATCAGTCAAGAATATGCTGCCTGCTTGTCCTGGGATAACTGTAGTAATAAGCCCAATATTCCGTACAGGCACCCATTGTGAATGAGATCCCCCTTCCCCACCAGTTTTAGTTACTATGGCTCCCCCCGCATCCTCCCCTGCTTCCACCTTCTCCATCTTCCCTCCCTTACACCCCATATCCCTCCTTCTATCTCTCAGTCCAAGGTAGACCCACAACCCAAAGGCTCACCTGGTTTCAGGAGGAAGGGTTTCTCCACATGCTCCAATGTTTCTCAACTCAGTCCTGGAGTACCCCCTTGCCAGTCAGGTTTTCAGGATATCCATAGTGAATTTGCATAAACTTGATTTGCATACACTGCCTCCATTATTTGCAAATTTCTTTCATGCATATTCATGCCCACACCGATTTGATATCGACACTAATTTTATGGAAGAGGTCTTTAACTTCTGCCATTGGCTCTGGCTGAGCTAATGAAAGAATCTCTAACTCCAGGGCCGCTGCCAAATCCAGCACCATCTTGGAGGCCCCTGCACCACTTGGCACGAAAGAAAGTTTTTTTGACTGGTTGAGGCTATCCTCATTATGCAAATGCTATCCGCAGGATCGCCTTACATCCACGCTGCTTTTTATGCCTATTATATGTGCTTTGAGTAGTAGGGGAGCTTAATTAAGGCCTGAGCATGAGGAGCTTGACGTTCAGCCGGCCATCTTGGACAGTGACGTCACTTCCTCCACAGGTCCCCTTTTCATAGCAGGAGCAAGCTAACCCTTTTCGCCGTTGATTTAATCGCTTTGCTGCCATTGAAGGTGACTAATTAAAGTAGTAATCAGTGGTAATGTGCTGGGTCCTGTGGAGCTCAGACCTTAAGCGGCTATCTAGGTCAATGACATCACTTCCTCCCCAACAGTCTCCTTTTAACTTGATATATTTGCTCCAACCTTTCATGCATTCAGTAAAATATGAAATGTCTTAAACTAGAAAAAACCCCAGTAATACCTAGCATCTATGACCACAGAATCTAAAGAAAATTTCTTCCCATCCAGCCATTTTTTTCAGGTTCGAAAACAGAACTTACACTGAGCCAAATCTGGAGAGTATGGTGGATGGGAAATTTAATTTGAACTGCAATTCATGCAATCGTGATTGTCGATGTGCGAGCCAGTGTGTTGTCCTGGTGGAAGAGAACTTTTTTCTTGTCTATATGAAGACATTCCGTCTTGATTTTAATGACTTATTACAACATCTGAGTGCCAAAGAAGGAGAAATTAGGTTCTTACCTGCTAATTTATTTTCTTTTAGCTTCTCCAGACCAGTAGAGGTTAATCTTTACGAATGGGTATATATCCAATCATGACCAGCAGGTGGAGACTGAAAACAAAACTGTGGGACAGTATATAATATACTCCCTTCTCTATTTACATTAGTCTGCCGAATAGCCAAGCAGAACTAAAAACTGGAAACAGAAATAAACAATACTCCGAACAGGAGTAACAACTAACATACCCAAATGCTGTTAGAAAATGCAGAGGAGAAATACCAGAAGGAAAAATGTCCCCACAGCTCGCCAGCTAAGCCAGCCGAGCCACAGCCGCTGTTCTTTAATTCTCCCCGGCCCTAGAAAAATACTAGAACCCGCAGCAAAAAACAAAAACTGCCCGTGAAACAGCCCCAACAGCACAACAATAACAACAACATACAGGGAGGGGACCTCTATTGGTCTGGAGAAGCTAAAAGAAAGTAAATTAGCAGGTAAGAACCTAATTTCTCCTTCTTTAGCACTCTCCAGACCAGTAGAGGTTAATCTTTACGAATGGGACGTACCAAAGCCGTCCCTCACACGGGCGGGACCCCCAAAGGGCTGACACCAGAACACGCACACCGAACACCGCGTCCTGACGTGCCAGAACATCTACCCGAAAGAGTCTGACAAAGGAATACAAGGAAGACCAAACCGCAGCCTTACAAATGTCCACTGGAGGCACGAGCGACGACTCAGCCCAAGAAGCCGCCTGACCCCGAGTAGAATGAACTTTGAGAAACTCCGGAACGGGCTTCTGCCCCAGAAGAGAAGCGGAAGCAATAGTCTCCTTGATCTAGCGTGCAATAGTAGCCTTAGAAGCGCCAGCCCCCCTAAGAGGACCAGGCAGAAGGACAAAGAGATGATCTTATTTCCTGATCTCCTGGGTCCGCTGCACATAAGAGCGAAGGACCCGACCAACATCCAACTTGCACAGCTGTCTTTGCTCAGAAGAGCCCTCCCAACTACCCAAGACCGGGAGGACCACAGATTGATTGACATGAAAAGGAGAAACTACTTTCGGCAGAAAAAGAAGGAACAGGCCTCAAGACAACCTGCTCCCTAGAAGAAGGGAGCCCTACAAGAGAAAACCTGTAGCTCAGAAACACGCCTAGCGGAAGAAATGTCCACCAAAAAGACCGCCTTCAGAATAAAGTCCTTCAAAGAGCAGCCGCCCAACGGTTCGAAGGGCGGGTGCATCAGAATAGAGAGAACTAGAGTGAGATTCCAAGAGGGAACAGAGGGCCGCACGGGAGGCCTGAGCACCTTGGCCGCCGGCAAAAAGCGAATCACATCAGGAATGGCTGTCAAACGCTGACTGTCACAAACCCCCGAAAGGCTGACAAGGCCACAAGCTGAACCCGGAGAGAAGCCGAAGCCAGGACTCTATCCAGGCCATCTTGCAAGAACTCTAGGATATTAGGCAGAGAAGCGCGAAGAGAGACCACTCCCCGCCCCTGGCACCACCCCTCAAAGAAGTGCCAAACCCACACAGAAGCCTGAGAGATAGAAAGCCTCCAGAACCCCAAGAGTGTAGAGATCACCCTATCTGAATACCCCTTCTTACCAAGGCGACCCCTTTCAAAAGCCAAGCTGTAAGACAGAAGGGAGACGGGTCGAACATGGGAATGGGACCCTGCGTCAGAAGGTCATCCAAGGGAGGCAGAGGAAGAGGATCCGCCACCAGAGTGTCACCAGATCCGCGTATCACGGATGTCGAGGCCAATCCGGAGCCACCAGAACCACCAGACCCGGATGGCGAACAATGCAGAGAAGAACTCTGCCCACTAATGGCCACGGAGGGAACATGCACAACAGCCCCTCTGTTGGTCATGGTTGAACCAGAGCATCCAGACCCTCGGCCAGTCCATCCCTGTGACGACTGAAGAAGCGGAACACCTCAGCATTGCCACTAGTGGCCATCAGGTCCATCAGGGACTGACCCCAAGCCTGCACTATCAACTGAAAAGCTACGGGGCTGAGACACCACTCTCTGGGATCTAAGATGTGACTGAGGAAGTTCGCCTGAACATTCTCCACCCCGGCTATGTGAGAGGCCGAGAGGTCCAGAAGGTGTGACTCCGCCCAAAACATGAGCCAAGCCGCCTCCTCCGCCATCTGAGCGCTCTTTGTGCCCCAACGATTGACAGAAAGCCACCGCAGTGGCATTGTTAGATAGGACTCTGACCGACTTGCCCATCAAGAGGAAGGTTAACAGCACCAGACGGACGGCTCTGGTCTCCAACACGTTGATCGACCAGGACGCCTCCTCCATGGACCAGATGCCCTGAGCTGAGTGACCTAGACACTGAGCCCCCCCAACCGAGGAGACTGGCATCCGTGAGAAGCACTGTCCACTGCGATAGATCCAGACTCACCCTCTGGACCAGATGAGAGGTCTAGAGCCACCAATGAAGACTGCAGCGCGCCAAGCCTCGCAGAGGGACAGGGACCTCCAAACTGTGCCTCTGGGGTGACCATCTACGGAGCAGAGCATACTGAAGAACATACATGTGGGCCCGCGCCCACCTCACAACATCCAGGAACGCTGCCATCGACCCCAAGACTTGGAGGAAGTCCTGCGCCCGAGGACACCGGAACGCCAAAAGAAGGCGAATCTGAGATTGCAATTTGCTTACCCGGGCCTCTGGAAGGAAGACCTTCCCCAAGGAGGTGTCGAACAGAACCCCAAGGTACTCCAGATGCTGAGCGGGGACCAACCGACTCTTGGAAAGGTTGACCACCCAGCCCAGTGACCGAAGAAACTCAACCACCCAAGCCGTAACTCGGGCGATCTCCTGCAATGACTTCGCCCGAATCAACCAGTCATCCCAGTAGGGGTGCACCAGAATGCCCTCAGACTGTAATGCCGCCGTGACGACCACCATCAACTTGGTGAACATCCGGGGAGTCGTGGCCAGGCCCAAGGGAAGCACACAGAATTGATAGTGCAGACCCAACATTGCAAAGCAAAGAAAGAGCTGATGAGAGGCCCGAATGGAAACAGGCAGAGCGAGAGAAGTCAGGAACTCCCCCGGATGAACTGCCAGAAGGACAGACTGCAGAGTGTCCATGTGAATAAAAGGGAATTCCGAGAGCCCTGTTGACCTCGGTTTAAACCAAGGATGGGCCGAAAGGTCCCCTCCTTTTAGGGCCCAACAAAGGAAATGGCTTACCAGCCGGTGCCGCACTCCTGAGGGGACACTGGACAACTGCTTTGAGAGCTAGAAAGCGCTGAAGGGTCTGGCGAAAGGCTAGCGTCTCCCATGCCACCTGACATGGAGAGGCTAGATAGGATAAGGCAGAGAGCGGGCAAAATTCAAGAACATAACCGTCCCGTACCACCACCAGGACCCAACGATCGGACATGATCTCGGCCCACTTGGAAAACAAGTTGCGAAGCTGGGCACCCACGGGAACCAAAGGTGGCGCCGGCAAAGAGCCATCACAAAGGACGGGCAGCAGGAGAACCGGGGAGGAACTCCCAGCCCCCGATTGGCCCCCTGAAAGGACTGCATGCGCTAAGCCAACCGATCCCGGGGAAAAACCGGAAGCCTGGAAAAAAGCAGTCCCATGCCCCAGGCGAAACTTGCGAAATTCCCGCAAACGCCCCCGGGCAATGCCAACCCGAGACGTCGGGCGGGCACGGTCCTCAGGCAGACGGGGCACCTTAGAGTCCGTCAGAGTCTGAACCACCGTATCTAAGTCCTCTCCAAACAAAAACAACCCCCGAAAGGGAAATTTTTGGAAAGCTCAGTTCTGGACGCGGCAACCGCCAACCAAGCGCGAAGCCCAAGGTGCGGCCACCAAAAGTCCCAGACTTAGCCGCACCAAGTCACAAAGAACAACCGAGAGGAATGAAGCAGTCATCTCAATCCTCACCACCTCCTGATCCACTAAGGACCAGTCATCAGACTCACGATCCAGGACACGCTCAGACCACCGAAACACGGTGCGAGCCACCAGCCCCACACAAATAGCCGCCTGGACCCCCAAGGCAGAGACATTAAAATTATACTTAAGAAGTGTCTCTAACGTACGCTCCTCAGAGACCCTAAGAGCAGAACCGTCCATAACAGGCACGGTATGCCGCTTAGTAAGTGCCGAGACCACCGCGTCCCCCATTGGCGAAATTAAGGTAGCCCTATCCCCCTCCGGGATGGGATACCCATGAGCCAAGGTGCGCACCAACCGAAATGGCGCCCGTAGTCCACTGCGCCAGGACAAAATCCCGAAAATCCTGACGCACAGGAAAAGAGCGGGAAACAGGACAGACCACCTGAAGCAGAGGGGCCCCATACGCGAGGTCTCCGGTGGCGCAACTTCAAAAATGCAGCACCGAGACCTGCTACATCAGGTCTAAAAGCTCATCCCTCTGAATAAAAAGCGCACCACGGACGCATCTGCTCTGGAAAACGGGAAACCCGCCGCCCTGCTGCCAGCGGGCGTCCCCTCTAGAGGATCCTGGAAGCCCGCCAAAGTGGCCAGGTCCTCAAACATGCCAACACGCTCCTCCGACTACCAATTTGTAATCCAAGCCCCCCACGGGCGCTTGGATGAGAGAGGAGGAAGAAGGGACACCAAACGAAAAGAGGGAGGCAAAGCCACAGGGGGCGCAGAGGGAAACCACCCCCGAAACCCCCCAGGTGCATGTGGGACCCCCAATTGTCTGCACAAAGAAAGAAATTAAATTGGGGGCAAAAAAACCCCTGGGGGTCCCCAGGGACTACAAAAAGGTTCTTGAAGATAGGAAGTGAGGTAAGTTAAACAACTCAAACGATATAGAATCCTCACTCAACAGGATGAATCTTTCAAAAAAAGAGAACAGACCAACTTGTGACTTTCTTCATCTTTCTTTATTCAAAACTTTTCTTTTCTTTTTTCATATTATTCTTGCTCCAATGCTCAAATGCCCGACGGGACCCATTTCGCCAAACAGGCTTTATCAAGGGTTCCAGCAAGGAGCACTATGCAATATAATGAATTAAAGAGTTAATACATATATTGTCATAAATTTATATTTAACATCCTAAAAAACTGCATTTTAACTCATAAAATTATCTAAATTGAATGTGCAAAAATGCAAATCCTATAAAAATATATGTATTTAAATTCATCTGTCATTTATCTTTCAAATTCATTTTTCTCTAATAAATACATTTCTTCATAACTAATATTAATTACATAATTACATTTCTCAATTAATATTCAATAAATACCTCCCTAAACACAGACAATAGTGAAATAATATTGGAAACCAACATATTTGATAAAAACTTATTCATATAATGTCCAACTCATTTATGATATATATAGAAATTAAATAATCAAATAAACTACATATATATTAAACATTTCACTAAAAATCAATCATGAATACAAGTGCAAACTTAAATAGATAATTAATCAATAAAAATTAATTAAAACATTAATGGTGCAATAGTATGAATTCATTAGACAAAAAATGTGAGATTGCACATAGAGGACCAATTAAATTTATTTATTAAGAGTTAATGTTTTTTAAGAGAAATGGTGTTCAATGATTTATTTATTAATTGATATTTAAACACATAGGTTTTAATGGTGAATTAGGAAGTATTTATTAGATAAAAGGTGTGAGAATATATATATATGATTGATTACCTCTATTTATTAATAGCCAATTTGTTCTAAGGTAGATTGTGTTTTAAGAATATGAATAATTTTTATTAATTTTTATTGATCAATTATCTATTTAAGTTTGCACTTGTATTCATGATTGATTTTTAGTGAAATGTTTAATATATATGTAGTTAATTTGATTAATATGTTGGTTTCCAATATTATTTCACTATTGTCTGTGGTTAGGGAGGTATTTATTGAATATTAATTGAGAAATGTAATTATGTAATTAATATTAGTTATGAAGATATGTATTTATTAGAGAAAAATGAATTTGAAAGATAAATGACAGATGAATTTAAATACATATATTTTTATAGGATTTGCATTTTTGCACATTCAATTTAGATAATTTTATGAGTTAAAATGCAGTTTTTTAGGATGTTAAATATAAATTTATGACAATATATGAATTAACTCTTTAATTCATTATATTGCATAGTGCTCCTTGCTGGAACCCTTGATAAAGCCTGTTTGGCGAAACGGGTCCCGTCGGTCCCCAGGGACTCCCTGCCCCAGCAGGGGTCCCTGCTGAAACCTGCCCCTCTGTTTGTAATACAGGGGGAAGGTCACCTGAGGTTGCAGACAAAATGGAGGGGCCAGACAGAGAAAATGGCGAAGTACCCGCCAAAAATGCTCCCTCCATGGCCTGTAGTGGCTGAGAAGACTGAACAGTCCCAGCCGCTAAACAGGCAAGTCAGCATCAGCTGTCAAAAAATCAGCTGAGAGGGAATCCTTCGGGGAATCCCTCCGTGGGCGGTTGGGGAAGACCGGGCTTCCCCACTGCTCCCAGCCGACTCGCGAGGCACCATCGGCGGGGAGCTCTGGGCGCCTGCAGCCGCTGCCGACAGAGCTTCACCACCTCACCGGCCCAAACCGCCGAGTTCAGGCTCGCGGCTGGACCAAATTGTGTCCCACTCCCCCGGAGAAGGGCACAATTGCTCCATACGCGACCTAGCTAGAAACAAAGTGCCGGTTAGATGAAAAAATACAGTAAAAACAGTAAACTGACAGGGAAGCAACCCTGCAGACCAGCACTACCTCAGGATTTTTTTTTTTACAGAACAGACTCCACAGGCTCTCGAAGCAATATGCCTTGCTTGATTTAGGGGGCAAGGCTTACTGCTGAGGCTCCTCTAAAAAAATGTGGGGAGGTGGAGGAAGTGGGGGGAGGGACCCCGCTCGAGACCCGCCGGGTTTGACACCCCCGAGGTCGGACAGACCCCCAAACAGGGCCCGCCAAAGCTCTGTCCGGCCAAAAACAGGGACTAGAAACCCCCTAAACAAATTCCAACAGCCCTCCCGGGAGATGGTACAGATCACTCAACACCTGCTGGAGACTGAAAGAAGACTGATGTAAATAGAGAAGGGAGTATATTATATACTGTCCCACAGTTTTGTTTTCAGTCTCCACCTGCTGGTCATGATTGGATATATACCCAATCGTAAAGATTAACCTCTACTGGTCTGGAGAGTGCTAAAGAATTTGCCATTACTGGTTTATCCCTTTCCCAGATTATCAACAAGAGACGGTTGCCATCACCTACCCAGCTGATGCAGCCATTTTCACTTTCTTTGGAATTGAATCATTTCTTGTAGTCCATGTTTGGATTGTTCCTTTTGTCTCAGGAGCAAAGAAATGAAACAAGGGGCTAGATTCTCAAAAATTTACGTTAAAAACTGATGGGCTGCTGTCGCAGCTGTTACTGTAACAATTTTAAAAAAGTGAGTCATTCTCTAAAAAAATGCTCATGCAAATGAGGTTGGCGGAGAGTAGCGAAGATCCACTATATTTTTATGTGCCCATTGTTGGTGATAGCAATGGGCACATGCGCAGAATAAAATGAGCAAAACACCCCCCAAAACCACTGCACACAAACAAATTGAGATGCACGACAAAGTCAAGCAACCCTCCCTGGCTGTGGGGGAGATACTCCCTCCTTCCTGCTGCCAAGCAACGCCCCCTCTCTCTCCGGCAGTGGGAGAGACGCCCACTCTCTCCTGCCATGTCACACAATCACCCAACACTAACCCCTCCTCCCCTCCCGGCAGTGGGAGAGATGCCCACTCCCTCCCGCCGCCCAATAGCCCACCACCTCGGCAGTTGGAGAGATGCTCACTCCCTACCACCATCATGCAACGCACCTTTCCCCCCCCCCCCCCAAAGTCATCTTTGAAGTCTCAAAAGGCAAGACAATTTCAGGGTTGAGTTGTGGTACTTTTTTTTTTTTTTTAAACAAACAAAAGTCTTTTGGATCACCAGAATTTTTACATAAGTGTGATTTGCTACGTAGAGTTCCATAGGGCTCTGTCATCAGATTTTTTTTTTAAGTATTCAAGCATGAAACCCGCCGAGGAAAAAGCCCCCCGTGTAAATGGGAAAAAAAAAAATAAAGTTCTCACTTGAAAAAAAGAAAATTATGCAAAGCAGGAAGGCAATGCCGACTGAACGGAGTTCAGTCAAAAACAGACTTCTGTGCTCTGCAGAAAACAAAGAACTGAGAGGTACCTTAAGCCTCTTTGGGCGAGAAGGCAGTCTACCATGCACGGTGTGGATAGTCGCGATCAGTTAAAAAAACAGTTCACTTTCAGACTGTCTGTACTGGGCTTCGTGGATGACATCACCCATGTGTGAGAATATGCTGCCCGCTTGTCCTAGCATGACACCAGCCACAGAAGCCTAAGAGAACAGCTGCCTCTGAAGTTCTTCCACATCAGCTCTCAAGGCAGCCTTGCCTCTTGCTGGTCCCAGAAGTTCTCTCTGCAGTATCTGACAGGATGTTGTGCAGAGAGAAAGCTTCTGGAGCTGGCAAGAGGCGAGGCTGCCTTGAGAGACGATGTGGGAGAACTGCAAGAAGTGAAAGATGCTGGACTGCAGAGAGAAGGGAAGAGAGACACACCAGACTGCACACTGCAGGGTGGGGGGAATGCTGGACAGCATATATACTACCCCTCCCCAAGCCCGCCTCCCTTGGCCATGTCTCTTGTATGTAAGTTAAAAAGTGAGAAAAGGAGAAATTAGGTTCTTACCTGCTAATTTACTTTCTTTTAGCTTCTCCAGACCAGTAGAGGTTAACTTTACGAATGGGTATATATCTAATCATGACCAGCAGGTGGAGACTGAAAACAAAACTTTGGGACAGTATATCCTAGCCCCTCCTCTCTATTTCCCTCAGTCTGCCGAATAGCCAAGCAGAACCAAGAACTGGAAAAAAACAGAGAGAAAAAACAATACTCCGAAAGGAGTAACAAATAACATACCCAAAATGCTGTTGGAAAATGCAGAGGAGAAATTCCCGAAGGAAGAATGTCCCCACAGCTCGCCAGCTAAGCCAGCCGAGCCACAGCCACTGTTCTTCAATTCTCCCCGGCCCTAGAAAAATACTAGAACCCGCAGCAAAAAACAAAAACTGCCCGCGAAACAGCCCCAACAACAACAACAAGAGACAGGGTGGGGACCTCTACAGGTCTGGAGAAGCTAAAAGAAAGTAAATTAGCAGGTAAGAACCTAATTTCTCCTTCTTTAGCACTCTCCAGACCAGTAGAGGTTAACTTTACGAATGGGACGTACCAAAGCAGTCCCTCTCACGGGCGGGACCCCCGAAGGGCCGATACCAGTACACGCTCACCGAACACCGCGTCCCGACGCGCCTGCACATCAACCCGATAATGACGAACAAAGGAATGTAAGGAGGACCAAACCGCAGCCTTACAAATATCCACTGGAGGCACGAGCGACGACTCAGCCCAAGAAGCCGCCTGACCCCGAGTGGAATGAGCCTTGAGAAACTCCGGAATAGGCTGCTGTTTCAGAAGATAAGCGGAAGCAATCGTCTCCTTGATCCAGCGCGCAATAATAGCCTTAGAAGCGCCAGCTCCCCGACGATGACCCGCCAGGAGGACAAAGAGATGATCGGACTTCCGGAATTCCTGGGTCCGCTGCACATAAGAGCGAAGGACCCGACCGACATCCAACTTGCGCAGCTGCCGTTGCTCAGAAGAGCCCTCCCGACCACCCAAGACCGGGAGAACCACCGATTGATTGACATGAAAAGGAGAAACAACCTTCGGCAGAAAGGAAGGAACAGGCCGCAAGACGACCCGCTCCCTAGAAAACTCCAAGAAGGGAGCCCTACAAGAGAAAGCCTGCAGCTCAGAAACACGCCTAGCAGAAGTAATGGCCACCAAAAAGACCGCCTTCAAAGTAAGGTCCTTCAAAGAACAGACGTCCAAGGGCTCGAAAGGCGGACGCACCAAAACAGAGAGAACCAGATTAAGATCCCAAGAGGGAACCGAGGGCCGTAGGGGAGGCCTAAGCAACTTGGCCGCCCGCAAAAAACCGAATCACATCAGGAAGAGCCGATAAAACGCTGACCTGACACCAACCCTCGAAAGGCCGACAGGGCCGCAAGATGAACCCGGAGAGAAGACCAAGCCAGGCCTCTATCCAGGCCATCCTGCAAGAACTCTAGAATGTGAGGCAGAGAAGCGCGAAAAGAGGTCACTCCCCGCGCCCGACACCATTCCTCAAAGAGACGCCAAACCCGCACATAAGCCCGAGAGGTAGAAAGCCTCCGGGACCCCAACAGAGTAGAGATCACCTTGTCTGAATATCCCTTCTTGCTAAGGCGACCCCTTTCAAGAGCCACGCCGTAAGACAGAAGGGAGACGGGTCGAACATGGGAATGGGACCCTGCATCAGAAGGTCGTCCGAGAGAGGCAGAGGAAGAGGATCCGCTACCAGGTGCCTCACCAGATCCGCATACCACGGACGGCGAGGCCAATCCGGCGCCACCAGCACCACCAAACCCGGATGGTGAACAATGCGAAGAAGCACTCTGCCCACCAGCGGCCAAGGAGGGAACACATACAACAGCCCCTCCATTGGCCACTGCTGGACCAGAGCATCCAGACCCTCGGCCAGACCGTCCCTGCGACGACTGAAGAAGCGGGGCACTTTGGCGTTGCCACCCGTGGCCATCAGGTCCATCAGGGGCTGCCCCCAAGCCTGCACTATCAACTGAAACGCCTCGGCGCCGAGACACCACTCTCCTGGATCTAGGAAGTGACGACTGAGGAAGTCTGCCTGAACATTTTCTACTCCGGCTATATGAGAGGCCGAGAGGTCCAGCAGATGGGACTCCGCCCAAACCATGAGCAGAGCCGCCTCCTGCGCCACCTGAGTGCTCTTGGTGCCCCCCTGACGATTGACATAAGCCACCGCCGTGGCATAGTCCGACAGCACTCTGACCGACTTGCCCAGCAACAGGGAGTGGAAAGCCAACAGCGCCAGACGGACCGCTCTGGTCTCCAACACGTTGATCGACCAGGCGGCCTCCTCCGCGGACCAGGTGCCCTGAGCTGAGTGACCCAAACACTGAGCCCCCCAACCCAGGAGACTCGCATCCGTCAGGAGCACCGTCCACTGCGGGAGATCCAGACCCACCCCCTGAACCAGGTGAGGGGTCTGGAGCCACCAACGCAGACTGCAGCGCGCCAAGCCTCGCAGGGGAACCGGAACATCCATCCCGTGCCTCTGGGGAGACCACCTCCGGAGCAGAGCATACTGGAGAGGACGCATGTGGGCCCGCGCCCACCTCACCACGTCCAGGGACGCCGCCATCGACCCCAAGACCTGGAGGAAATCTCGCGCCCAAGGACACCGGGACGCCAAAAGCAGGCGAATCTGAGATTGCAATTTGCTCACCCGGCCCTCTGGGAGGAAGACCTTCCCCAAGGAGGTGTCGAACAGCACCCCTAGGTACTCCAGACGCTGAGCCGGGACCAACCGACTCTTGGAAAGGTTGACCACCCAGCCCAGCGACCGGAGAAACTCCACCACCCGAGCAGTAACCCGGGAGCTTTCCTGCAACGACTTTGCCCGAATTAACCAGTTGTCCAGGTAGGGGTGTACCAGGATGCCCTCCGACCGCAAGGCTGCCGCGACGACCACCATCACCTTGGTGAACGTCCGAGGAGCCGTGGCCAGCCCAAAGGGAAGCGCACAGAATTGATAGTGCCGACCCAAGATCGCAAAGCGCAGGAAACGCTGATGAGAGGCCCGAATGGGAACATGCAAGTAGGCCTCCGTCAGATCGAGAGAAGTGAGAAACTCCCCCGGCTGAACCGCCAGAATGACCGACCGCAGAGTTTCCATACGGAAAGAGGGAATCTTGAGAGCCCTGTTGACCCCTTTCAAATCGAGGATGGGCCGAAAAGTCCCCTCCTTCTTGGGCACCACAAAGTAAATGGAGTACCTGCCCGTGCCCCACTCTGGAGAGGGCACCGGAACAACTGCCCTGAGATCTAGCAAGCGCTGAAGGGTCTGGCGAAAAGCCTGCGTCTTCCCCGGAGTCTGACATGGAGAAGCGAGGAAAAAAATCCGGCAGAGAGCGGGCGAACTCCAGGGCATAACCGTCCCGCACCACCTCCAGGACCCACTGATCGGACGTGATCTCGGCCCATTTGGGGAAAAATTCGCGCAGCCGAGCCCCCACCGGAAGCAAAGGGGGCGCCGGCAAGGCGTCATTGTGCAGGACGGGAAGCGGGGGAACCGGCGGAGGGATTCCCTGCCCCCCGACGGGCCCCCCGAAAGGGCTGCATGCGCTGGAAGAACCGACCCCGGGAAAATCCCGGAGACTGGAAAGAAGCAGCCCCACGCCCAGGGCGATACTTGCGAAAATCCCGCAAACGCCCCCGGGCCGCACCCCCCCGAGACGCCGGGCGGGCACGGTCCTCCGGCAGACGGGGAACTTTCGAGTCCGACAGAGTCTGAATCAACTTATCCAAGTCCTCTCCAAACAAAAACGACCCCCGAAAGGGAAATTTAGTAAGCTTAGCTTTGGACGCAGCATCCGCCGCCCAAGCGCGCAGCCACAACACACGCCTTGCGGGCACGCCAAAAGCCATAGACTTAGCCGAGATCCGCACCAAGTCCTATAGAGCATCTGAGCGGAATGAGGCCGCCATCTCAATCTTCGCTACCTCCTGATCCACCAGAGACCAGTCGTCAGACTCTCGATCCAAGACCCGCTCCGCCCACCGAAACACGGCGCGAGCGACCAGTCCCCCACAAATAGCCGCCTGGACCCCAAAGGCAGAGACCTGAAAATTTTGCTTAAGGATGCTCTCCAATTTGCGCTCCTCAGAGTCCCGCAAGGCAGAACCGCCCTCAACAGGCACGGTATGCCGCTTGGAAATTGCCGAGACCACCGCATCCACGACTGGCGAAGCTAACGTAGCCCGATCCCCTTCAGGAATGGGATACAGGCGAGCCATGCTGCGCGCCAGCCGAAACGGCGTCTCCGGCGTTTTCCACTGCTCCAGAATAATATCCCGAATATCCTGATGCATAGGAAAAGAGCGGGAAACGGAACGGATCCCCCGTAACAGGGGGTCCCCCACACGCGGAGTCTCCGGCGGCGCGTCCTCAAAACGCAAAACCGAAGAAACCTGCTGAATAACGTCAGGCAGCTCATCTTTCTGAAAAAGGCGCACCACGGACGCCTCGTCACTGGAGAACGGGAAATCCGACAACCCGCCGCCAGCTTCCGTCCCCTCCAGAGAGTCCTGGAACTCCTCAGAAGGGTCCAGGTCCTCCTCCAGACCGACCCGTTCCTCCGACCACAAATTCTCGTCCCACGACACCCGCGGACGCTTGGACAAGGGAGGCGGCGGAGGGGACGTCCCGCCAGACGAGAGAGGCAAAGCCGCAGGGAGCGCGGAGGAAAACCCACCCCCCGAAACCCCCTGGGCGCAACCGGGACCCCCAGCCGCCTGAAAATAGGCTCTGCATAAAGAAAAGAAAAATTCAGGAGAAAAAACCCGCCGAGGGTCCCAAGGGACTCCCTGCCACAGCAGGGGACCCAGCAGAACCTTGCCCCTGCATAGTCAAAACAGGGGGAAGGTCACCTGAGGTGGAAGACAAAATGGAGGGGCCAGACAGAGAAGATGGCGGTTTTCCCGCCAAAAAAGCTCCCTCCATAGCCTGAAGCGGCTGAGAAACCTGAATAGTCTCAGCCGCTAAAGCAGGCAAGCCGGCATCAGCTGTCAAAAAATCAGCTGAGAGGGAATCCTCTAAAACTCGACCGTCGGCGGTTTGGGGAATCCCTCCGTGGGCGGACGGAGAAGACCGGGCTTCCCCACCGTTCCCTGCCGACTCGCGAGGCACCATCGGCGGGGAGCTCTGGGCGCCTGCAGCCGCTGCCGACGGAGCTCCACCACCTCACCGACCCAAACCGCCGAGTTCAGGCCGGCCACGAGTGCCTCGCGGCTGGACTCAAATGTGTCCTACTCCCCCGGAGAAGAGCACAATTGCTCCATACGCGACCTAGCTATAAAAAAAGTGCCGGTTACATGAAAAAATACAGTAAAATACAGTTTTCTTAAAGGGAAATAACCCTTCAGACCAGCACTACCTCAGGATTTTTTATTTTTTACAGAACAGACTCCACAGGCTCTCGAAGCAATATGCCTTGCTTGACTTAGGGGGCAAGGCTTACTGCTGAGGCTCCTCTAAAAAAATGTGGGGAGGTGGAGGAAGTGGGGGGAGGGACCCCGCTCGTGACCCGCCGGGTTTGACACCCCTGAGGTCGGACGAACCCCCAAACAGGGCCCGACCAAGCTCCGTCCGGCCAAAAACAGGGACAATAAACCCCTAAACAAATTCCAACAGCCCTACCAAGGGAGATGGGCACAGATCACTCACACCTGCTGGAGACTGAAAGAAGACTGAGGGAAATAGAGAGGAGGGGCTAGGATATACTGTCCCAAAGTTTTGTTTTCAGTCTCCACCTGCTGGTCATGATTAGATATATACCCATTCGTAAAGTTAACCTCTACTGGTCTGGAGAGTGCTAAAGAAGAGCATTTTATTACTACTAAAATTTAAGACTGCAGTGGTGAAGGACTTCTAGAGCATCCATTGGCTGGGATTGGAAGTTGGGAAGCAGGGACTTTGCTTCATTTGTATATGAACTATAGGACTGTAAACATTTGGAATTGGAGGTCGTTTGGGACTTTGGAAGTTTACTACTACTACTAAACAGACTGATGGCAGTATTAATCCATTGACAGAAAGTAACTTAGGCATAAGCTTATTTGTTTACAAAGATCCTTGCAAAATACACAACACTTGTATGGGATTTCTCTGGCTTACCCAAGTGATGTCCCATTCTGACTGTGGAGAATGCCCTATATGTGTTTTCATATGTGAGAGACTGCTATAATCCTTGATTACCATTCTAGGACTTGATTTTATGCCCCTGATGTCAAAACATGGCCTCATCAGGCTCTATTCCAATAAAATGTTGTCCACTATACTGCTGGGTACTTCTCCGATTTAGTCTGGTGCACTGGATCTACTGCCAGTAACACAAGTGAGAAAAATATTCTTAAGGTGTCAAAAATGAAACACTATGTATGACAATTTTTGATATTCATTTGAAAAAAAAGTCTAAAGTTATACCTGACTGTTCCATGTCACAATCACTTATCTATAGAAAAAGTAAGCTACTAATGTGATCATGGATCATTTATCTAGCAGACTGAAAAAGCACAGGGACTGAAAGTTGCAGTCAGGTGCAGAGTAAGTCTGCGGAAAGTAGCAGATACCTCAAGGCAAGTGTGATCATATCAAATATGGCTATTCTTATGTTCTTTGGTAGTACAGAAAGAGATAAAGAACTTCAGAGTTTACATGGTTAATATATGCTCTATTTTAAACCAAATGATTATTTCTATGTTTTCACCAGCCATGGGTTATATTCTTCCCTGGTCAAGCAATTAACACAAAGGAAAGATTAAGAATCACTGTGCAACAGGTGCTTAAAAGGGATTAGACAGATTGAGAAGTTATACTAGGCCCTAGAAAAATCAGCACAATATATTTCAGAACCAAATATAGGGCCTGTTTTACTAAGCCGCAGCAGCAGGCCCGAAGGCCACGTGGCTTTGTAAAACAGGCCCATAGTCAATACAGTGCAGAGATAAAATGAGACACGTGTCAGTACTCTGAGTTGAGTATTCTGTTACAATATTATAAACCAGCCAAATCTTTGTGCTCAAAGATTTTACACTTCCCCCTCCCTATTTGCAGTTTTGACTATTCGTGATTTTTTTCCCCAGGCTCCCCCTTGAGAATCGCTCATTGGTAGCCCGCATTAAAAACAAACAAACAAACAAAAAAAACCCCAACAACGGCCCTGGGACTTGGATCAGGGCAAGGAGGGAGGCGATCGGAGGCGAGCAACTGCCCTAGGAGCACGGAGCTTACCTGGTGGACTAGCTGCGAAGTGGGGCACTAGCGATCTTCCTACATTCCTGCCCCATGCAGAGCCGTGCTGCGAGTTCCTGTAGTCTCACGAGACTACAACAGGTCCGGGGGTGGGTCAGAGCCAGTCCAAAAGTTATTCGCGGGCCAGCTCAGCCCCTAACCCCCGAGAATAGGGAGGGAGAAGTGTACTTTTGCAAATTTCATTTCTTGGTGAACACAAAAGGAAATGTACTTTAGAGTATGCATTTTTAATAGCTGGATCCAGTGTGTGGAATCAAATTACCTCCAGCATTAAAGCAGGAGATACATTTTGCTGCATTTCAAAAAGGAGCCAACGATGTATCTGTATAGAATTGCTTATACATAAGGTGCCGCCAAAATGTGAATTTTAGATTCCTGCATCTCATTCTATGTACAGTGTAGTTTTATGTATAATGTCTTGTTTCATTCACATATGTTAAATGTAAACCTAAATTTTGAGAGCTGTGCAGGTTATAACAATTTGCACTAACATCAGATTTTACCGGAAAATAATGTAACCAGAAGTCTTGCTACAAGCTTCTTACCTTTTGTTTGTTTATTTTTCACTTCATTTCTGCATTCTTCAAATTTTACCTTGAACTTCTGTGCATCTGTTTACAAAAACAAATAAGTGTAATGATAGAAACTGTTTGCAGGAAGAACACAAGAAGTACAATTCAGCCAAGTTGAAATACTACTGCCATATACAGTGCCAAAATGAAGACCTAACCTTTATGAAGATTTTAGCTAGTTTATAGTTAGTTGCTACTTTTGAGTCTTGCAAAAAAAAACAAAACAAAAACCAACCCTTTGTATTCTAACAGTAGACACGGTGTGTCACTAGTGCAGTAAAGCTAGCAGAAGCAAGTGAAGGACATCATTTGGGCAATCTGAACTATTTTCAAATATTTACTGGGTTTACAAAAAAGGTAAGCTTACAGAAGGCAAATCCCCTTCCCAACCCCTTATTTCTTATAAAGTCCAGAGTGAAAAATAAAAGGTGAAGAGAAAGACACCGTCTATCATAGGACACTAATTTTTTTGAGACTCTCCCATATCTTCTGAATATTCAAATATACAGTACAGTACAATCATTCCATACCAGTGTTCTAAAATATAAAAAAGCTCCCCACCATTGTGTCTCAGATTTTGTCCAAAATTTGTATGCAACTAGTACAGCATTAAAAAAAAATAAAATAAAATAAAAAGTTTCCCCAAAATATCAGATCCTTAGTTGCAATAGTCACTGAGCTAGACACCTTTGTTTTACTGGGTGTTGGTAGCATCATGCACAGCAATGAATAAAATTTAATTTTTAGCTGCTCATAAAGCTGACAATTGATGAAAAAATACTAATATTTGGCAGTCCAGCACAACTTTTTATGCTAGTTTCAGCAATGCTAGTATGAGCATCATGGATGCAAAAGCCCGCTTAAAAATTTTGCTCAAAGTGTAGTCTTTTGTCATGACAGATTTTGATCAGTTTATTGGCTGATATAGCTCCAGAGCAAAAGGAGACACAGATAGATTGTGAGCCCATAGGACAGATAGGAAAAATGTTTTAAGTATCTGTATATAAACCATTTTGACTGTGGTTGTAAAACTACAAAAAGGCAGTAAACAAGTCCCAATCCCCTAACTATTATATGCTCGCACTGGACACTATACTGTCAAATTTACAGCAATTCAGGATGAATAGCTGCATCAGAATATTCCTTCAAAGTTTGCACCATTGACACAAGGGCTGAAATTTGTTAATTTTCTCAAGGTCAATTATTTAAATAATAAAAAAAAGTTTGCCCAAATCTTTTTCTAACTAATACCATCTGAAAGGGGAAATATTACTCTACAAGATTTGTTTTGCAATGCAACCCTTATTGAAATTAAAATTTGCTTAAAACTGTGAGATATTTTGTGCACAGCCCATGATATACACATCACAAAGCTAGAAAATGTATATGAAAAAGGTGTTGTGTTGATCCTTGGTGGCTTTGCCACTACTGGTTTCCAAATGAGCAAACCAGTATCCCCATTACCATAGGGGCCACGCCCAATAGTCATGCAACAGCAGCCACAGGTGTGTTTCTTTTCCACAGAATCCCAAGCCTGCATTCTCTGGCCTACTTGAACTTTCATGAGGCTTCATTAATCTATAGCTGATTAATTTCAGGGAAACTATACTGCTGATCAGATGATGTCACTGATGGAATGGACTTCCTGACTCCATTAGACTGAGAGGCCAGTTACAACAATTTCATAAAGCCCTGAAAACTCTGCTG
Source organism: Geotrypetes seraphini (assembly GCF_902459505.1). Classification (NCBI taxonomy): domain Eukaryota; kingdom Metazoa; phylum Chordata; class Amphibia; order Gymnophiona; family Dermophiidae; genus Geotrypetes; species Geotrypetes seraphini. The sequence continues at coordinate 138,484,979 of NC_047091.1, read as the reverse complement.
TTCACATAAAATTTAAATGGCTTAACTATAGTATCAAAGAATTGATGATAATCCAGCTCTCTCTTTTATCCTCTCTTTCTTATGTACTCTAGTCTTAATTAACAGAGTCGAGCTCTGTTGGGAGATGATCCGGTATATAAATTGAAAACTAGATTAGATTATATGGAGCTGGAGTAACTGCAAGTATCACTTCTTGAAGGCCAGTAAAAGACTTGCTGGGTCATGCGGATGCATAAAACTTAAGGCATCTGTGTTCAGTGAAGGTTTCACGTACGTTTCCAATTCACTACTCCTACATAAATACAAGCTATATATATTGCCTTGGCTGAAGGTCTTCTATTAGAATTCCCTTTTCATCATTGTCACTAACCTTGGCTAAAAATGATGTTGCATCATTTGAAACCTTGCTTACCTGAACTGTCATTTCATCAATTGGCAAAAAGGAGAAATTGGGTCCTTACCTGCTAATTTTCTTTTTTAGTCCCTCCAGACTGGCACAGAAACGGATGGGTTTACGCTCCTCTGCCAGAAGGTGGAGACTGAGACATTGACTTTTGGCTACAGTACAAGTAGGCTGTGCAGTCCCTATTACACTCAGTTTTAATGAATAGCCTAACAGGAAAACCACTAGGCTGAAAACAATAACATCCCAACTCCACATGTACATGGAGAAGACAAAGGAAAACACTGTTGGATACCGATTAGAGCAGGAACCTTTCAGAAACGCCCTACAGTTCGCCAGCTAAACCAGCTGAACCAAAATGCCGCTGCTCTTTAAACTCCCCCAAAAAACAAACAACAAAACCCACGGAAAAACCTGTACTCTTCGCAAAAAACACCAAACAGAATGACAGGATGGGTGGGGTCTGTGCCAATCTGGAGGAACTAAAAAAAATTAGCAGGTAAGGACCTTCTCCTTCTTTAGTGTCCCTCCAGACTGGCATAGATACGGATGGGATGTACCAAAGCAGTACCCATCATGGACGGGACCCCCACGGGCCACCACAAGCACACGCTCACCAAGCATAGCGTCCCGACGCGCCTGAATGTCCACACGGTAACGTTGAAAAAAGGAATGGAGAGAAGACCAAGCCACAGCTTCACAGATATCCACCGGAGACACAAGAGAAGATTCAGCCCAAGAAGCTGATTGACCCCGAGTAGAATGAGCCTTGATGAATTCTGAACAGGCTTCTTTTGGAAAAGGTATGCCGAAATGATAGCCTCCTTGATCCAGTGCGCAATGGTAGCCTTGGAAGCACCATCCTCCTTACAAGGGCCCGCTAAGAGGACAAAAAGACAATCCGACATACGGAACTCCTGGTCTGCTGAACATAAGAGCAAAGGATCCTATGGACATCCAACTTGCGCAACTGCCTCTGTTCCAAAGAGCTCTCCCGACTACCCAAGACCGGGAGGACCACAGACTGGTTGACATGAAACGGCAAAAACCACCTTTATTTATTTATTTATATATTTATTCATTCATTCAGCCTGTCCTCTCAAAGGAGCTCAAAACAGATTACAAAGGTACATTCATAGTATACATAGGAAAAAATTAAATGAAAAACATATTTGGCTGACACAGCTTAGAAGAATTTGCAGAAAGGAGTGAACCGGCCACAGCACGACCCGCTCCCTAGAGAACTCAAGGAAGGGAGGCCTACATGAAAAGGCCTGCAGTTCTGAAATGTGTCTCACGGAAGTAATGGCCACCAAGAAAATCTTAAGAGTAATGTCCTTCAACGTACAGGCACCCAGAGGCTCAAACAGAGGATGAACGAGCATGGAGAGAACGAAATTGAGATCCCAGACAGGAACTGACGGCTGCGCTGGAGGCTGCAGCAATTTTGCAGTTCTTAAGAGCCGAATCACTTACCACGCAAGAGACCATGAAAGGAAGACAAAGCCGCAATCTGCACCCAAAGGGAAGACCAGGCAAGGCCTCATTCCAGGCCATCCTGCAGAAACTCCAGAATACAGGGGCGAAGTCACCTGAGGCTACAGAAAAATGGAGGCGATTCCTGCCAAAAATAAGCTGAACCGCCAAAAAACAGAGCTCTGAAGACCTGCAGCGGCTAAGAGGCCTAAATCACCTAGCCGCTAAAGCAGGGAAGCTGACAGCCGTACAGGAGTCCCCAGTCACTTAGGCGGTAAGGGAATCCTTTCTGCCTGACCGTCGGCAGCTGGGGAACCTCCCGCGTGGGCAGCAGGGGAAGTCCAGGCTTCCCTGCAAACAGCTACTGAGCTACTGGCCCACGAGGCACTCACGAAGGGGATCCCTGGCTGCTGGCACCCAATGCAGATGAGGATTCCCCTTTGCAGTGGCCTGCCCTGCTCGAACAGGCTGGCTGCGAGTGCTTCACGGCTGGTTCACAATGAGCACTTTTTCCCTTGCAAAAGTTCTTATTGTGCCATACGTGACCTAGATAAAATAAAAGTGCCAGTTAGCAGAAAATTACATTAACATTAAAATATAGTAAATTTAAAGGAAAAGTACCCTTTAGACCAGCACAGCCTCAGGATTTTTTTTCCCTCAGAACAGACTCCACTGACTCTCTAAGCCGGAGGCCTGACAGAGCCCACTCAAGCTCAGTCTGGCACCAAACTGGGGACTAGGAGCACTAAACAAAATTCCAACAGCCCTAACAAGGGGAGATGGGTACAGCTCACCAACACCTGCTGGAGACTGAGAGAAGACAGCTATTATGTACTATACCAAAGTTTTGGTCTCTGTCTCCACCTGCTGGTCATGATGAGCTATTACCCATCAGTGAAGCTGTACCGGTCTGGCAAGGTTGATAAAGAAACTGTGTTTAAGAAGAGCCTCCATTCTACAGTCCTGAGTGTCTCTCAGGGCCTATCTGCCTTCCACCGGTATGATATGTCTGCGTGCAATAGCCAAGACCACCGTGTTAACCACAGGAGACTTAAAAGTATCTCTATCCCCATCTGGAATGGGGTAGTCTGGCCATGGACCGCACCAAAACGAAAAGGCACGTCCAGAACTTTCCACTGAGAATGCACTACATCCTGAATAGCCTGATAAGAACATAACATAAGAATTGCTGCTGCTGGGTCAGACCAGTGATCCATCATGCCCAGCAGTCCACTCACACGGCAGCCCCCAGGTCAAAGACCAGTGCTCTAAATGAGTCCAGCTTCACCTGCTAATGTTCCAGTTTAGCAGGAACTTGTCCAACTTTGTCTTGAATCCCTGAAGGGTGGTTTTCCCCTATAACAGACTCCGGAAGAACGTTCCAGTTTTCTACCACTCTCTGCGTGAAGAAGAACTGCCTTACGTTTATACGGAATCTATCTCCTTTTAACTTTAGAGAGAGTGCCCTCTCGTTCTCTCTACCTTGGAGAGGGTGAACAACCTGTCTTTATCTACTAAGTCTATTCCCTTCATTAACTTGAATGTTTCGATCATGTCCCCTCTCAGTCTCCTCTTCTCAAAGGAAAAGAGGCCCAGTTTCTCCAATCTCTCACTGTACGGCAACTCCTCCAGCCCTTTAACCATTTTAGTCGCTCTTCTCTGGACCCTTGCGAGTAGTACTGTGTCCTCCTTCATTTATGGTGACCAGCGCTGGACGCAGTACTCCAGGTGAGGGCGTACGATGGCCCAATAAGCGGCATGATAACCTTCTCCGATCTGTTTGTGATCCCCTTCTTAAATCATTCCTATCATTCTGTTGGCCCTTTTTGCCACCATCGCACATTGCGCGGACAGCTTCATTGACTTGTCAAGTTTCAAGTTTATTTAAAATTTACTATACTGCCTACTCAAGACTTCTAGGCGGTGTACAAACATGTCATAATAATATACCAGTAAAAGTATAATTTAATTTAAAACAGACCAAGGCAGAAGAACAATTCAAGGACAAAGACAAACAAGAACAAGAGGAAAGAAGGGATAGGAACTCCAATTATTAGAGAGAAAAGAAAACACTTAAAGGTAAAAACATAGGGTTGGGGAAATGATAATAAAAGATGTGTCTTTAGCATTTCCTGGGAGGTATCTCCAAGTACCGCCTCAGACATCCTGTATTCGTGCATGAGATTTTTGTTACTGACATGCATCACTTTACACTTATCCACGTTGAACCTCATTTGCCATGTCGATGCCCATTTCTCGAGCTTGATTATGTCACATTGCAGATCTTCGCAATCCCCCTGTGTCTTCACTACTCTGAATAACTTCGTATTGTCCGCAAATTTAAATCACCTCACTCGTCGTACCAATGTCCAGATCATTTATAAAAATGCATAGGGAAAGAGTGGGATGCTGACCTCTAAGAAGAGGGTCCACCACACGATGGAAATCCTTATTAGAGAATGACATGGGGAAAAATATTTGTCCCCGGACTACTGTCCCCTTCACCGCAGTCCCATCCACCCTTCCCTCTCGTCACCTCACTGCCCTTCAGCGGCCCAAGAATCTCCCTCCCCCTTATCTTCGCGGTGCTTTAGTAAAGAAAACTTACTGAAACCTGCCTGCCTGCAGTTGCGTGCGTGTAGGCGGAAGCTTCTCCTCTGATGCAACCAGAAAGTTTCTTTATTAAAGCTCCGCGAAGGTAAGGGGGAGGGAGGGAGATAGATTTGGCCGTAGTTAGGGAGGGAGGGAAGTGACTGCACGCCTTCCCTTCCTTAATTGCGGGGACACGAGGCGGTGGATGGCCTTGTCCCCATGCCCACAATGAGCACTTTTTCCCACCTACCATTTTGGTGGGTAACTGCCACCGTGTCATTCTCTAATCCTTAGCTTCCTCTTCAAAATTTAAAACAGAAGACACTTGAAGTATGAGCTCCTGAAACTCTTCTCGAGCTCCTGAAACTCTTCTCGATGAAAAATGCACACAACAGATGCATCCTCGCTGACCGGCACCTCTGAAAAATCTCCATCCAAATCATCAGACTCGCCTAATGGATCTGAAAGGTTCTCTTCAAGATCCAAGTCCTCATCCGGAGAAAACTAATCAACCAATAAATAATCCTCATCCCAAGACACCCATGGCTGCTTGGTTGGCTGAGGGGACTAGACAGAGGCAGAAATAGCAAAAGACTGAACGGGGGTGGCTGTGGAAGGGAAATACCCCCAGACGACCCTGCGACTCCCAGAACTGAAGCAGGACCCCCAACCACCTGTAAATAAGCCTTGCACATGGCCAACATAAAATCAGGGCTAAACAACCCCGGCAGCAATACAGAATGCAGAGCAGGAGTAGAAGATAAATATTTAAGACCTATTCCTGCCATTCCAAGACAGGAGAAGGGTCACCTGAGGCCGTGGGCAAAAATGGATGCACTTCCTGCCAAAACTGAGGGAAGGGCCGTTGCCAAACTGGCACCTGAAAGCATACGTGGCACTGAAGCCAGACTTGATCCCACCCCAACAGAAAAACTGCCAGCCGTCCCAGCAGCCATAGAAAGGGAATCTCCTCCGTGAATGGCAGGGGAAGCCCGGGCTTCTCCAGTGCCTCCCACCAACGAGCGGTACTGTGTGAAGGAGAACCCAGCATACCGACACCCAAAGCTGGGACATTTTGTGCACTTGCCAACTGCTTCTACTGATCATCGCCCACAATCAATGCACTTTTTAGAAGCGCTCATAATGAAAACACCAAAAACCCACACACAACAATGCCTTATAAATAAATAAGGGGGACCACAGACTTGGTACTCTATATTGTATGAGTGATTAATTTTTTTTTTTTTTTTTTTTAAACTTCTCACAGCTCACCAACTGTCTCAAGTTAGAGCAGACCCCACTGGCACTCTAAACTGTAGTCAGTGTCGGTATAGGTGGCAAGGCGTTCAGCTGAGGCTCCTCTAAAGCCAGAAAACAACCTGGGGAGGTGGGGGAAATGGGGGGAGGGACTCGACCCTTCTGAGTGTGACACCCCCGAGGTTGGTAGGACTCCTGAGAGGTTCCCCCAAGCTCAGTCTGGACAGCAAAAAGGACAAGGAAGATTCACTAACCAGATCCAACAGGCCTTAACAAACCTCAGCACAAACTGCAAACAGACCACTCCACCTGCTAGAGACGGAGAGAAAAAAAAAAAAAAGAGTGTAATAGGGACTGCACAGCCTACTTGTACTGTAATCAATGTCTCAGTCTCCTGGCAGAGGAGCATAAACCCATACGTTTCTGTGCCAGTCTGGAGGGATGCTAAAGAAATGATGATTTTATCTTGTTCCTGCTAGAGAGTGTGGCCATGCTGGAATCTTTCCTCTTGCAATGTTCTTGTTTACTCTTTGCTGATGAAAGCAAGTTTAACTCCATGAATACTTTTATTGCAAAAGTGAAAAAGATATTTAGGTACGAGAATCTGGCATTCAAGCTTGCTCTAGTTGCTAAGCATTTTGTTGTACCTCCAATGCCATCACATGGTGAGTTACCATGACTTAGTAACATAGTAGATGACGGCAGATAAAGACCCGAATGGTCCATCCAGTCTGTCCAACCTGATTCAATTTAAATTTTTTCTTCTTAGCTATTTCTGGGCAAGAATCCAAAGCTTTACCCTGTACTGTGCTTGGGTTCCTACTGCTGAAATCTCTGTTAAAACCTACTCCAGCCCATCTACATCCTCCCAGCCATTGAAGCCCTCCCCAGTCCATCCTCCACCAAACGGCCATATTCAGACACAGACCAAATGGCCACCCAGCCCATCCTCCACCAAACGGCCATATACAGACACCGACCATGCAAGTCTGCCCAGTTCTGGCCTTAGTTCAATTTTTAATATTGTAGCAAAAAAATTCAGCACTCATTCCAAAATCTCTTATGATGGAACAGATTAGGAAAATTATTGAAATTTTTGTATTGAGCACTAGAGCCATCACTAAAGTAGTGGATGTGGTATCCCAAACTCTGAGGTGAATTTATACATTTGAAACAGTGACATTGCAAAACCAAAAGGCATGTATCTTGTACAGTAAAATTCTCTCTTTCAAACAGCGTTGATTTTAGAAAAATATAGGCAGACTTTTTTCTTTATTATTATTGATTCTGAAAATTGATGAATTTCAGCCCCTGTGTCAAAGATGCCAACTTTGAAGAAATGTTACGATGCAGCTATTCATGCAGAATTGCTGCAAATTTGAGTGTGTAGTGTCCAATGCAAGGATAATCTATGAAACAAATCTGAAGTCTCTATTTACTCTTGCTCTGGACAATAAACTAGTGTTTGCCAGACTGGGTCCTCATAGTAAACAACCCATGGGCAGTTTTGCTACTCATCTCCTTTTCATGGGTAGTAAAGTAGTACATAAAAAGCCACAAATCTTTGGGAAATCCTCTAATTATTTCATACTCTGCATTTTTATTGTCATATCACTCACTTTCTGCATTTAGAAAACGAATTGCCAAAAGTTCAGGTTTTGGGGCTTCATCTGCATAGTCAGCATACGTGTTCCACACCCACGCTCGATCACTTCCAGCATTTGGCTTCAATTCCATTAGAGGTGTAACTGGGACAGAAAGCAAAGAGATGAGCTATTGTGACACAAAAAAACATTAACATCCCATTCATGATCTTCACTGTAACCAGAACACAGCTCAGCTTCTTGCTGTACTGACATGAGTCCTACACCCTCTAAGTACAGCCAATAATTGTTTGCCATAAAGTTCATTTAACAAAGAATTATTCCCATTAATAAAAACTGTTTGAAAATAAAGAATTATTCCAAATAAAAAACAAAACAAATCAGCAGCAGCCATTGGGGGGGAGGGGAAAGGGGAAGACCAGTGTAGAGAACAAAGTATTACATGGCAGATATTTGGGAACAGATGGCAAATATGCTTAACACTTTAGTAACAAAAAAAAAAAAAGAAAAAGGAGAAGACATCCCAAATAGCAGGTAATATCTCTTCAAAAATTGACAAGGACAGAAATTAAATTTTAAAAAAACTAAACGAGAAAATGAATGGGCACTCCCAAACCTGAGTTTCAATGCTTCTCTCAATGAATGCCTGGGCTTCCCATTCTCACCTTTACATATGGAGTCTGACTATACAGTTGAAGCCAATTGAGAAAGACAATATTTGTGAAAAGGGAGGGTGGGAGGGGGCTTAATATATGTATTAAAAATAATAATAGGAAAGAATTTCAAGTGATGTATATGATTCAACTAATGTATTATTGTACACTTGATGTAAGATGAAAAAATGAATAAAGAATTTGAAAAAGACAAAACCAAAAATCCCAGAAGTCCTGAAAAAGGTTGCAGTGGAAGATGGTCAAAGCCAGGCAGACATTCCAAGCAATGTCCACCCACCAAGATTATTTCACGCATCACCACACCAAAAGGCATGTAGGTCATATAAACCAACCACCCCTGGCCAGTTCCTCCATGCAAAAATACTATTGGCCACTGAGATCAAGGCCACAAAGCAGACGACAGCAGGGAAAGAACCACAGGTGAACAAGCCACACCACGGGAAGCTGTTGTAAAGGCAGCAGAACAAATGGGCATGAAATCTGATATATGGCCATCTTCCCAAGACAATAACAGAAAGCAAATGGCTAGGAAGGCACCTGTGCCTCCGAGCTCTCTGACAGCTATGAGCAGGCAGGGAATGAAAAAAGGAGTCTAAAAGACCCAGTGAGAGGCAGAGGCCAGATGGCAACCAGGAACCAAAGAGCGAAAAAGAACTGAGAGCTGCCAAGTCCGAGAGAGGAGCTCAGAGAAACTTACATGCCAAGAATAACCAGGCAACGGACCAAGGCATAGGCCCCCCTCCCCCAAGACAGATTCCTAAAAGCATACTACGAAGGGGTAGCTAGGGAGGTGAAACCCTGGTCCAGCCTCTTATGAGCAGAGAGACCATAAGCAGACACATGAAAAAGTAGAGGCTTAGCCCAGAGCAAATTTGCTGCTCTGCTCCATAGCAGGACCACCTGCCATATGTCTGCCCCCCTAGCAGAGACCAGGCCATAAGAGATCATGAGAACGGAATGTCACCGAAACTGCTCTGGCCAGTCTAAAGAACCCACTAGCATAACACCTTGACAGCAGCGCTGCCGTACCATATCCTAGATGCAAAACAAACAAGTCACCAACTTGAGCACAACCAGCACTAAGAGTGCAGGAGATATGTATAGATACCCCCAGGATACTTCAATGCGATAGCCACTGCCTCTATTCTTGTCAAGGCTGGACCGAAGAAACAAGGTGTCTTAATTGTCAGGTCTTATTGAGGCAGGAAGCAGGCAAATTCACAACTGACAAGGTGGGCTTCAGGAATAGAGAATACGTCTACTAGAAAGAAGATTAACAAGGTAAGAACCTAATCTTTCCTTCTAGTATGAAAGAAACTATTTCTGAACACTCAAGAAGTTAACAAAGCAGACCCTTAAGCTTAGGAAGAGACAGATGAGCCTGCTGCCAGAATCAAAGATCCAAATTTGGAGTCCTATCTGGTGGTGTCTACTATAGATCTGTTCTGAGGAAACTGTGGAGGATTCAGCCCACAAGGAAGCAACGCCTTTCATGGAATGCACCTTCACAGATATAATAACAACAACTTTATTTTTGTATACCGCAGGTGGATGATTTCCACTTTTAATATAGGAAGAAATAGCCATACGAATTTGCCTTGAAAATCGTTGCTTTTGATGCTGGCCAACCTTTACGGGCTGCTCCAGCCAGCATAAACGGATGATCTGACAATCAAAATTTGTTCGCAACTTCTAAATACTGCAGTAAAAGCCTGCACACATCCAATGATTTTAACACCCAATCATGTTTTCTCAAACCAGAGGGTGTGAAGGCAGGCAAGTGTACTTCCTGTTTGATGTGGAAGCTGGAAATGGTCTCAACCATTAATCCCAGAACTTGCAAGTGCTGCCAGGCCGTCAGAACAGGTTTGCTCTTAAACTTCCATATCTGATGCAGATGCTCTTCTCTGCAGGTTTCCAGAAAGAATACTGTTTTCCTCAGTCTCGAACTGGACTCCCAAGTATTCCAGGCTCTGCATTGGTTCTAGGTGACTCTTCCTAGACCACCCAGCTGAGCTTCTGCAGCAACTGGATCACCCGCTGAACTGCTAGTCTGCCCTCAGATTTGGACTGGGTTCTGATTAGCCAATCATCCAGGTACAGATAGACTTGTATGCCCATCCTGCGTAGATGAGCTACAACCATCACCTTGGTGAAGGTCCGTGGCCAACTTGAAGGGTAAAGCTGCGAACTGGAAGTGTTGCTCCAACACACTGAACTGCAACTACTTCCTGTGATCTGGAAAAATAAGAATGTGCAGATAGCTATAAAGAAGCATGATGCCAAGCCCATGGCAGAGCGGTATCCTGAAGATTGAGGGCAACTGACCTCTCCAAATCTTTGTGTAGAGTTCTTAAATGATCTCTAGCCCAAAGCTCCCCCCACTCTCACAAACTGGCAGTCGTGCCTTTGGATGTCCGAAAATTACCCTGACCAGGGGGCTCAAGATCTGCTATCTGGCAAGGATGTTGGCTTAAGTCCTACACGCTGGCCAAAGGTTCATCTAGGCCTTTCCCAAAAAGCAATTGTTCCTTGAATGGCAGTTTATTCAAGGTCGCCTTTGAGGAGGAATCCTCTGCCCACTCCCTGATCTATAGCATCCTTCGGGCAGAAATGGAGTAAGCTGACATTTTGCTCATGACTCTGAAAAGGTCATACAGAGCTTCAGCCACATAATCCACCCCAGATATTAAAAACTAGACATCTTTGGCCACGATGGTGTCCGGATCGCAGCACAATTTAAGAGTAGCAAGCTCAGGTGACAAAAGAAGCACCGTGGCTGCTTTCAAAGCAGAGGCTGCAGTCTCAGAGACTTTTGTGCACAAAATCAAATTTGCGGTCCTGGGCATCTTTCAATACCATGCCGTCTTCACTGGGAACGGAGGTATGTTTGGTATCCTGCACCACCAGTGAATCCACCTTTGCGAAACAAAAAGCTGTTTAAATGCGGCATCAATCGGACAGAGCTTTGACATAGCTTTGGCCATCTGAAGGGGCCCCCTTCAGTACCTCACAATAATCTATAAGCATTTTTGTAATGTCTAGATGTGTGGGAAAGCAAAAGGTCTGCATGGAATAGGACTGAAGCCTCTAAGCTTCAATTCTTGGAAGGATTCAGTGATTATCCCCATAAGCGCTAAAGGTTTAATCAGCCTGCACACAGTTAGGTCCTCGCCAAGGTCCAGAGCCTCTCCCAAATCTGTATTCTGCCCTCCCTGGGATGTAGCAGCAGCATCTCCTGCTATAGAGGACCCTGACTAGGAGAGCAAAGGCATTAAAATAATGATTCTATCTGCCGATTTGTCTTCTGACCAAATTTCTCTGACCTGCAAATGGTACTGTTGCTAGGGAACTGTGCTCTTGGGGGGGGGCGCAACGCGGGGGAAACCTGCACTAGCAGGGCCACAATTCTAGCGGGTTCCACGTGGCCTAAATTAATCATACAAGCCTCAAACACCATATTAATAAATTCTGCCCCTGACATTCAAACGGCCCCTACAGATGCTGTTTAGCTCCTTTGGGGGGGTTTCCAGTCATACTGAGGCTGTGTTTCATTGGGGATGCACTTAAACTGCTCCCAAGGTCAAATTTGGACATTTATCTCCCCCCCTATTTCTGGGGATATCGACTCCTCCCTCAAGTGCCCGCAGCATGTGAACAGAGATGCCCCTCAGACTGCCATCCAACACAAATGGGGCATGAATTTGAAGTTTCCTGGCTCAAGGAGTCCAACCCACTTGGTTTTTAAGTAAAAATGAGGCATTTTGAGGCAGATGAAGGATTTTAAAATCAAATTGGGAAATTCAAGATGGCCACCACGCCAGCAATTTTAGCGCCAAACAGCCCAGGAGAGCTACACTGAAAATAAATAGCAATTGTGGGATTTTAGAGGTGGGGGAAGCTATCTCTAACTCCTGAAAAACCCTCCAAATGCTGTGTGCTGGGAGCTGCAAGCAGCTTAAAGGGAGATCCTCTGCCTCAACAAGCCTGAAATCCGGAATACTTGTGTCTTCTGACTGCCTCTCGAGCCTAATGTACCGGACGAATACCTCAACCCCCACCAGGTCAAGCACATGCACACGGCGGGGAGAAACACAGTTGGCCCCAATCCTGGAAAAAGTCACCATGGAGCCACGTAGCCTGCGCTCAAGCCCACTGTGGACGAACTTGGGGCAAGCCTTGTTCCCAAGAGAGTGGTCCCTGAGCTCCCAAACTCTTAGCACAGGCTGTCCAAGCAGGTGCACTGCAAAAGCAGTCTGTCCCTTGGAAGCAAACCCTAAGCCTCAGTCTGCGCTCTCCCTCAACCAGAGCTGTCCCACAAAGGGAATCCTCTGCAGCACTGAAACCCTCACAAACTTAGTGGAAAAAAAGGAAGAATTTTAAAATGAAAATAAACACGAGCAGAAGAGACAAACTCCTATTGTCTCACTTGTAGGAAGATAACCGAGGAGTTGAAGGACAGCCCAAAGATAAGTGAGGAGCAAAGACAATGCAAATGAAGCTCCCTACAGAGTTCTTGCGAGAAGAGGTTGACTACCCGAGTGCTCAGGAATAGAGTGTCTGTCATACTAGAAATAGTGATGGGAAACAGGGAGTAACAGAGTGAACAAAGTAAAGATTTTTTGGCAAGGCAGAAAATTCCGACTACCTTGCTGCCTCTAGCTACAGCAGCTCAGCTACATCATGTCCTTTCCAGCAATTGCTACTAGCATAAACTTATGTTTCTACATGACAAAGGTGATTTAGTGAAGAAAGCTACATACCATAATGATTTGCACAAATTTTTAGAGTCTTATCTCTCCTCATTAGAAGACGAATAGTTCCTTTCTCTTTATGTTTCAACAGTTTCACATCACCAGTTCCTCGTTCTTTCCACTCTGGGGGATCATTTTCTGAAGCAAATCTGAACAGTTTTGCACGCCTTCAAGAAAGAAAAGGATTAGTAGAATAAAAATGTAATTGAAAGTCAAGTGACCATTCAGCCTTCAAAAGAACTGCTATAGTCCTCTGTTCTTGTCTGAACCTGGTATGAATACATCCCATTTCAAGCTACTAGGGGATCACTTGTGCAAAGAGTGGGGCTCTTTCCTAGGAGCATCAATAGCCCTGGCTGGTTGAGAGGAGAATCCTGAGCCCCAGTTGTACTGTATAACTCCCATTGTTTGAACAACATGTAGTGTTGCCACTAAATCACAAGGGCATCTCAGAAACCCCCCCCACCTCAAACACTCCCTTCACAGCCTGTTAGCTAACAAAAAAGTTGTTTACAAAATAAAAGGAGAAAGTAGAAGACGACAAATAGAAAAACAAAGATGCCTAGTGGCCACAAGCCCGATCAACTAAGGTCTGCCCAAATAGCAGCATTTTCACCTGTCTTGAATTTGATATAGGAAATCTCCAACTAAGAGGGCAACAAATTCCATAAGGCCAGGGCAGCATAAGCAAATGCAGTCAACTTTATTTAAAGAGAAAGTAAACCAAATGTGTTTAAAACAACAAATAAATCCTCCTCCCTCCTAAAAAAAAGGGATTAACATTAAGAGCTCCTTTTACGAAGGTGTGCTAGGGCCTTAACGCGCAGAATAGTGCGCGTTAAATTGCTGCGTGCGCTAGCCGCTACCGCCTCCTTTTGAGCAGGCGGTAGATTTTCAGCTAGCGCGCGCTAATCCGGTGTGCGATAAAACCGCTAGTGCACCTTTGTAAAAGGAGCCCTAAGTTTACGACACTGCTTATGCAAAACCCCCATATTTTTGGGTTCCACTTAGCCTCCAAACTTATACTGTACATTTTTATTCAGCATTAAGTTTCCCTGATGTTGGTAAATCCCTACAATAGCAGCAATGGTCTTTTTCATGTCCACAGCCAAGGCTCCTATTTTAGAACATAAGAATTGCTGCTGCTGGATCAGACCAGTGGTCCATCGTACCCAGCTCACCCGGCGGCCCTTAGGTCAAAGACCAGTGCCCTAAGTCTATGCATACGTTCTGGTACAACAGGAACTTGTCTACCTTTGTCTTGAATCCCAAGAGGGTGTTTTCCCCTATAACAGCCTCCGGAAGAGCGTTCCAGATTTCTGCCAATCTCTGGGTGAAGAACTTCCTTAAGTTGTACAGAATCTATCCCCTTTTAACTTTAGAGAGTGCCCTCTCGTTCTCTCTACCTTGGAGAGGGTGGACAACTTGTCTTTATCTACTAAGTCTATTCCCTTCATTATCTTAAATGTTTCGATCATGTCTCATAAAATAGCTCTCTCCACTAAAGCCATTCTAAGTTAGAATTAAAATCTGTACTGGGATTGTTTATGCAATGCTTATTTTACTTACATCTTGAAAAGTTCTTCCTCATCTTCTTCAAGTGTCTTAATTTCTTGTTCAGGCAAAGAAACAATTGGCTCAAAATGTGGGTCATGATTGGAATCCTCTACATTTTCAGTTGAGGCGTCGTGCTCCCCTTGTGCTTCCTGACAAAAGGAAGCACAGAACACTGTAGTTCCAACTAGTAAATGTCTCTGTCACAGCCCAATGTTTCATTCATATGGGATACAAAACCATAAAATGAACCCCACATGTGCTTAAATAATGGCTGTGTACAAAATGTATTCACTGGTTACTAGTACTATACAGGGCTAAATTCCAAATCTATGCCTGATCAAACCCTTTAAAGGTCAGAATACTTAAACAGGATCTCCCTTCTATGCACCTCCAAGGTCATTTAGATCCTCCCAATATCATCCCTAACCACACCCTCACAAAAAGGAGGCAGCCACACCGATGACACCTGCCAGCGATTCTTCTCTGGAATAGCCTTTATGGGCTTGCGCAAAGTTCTCTCAATGCATGACATGTCTACTTGTGAGAAGAGTCCAGCTTTCACCTGCTTCCCATGCTTTTAAACTAACGTGACCATTTTTTTCATCAAAACGGGACATATTAATTTTCAGTCCCGCCCCCAATCCCACCCTAGCCCCACCCCCAATTTCTTCCATTCATTTTTTCATGTTCATACAATATCTTATTAATTCATAATGGTACCAATAAAATTTTTTTAAAAAACCTACAAAGCACACTGTACGCAGAGAAAACGTTAATTATCATTTACGAGTTTTGGGTTTTTTTTTCAAAGAAGTCATGGCAGATGACTTTAAAATATGCAATGTCACCTCAGTAACTATAGAAAAATATAGACAGCAGATATAAATTCTCAAAACTGACACATTTTGATCACTAAATTGAAAATAAAATCATTTTCCTACCTTTGTTGTTTGGTGATTTCATGAGTCTCTGGTTGCACTTCCTTCTGACTGTGCATCCAATATTTCTCTCTTCCTCTTTCTTTCTTTTCCAACATTTATTTCACAATCCAGCCCCATCCCCTTTGGGTCCAGGTCTCTCTCTCTCTCTCTTTTCCCCCTCCCCAGATCCAGTGTCAGTTCTTCTTTGTACCAGGTCTCCCTCTTTCTCCCTCCTCTATTATGGTCTTGCATCTCTCTGCTCTTTCTCAGGATCTCCCCCTCCCCTCTGTCTGAACCTCCCCTAGTCCTGCATCTGCCTCCTATCTTTCCCCTTTGGTCCAGGCCTTTCTTTTCTAGTTTTTCTTCTGCTTCCAACCCCCCCTTTCTCTCCTTCCTTCCTTCTTCTTATGCCCCCTCACTGCCTTCCAGCCTTTGTCCTACCCCCTCCCCCGAAGCCAGCCAGCCTATCTTCCTCTCTCCGAAGCCTGGCCTACCACCAGTTCTTCTGCTCCCCCCACCCGTTCCTGCAGCTGCTTCCTGCCCCCCACCGCAACAACCGCAGGAAAGGCATGTCCAGGCTCCGGCACAGAAGCCTTCTCCCCGTCAATTCTGACGTCAGAGAGGAAGCTCTGGGCCAGCCAGACAGTGATTGGCTGGCCCGGAACTTCCTCTCCAACATCAGAATTGACGTCAGGGAGAAGGCTTCTGGGTCGGCGCCTGGACATGTCTTTCCTGCGGTTGTTGTGGCAGCGGGCAGGGAAGCAGGGAGAGAGCCTATTCTCTGCGAGCCTATTCTCCTGTTGTCCCCACACACAGCTTCGGGACACTGTCTCTGAAAACGGGACAGGGGATCTGAAAAAGGGACGGTCCCGTTCAAAACGGGATGCATAGTCATATTATTTTAAACAGAAGTAGTAATAAACTAGCTAGTCTTACACAAGGACTAACACCAGCTGCAAATACTGATCTCAGCAAGAGTAGGACTCAGTAAGCTTTTCATGCACCTTTTCCAACTCCAATCCAAAGATCAGAGAAGTGATTCAACTTAGCACTTGATGTCCTTAAAAAGAGCTTGCCGACAAGCCAAGCACTACTGGCGTAAACACCCATCCCCAGAAGACAAGACTAAGTGGCATTAGAAAATCCTAGAACATAAATCACTGACGTGAAATAGGAGTACTACTCTAAACAGATCAGCACAGAAGATGATCTAATATTGAGAACAGTTGATTGATTTTAAGATTATCTAACAATCATGAACAAGATCACAAATGGCGACAACCCCTCTATTTCAACAGCCCCAGAACTAGCTATTTAAAAAAAAAAAGGATTCAATCTATACATGACCAGCTACCTCCCACCAATCCGCTGCAACAAAACTACCTACAAAAATACCAGCAGACAGATTCTTTGAATTTAATCTCTTCAAAATCATGCCAAGACACAAACGGCTTCTTCTAAAATATTCCAAAGCATACTGCAGCCTCAACAACTGCCCACCTTATCTGATCAAAGTAGCCACCCCTAAAGCCATAGGACAAATAACCCAATGGCTCAACTATCACCTAAAAATTGGCCTTTTCCCCAAATCAGAAGAGGAATTTATCTTAACACCAATTACCAAGAACCCAAAACTCAGCCTCTCTGAAGTGACCAATTATCAGCCAGTAGCTTCCATCTCACTATTTATCAAAATGAAGGAAAAAATGTGTCACAGAACAGCATGAATGCTAATTACAATGCTTCAATATCCTTCACCCTTCACAATCGGGATTGAGGAAAAATCACAGCACCGAGATGGTGGTCACAGAACTAGTAACATATAGCAAAGAGCTACTGAGGGTTACGGTGCAACCATAATACAATTTGACCTAAGCAGTTAATTTGACCTATTGACTTCAATTAAGTGTTCAAGATTTTCAGTGATTTTGGATTTAGTGGGACCTAGTCCTATCCTGGTTTCAAGGCTTCCTAACCACGCGACATCGTCCTTACATAGCTCTCCATAGCATATATTGGCTGTAGTAAGTCAGCCTCGTGGAGAACCCTAACTATGTTGCGGCGATCCCGGCAGTGCACGATAACAAGCATGAGACTGTGTCGCGGACAAATGTGCCGGCCCCAACTAACCTCGCTGAAAAAAAAAACATACCTGGAGCCAACCGCCAAGAAATCCAACACGGCTGGTACCTACAGACCGGAAAGCACAGTTACTTACCGTAACAGGTGTTATCCAGGGACAGCAGGCATATATTCTCACATGTGGGTGACGTCATCTACGGAGCCCCGGCGCGGACAGCTTTTCAAGCAAACTTGATTGAAGTTTCAAGTTTGCACACTGCACCACGCATGTGCGTGCCTTCTCGCCCACTAGAGGGCGCATCCCACCTCGTGGTCCTCAGTTCCATAACTAGCAAGGAAGCCATCCCCGGGGAGGCGGGCGGGTTGTGAGAATATATGCCTGCTGTCCCTGGATAACACCTGTTACGGTAAGTAACTGTGCTTTATCCCAGGACAAGCAGGCATGATATTCTCACATGTGGGTGACCTCCAAGCTAACCAAAACAGGGCAGGTGGGAGGATGGCAATTAGGAAAACAGATTTTGCAATACTGACTGGCCAAACCGGCCATCACTCCTGGATAGAGTGTCCAGACAGTAATGAGAGGTGAATGTATGAACCGAAGACCAAGTGGCAGCCTTACATATTTCCTCCATCGGAGTGGATCGGAGAAAGGCTATCGAAGCTGCCATTGCTCGGACCTTGTGCCCCGTGACTCGACCCGGGGGAGGAAGGCCAGCCTGAGCGTAGCAAAAGGAAATGCAAGCGGCCAACCAGTTAGACAGAGTGCGCTTGGAAACTGGATGCCCTAATCGATTGGGATCGAAGGACAAAAACAATTGAGGAACCTTCCGATGAGACCTGGTGCGTTGAAGATAATATGCCAACGCCCTCTTACAGTCAAGCGTGTGAAGCGCCGTCTCGCCAGGATGGGAGTGGGGCTTCGGGAAGAACACAGGAAGGACAATGGACTGATTGATGTGGAAGTCCGAAACAACTTTAGGTAAAAACTTAGGATGGGTGCGGAGAACCACCTTGTCGTGATGAAAGACAGTGAAAGGAGGGTCCGCAACCAAGGCTTGCAACTCCCCAATCCGCCTGGCGGAGGTGAGGGCAATCAGAAACACCGCCTTCCAAGTCAGAAATTTCAAGGGGGACTTGTTGAGTGGCTCAAAGGGGGGTTTCATCAGTTGAGCCAGAACTACATTCAGGTTCCACACGACAGACGGAGGCTTAAGAGGGGGGCAAACCCTGAGTAACCCTTTCATGAAGCGTGTCACCAAGGGGTGGAGTGACAGGGGGCGTCCCTCCAGAGGTTGGTGGAAAGCAGAAATCGCACTGAGATGAACCCGCACCGAAGTGGTTTTCAAGCCGGAGCGCGACAAATGAAATAAATATTCTAAAACCGAGGATACCGGAACTGATACCGGATCCAGGTGAAAAGACGAACACCAGGTGGAAAACCTGGTCCATTTCTGCGCATAGCAAAGCCTCGTCGAGATCTTGCGGGAGGCTTCCAACACCTCCTTCACCGATTGAGACAGGTCCGGAGGAGTCAGGGAACAAGAAACCAGGCTGTCAGGTGCAATGACTGCAGATTGGGATGTAACATGGATCCTTGACTCTGAGACAGCAGAGAAGGAGAGACAGGCAGGGGAAGAGGCTCCCTGGCACTGAGCTGGAGCAGCAGGGAGAACCAGTGCTGACGCGGCCACCGAGGTGCTATGAGAATCATCGTGGCCGTGGACGATTTTAGGTGTACCAACGTTCGCATGATCAGAGGGAACGGAGGGAATGCGTACAGGAACCTCCCTTCCCAGTCGAGTAGGAAGGCATCCGCTTCCAGACGGTCCTGCGAGTACATCCGAGAACAATATAGTGGTAGTTTGTGTGTCTCCGGAGAGGCAAACAGATCCACCTGTGGCGTTCCCCAGCGAGCGAAAACCTCGCGTAGAACTGCTGAGTGTAGAGTCCACTCGTGCGGTTGCAGAAGTCGACTGAGTTTGTCCGCCAGGCAATTCCGTTCTCCTTGGATGTAGACCGCCCGGAGGAAGATGTTCCGGGAGGCCGCCCACTCCCAGAGGCGAAGAGCTTCGGAGCAGAGGGGCCATGACCCCGTTCCTCCCTGCTTGTTCACATAATACATTGCCACCTGATTGTCCGTGCGGACGAGGACCACCTGGTCCTGCAATATGTGAACGAAGGCTCGAAGTGCTAGGAAGATGGCCCGCAGCTCTAGCACGTTGATGTGACACTGACGGTCTTCTGCCGACCACAGGCCCTGCGTGCGAAGACCGTCGAGGTGGGCTCCCCACGCGTACTCCGAGGAGTCCGTGGTCAGGACCTTGCGAAAAGGCGGAGTGCGGAACAATAGCCCCATGGACAGATTTGAAGAGTCTGTCCACCAACGCAGCGATTTCCGCAAGGGCGGAGTCACCGAAATGAGGCGAGACACCGGGTCGCACTCCTGACGCCACTGGGACGCGAGGGTCCACTGAGGGGTCCTCAGATGTAGCCTCGCAAACGGCGTGACATGTACCGTCGAGGCCATATGGCCCAGCAGCATCATCATGCGCTTGGCCGACACCTTCGGCAGTTGAGAGACCTGGTGGCTCATCCGTACCAGGGCTTCCAACCGCTGGGTCGGCAGGTAGGAGCGTAGGCGCACCGTGTCCAGCACCGCACCTATGAATTGAAGAGACTGCGACGGCCTCAACTGAGACTTTGGAAAGTTTATCTCGAACCCGAGAGTTTGCAGGAAGGCAATAGACTGTCGGGTCGCTGAGATAACCCCCTCCCTGGTCGGGGCTTTGATGAGCCAATCGTCCAGGTAAGGGAACACGTGAAGTCCACGCGACCTGAGGGCTGCTGCAACCACCACCATGCACTTCGTGAATACTCGTGGGGACGCGGCTAGGCCGAAGGGCAGTACCCTGTACTGGAGGTGGAGGTCCCCCACCTGGAATCGTAAGAATCTTCGACAGGCGGGGTGCACCGGAACATGGGTGTATGCTTCCTTCAGGTCGAGGGAGCACATCCAGTCCCCTTCCTCCAAGAGGGGATACAGAACCGGGAGAGATAGCATTCGAAACTTCTCCCGGGCCAGGAATTTGTTGAGCTTCCTGAGGTCCAGTATGGGGCGCAGGTCCCCGGTCTTTTTTGGGACCAAGAAGTAGCGGGAGTAAAACCCCGTACCCCACTGGTCCTTGGGGACCGGCTCGACCGCCCGAAGCTTCAAGAGGGCTTTGGCTTCGGTTATAAGGGTCGGTAGCTGCGAACGGTTGCAGGGGACTAAACTTGGGGGACTGTCCGGCGGCGAGGACACAAAGTTGAGCGAGTAGCCCTCGGAGACGATCCGGAGCACCCAAGCGTCTGAGGTAATCCCGGTCCATGCCTCCCGGAAGGACCGAAGACGGCCCCCGATAGGAAGGGGTTCTTGTGAAAGTGCGGAGGGGAACCCGCCCCGTCCGCTCAGCCCGTCAAAAGGAAGGCGCTGGCTTAGAAGGGCCCTGCGCCGGGGCTTGGGGTTGTCCCCCTCTGCCTCGCTGAGACGGACGTCTCGGAGGCGGTCTCGAGAAAGCCCGGGGTCGACTTCTGAGGGTATCGGCGCGGCGGAGGCCGAAAGGGTTTCTGCGGCGGGGGCCTAGGTTTGGGGCGGACCAGGGATGCTAGAGAGCGCTCCTGTTCCGACAAGCGCTTGGTCGCCGCATCCAATGACTCGTCGAATAACTCGGACCCCACACAAGGCAAGTCTGCCAGGCGTTCCTGCAGGTTTGGGTCCATGTCGAGGGTGCGAAGCCAGACCAAGCGGCGCATGGCCACCGCGAGGGCCGACACCCTCGAAACCAGCTCAAAGGCGTCGTACACTGCATGGAATAGGTACAACCGCAATTGAGACAGGTTGGACATAAACTTGTCGAATCCTGCTCTTTGGGAGTCCGGTAGCGAGTTTCGATATTGAGGAAGGTCCTTCACCATACCACGCAAAAAGGAGGAAAAGGTGAAGGCGTAATTTAGAACCCTGGTGGCCATCAGGGAATTTGAATAGAGGCGACGGCCAAACTTGTCCAGGGTCCGCCCCTCCCTGCCTGGTGGAACCGCCGCAGAAACCCGTGAGGGCTGTGATTTTTTAAGAGCAGACTCCACCAGAAGAGACTGGTGTGAGAGCTGCGCCTTATCGAACCCTTTAGGGGGAATCGTCCTATACTTCGATTCCATTTTTGAAGGCACAGACGTGACTGTAAGAGGGTTTGACAAGTTCTTCAGCCAGGTTTGCAGAAGGACACTGTTGAGAGGGAGTCTAGGCACCTCCCTAGGAAGAGTGGGGAGGTCCTGTTCCTCCAAAAATTCTTTGGAATACCGAGAGCCTACCATCAGGTCAATCCCCAGGGCTTGGGCCATGTCCTGAACGAAGGATGAAAATGAGGACGGCCTAGCCTGGGGAGAGGGGGTTCTCGACCGCCCCACCGAGGAGAGGGGGGAGGCCTCATGGGAATAATGAGGATCCCTAACCGATCCCGAATCCCAGGATCCCCTCTCGAGGGCCCTCGAGGGGGAAGGGGAAGTTATCCTCCTCGCAGAACCCTTGGGTGAGGACCCCGGGGTTCGTGGGACACTCTCCCGTTTCCTCGGCGAGGCGGCCCGGGAAGACTTCCCATGGGGTGAGCGGAGGAGCCTCGGGTTGTCGAGGCGCAACTCCGACACCTGCAACGCCTCGCCCCCGAACGACGAGGAGCGGTCGCGCCGAGGCGAGCCTCGGGGCCGCTTAGACTTCCTCGATCGACGCCCCGTCCGAGGTCGCGTCGAGGGCGAGGCGTGTCTGGAAGACCCGGAGGAAGAGGAGGAAAGACGGCGCACTCTGCGCAACTTTTCTTTGGGCCTTACACTCCGCTCAGGGGGTTCCCTCGAGGTCGAGGTCCGGGGCGGGGCCGAGACCGAGGTGAACGGGGTCCCAGTACCCGAGACCGAGGTCGCCGAGGCCGGGGCTCCCGAGGGAGCCGAGGCCGGGGCCTCCGAGACCGAAGGCGTCCAGGCCGAGGTCGAGGCCGCCGGAACCGCAGCACGCTGCAACACTTCCAGGGCTCCCGACAGCTCCGATGAGATCAGAGCTCGGAGGAGATCCTGGAAGGCCGGAATCCCCACGAAGGTGGGGAGTTCCGAGTCCGGGGCACACTCCCTGGAGGGCGACCTCGGTCTCGAGTATTCCCTCGGGGTGTGCGGAGTCGAGGTCCGATGCGGGGCCGGGGTCGACCCACCCGCCTTGGCCTGACTCGAGGATGGCTTCTTTGCTGAAGGGGATGGAACAGAGGACTTACCCGAAGCTTGCTTCACTGACGACGCCTTCGAGGAAGAGGGCCGAGGCGAGGCCGAGGCCCCCGAGGACGCCGAGGCCGAGGTCAAGGCCGGGGCCGAAGCCGAGGCCGACGTCGAGGCCTTAGGCGGCGCGTCGACGGCGAACAATTCGGCCATTCTTGCCTTACGGCGACGGAGGGCCCTGTTTTGGAAGGTAGCACAGCGATCACACGAGTCTGTCGGATGTTCGGGCCCAAGACAGACAATGCACCACCGGTGAGGGTCAGTGATGGAAAGCAACCTCTCACACCGGCTGCACTTTTTGAATCCCGTAACAGGACGGGACATCCACGAAGAAAAAGAAGAAGGCCGGGAACGTACCGACGTCCCGCGGCCACGGCTTCCGGGAGCCCCCGGAACCCGACGAAAAACGAAAGACTTTTTTTTTTTTTTTTGAAAAGAAACGAAAGGAAAACAGCACCGCGAACTAATTCGAAGGGAAAAACAAACTAAACGCGGCAGCTAGAAGGCAAAAACACTGGAGCTCAGATCCACAGGGCTTTCTTGCTCCGCGGAAAAATTTGAACTGAGGACCACGAGGTGGGATGCGCCCTCTAGTGGGCGAGAAGGCACGCACATGCGTGGTGCAGTGTGCAAACTTGAAACTTCAATCAAGTTTGCTTGAAAAGCTGTCCGCGCCGGGGCTCCGTAGATGACGTCACCCACATGTGAGAATATCATGCCTGCTTGTCCTGGGATAAAAGCAACATCGCTGAGACACAGCATGAAAGCCACGACATGTACCTCAGAAGAAAAAATAAAGCGCGTGGTTTCCATGCGCGGGAAGGCAACAGCTCCTACAACGGTATCTGAATTATATACCCGGAGCCATCAAGCCCTTCTCACACATGCCTCAACTCCAAATCAGTGTTTTCTAAAATAAACTAGAAAATCTGCTGTTCAAAACCACTAACACAATTGCACAGTTCCAACAACGTGAGTAATCAGATATTTACAACTTCGCTTGCAGGGCCGGCAGAAGCCGGTTGCTCAGCACTAGTAGCGCAGAAAGGTTATTTAGCAAATGTGGTCTCTTTTTTTTTTTTTTAGGGAAAGAAGAAAATTAGAGACCAAGGCAGACCCTCTATCACAGGAGGGAAGGTGAGGCAGGGACCTGGGGGGCCCAGGTGTAACCCCTAAAGCCAGCACTGTTCAACCGGACACCCGTCTCACTGAAGAGAAAATCTCAACAGGAGAAAATAATTGCCCAGGCACATCCAGGAGCTAATAGAATAGTGACCATCACCTGCTGGGAGATAGAGCATTCTGGAGATACAGGAGGAGTGCCAGCCAATAGGACCACCTGTTAATCAGTTTCTCTTTCTCCGCCTGCTGGTAGATATGTGCTACCCCATTGGTCTCTGGATTCATCTGCTGCTGTTGCTAAGGAAAGACAAATTAAGGTTTCCCAAATAAGTAAAGAAATGGGCATCTTGGCAGGTACAGTTTGGAAAATAATTCATGAAAAGTTCGGCTTGTCCAAGATTAATGCAAGTTGGATTCAAAGAATGCCGATGCCATGTGAGAAGGCCATGAGTCTCCAGTGCTGTCAGGAGAACTTGGAGATGCTCCGTAAAGACCAAATGAATTTTTTTCATCATTTGGTGACTGAAGATGAAACTTAGGTCTGTCACAGAGATCCTGAGTCCAAAATGGAGTCAATGCAGTGGAAGCACAAGTCATCTCCTACCTCAAAAAAGTTCAAGACAGAAAAATCTGCAGGCAAAGTCATGGAAACTGTCTTCTGGGATGAAGGACTTCATGCCACACAAAACAATTATAACTGGGGAGAGTTACATCCAACACAATGATCGCTTTATGGGAGTCAATCAACGAGAAAAGATGAGGGAAAAAAAAAACCTCACTGAATGCATGTTGCTTCTCCAATGTGCCAGTCACAACAATCAGACTGCCATTCAAGAATGTGGGTTTCAGCAACTGAACTATCCACCCTACAGTCCTGACCTGGCTCCCTCAGATTATTTCCTGTTCCAAGTTTTGAAGAAATCTCTCCATGGACAGAAGTTTTCAAGTGATGAAGACATCAAGGAAGCTGTGACATCCTGATTTGAAGGTCAAACAGAAGATTTCTTTTCAAAAGGGGTTAAAGCAATTGCAGGAAAAGAGGATGAAGTGCATGGAGCTCAGGGGACTAACCACGGGAAGTTTCCCAACAGAACAAGGCCACATTTCAATAACTCCTATCATAAAAAACAAGAAAGAACCATCAAGCTCCCCATCCAACTACAGACCTATCGCAAGCATCCCGCTATTCACCAAAATAGCAGAAGGGGTGTTAAACGCCTAACTTACCACATACCTAGAAAAATTTGATATCCTAAATGACAACCAATCAGGCTTTCGCTCCAATCACAGCACCGAAACCATCATAGCCTCCGTCCTAGACCACATACACACACTCTTCAGCCTGGGATCCAGTGCCCTGATCTTACAACTGGACCTGAGCAGTGCTTTTGATCTAATCGACCACTACATTCTCCTAGATTGCCTTGCCTACATTGGCATCTCCGGCCAGGTCCTTAACTGGTTCAACGGGTTCCTACGGAAAGCACAGTTACTTACCGTAACAGGTGTTATTCAGGGACAGCAGGCATATATTCTCACATGTGGGTGACGTCATCTACAGAGCCCCGATGCGGAAGCATTTTCAAGCAAACTTGATTGAAGATTTAAGTTTGCTCTGCTGCTCCACGCATGCGTGCCTTCCTGCTCCACTAGGGGGCGCATCCCCTCGTGGTCTCCAGTTCACTTAACTAGCAAAGAAGCCAACCTCGGGGAGGTGGGCGGGTTGTGAGAATATATGCCTGCTGTCCCTGGATAACACCTGTTACGGTAAGTAACTGTGCTTTATCCCAGGACAAGCAGGCATGATATTCTCACATGTGGGTGACCTCCAAGCTAACTGAAAAGGGATGGAGGGAAGTTGGCAATTTAAGCAAATAGATTTCGCAAAACCGATTGGCCGAACCGGCCATCGCTCCTTGACAGTGAGTCCAGACAGTAGTGGGAGGTAAAAGTATGAACCGAAGACCACGTGGCGGCCTTGCAGATTTCCTCAATAGGTGTGGACCTGAGGAACGCTACGGAGGCTGCCATCGCTCGGACCTTGTGTCCCGTTACTCGACCATGCAGTGTGAGACCAGCCTGAGCGTAGCAGAAGGAGATGCAATCGGCCAACCAGTTGGACAAGGTGCGCTTGGAGACTGGGTGACCTAACCGGTTTGGGTCGAAGGACAAAAACAATTGTGGGACTTTCCGGTGTGACTGAGTGCGTTGGAGGTAGAAGGCCAACGCTCTCTTACAGTCAAGAGTATGGAGCGCCACCTCTCCGGGGTGAGAATGGGGCTTGGGAAAAAATACAGGCAAGACAATGGACTGATTGAGATGAAAATCAGACACTACTTTAGGCAAGAACTTTGGATGGGTGCGGAGTACCACCTTGTCGTGATGGAATACTGTGAAGGGTGGGTCCGCTACCAGAGCTTGTAACTCACTAACCCGTCGGGCGGAAGTGAGCGCGAGCAGGAAAATTACCTTCCAAGTGAGGAATTTTGGATGGCATTTGTCTAGGGGCTCAAATGGAGGTTTCATTAGTTGAGCCAAAACCACGTTAAGGTCCCAAACCACCGGAGGGGGTTTGAGAGGAGGGTGGACATTCAGAATAGAGAATGACACGGTGACGGTTTACCCGCGGCCATCGCATTTAAGCCGCGGGTCACCGCCGAAAACGGGGAAGAAAACTAGCAGTCGCTGCGGTGACGGGGACAAGGCCATTCACCGACCGCGGAAACGGTGAACAGGTTTGTCCCCGCGGGCCAATGTACCCCCTTCTAGGAACCGCTATTTACCTGTGTTTCACCGTGCTCCTCATTTGTCAGATCAACCCTTCCTGCCAATCGCAGCAGAAGGGTACCCAACCCCTCCTGCCGGTCCTCCCAATGGCCTCCCCTAAGATCGCCGGCAGGAGGGTACCCAACCCCTCCTGCTGGACCCCCCCCCAACGAACCCTCCCACCCCGGAACCCCCTTAGTCTTACTTTCCAAGTTGGACCGGACAGCTCCTCGCTCGTCTGGCCAGCAGGCCTGCCTCCGTCCAAATGAGGCGGGCCCGCCCCTCCCCTCCCCTGCCTAACCCACAGGATCCTAGGGCCTGATTGGCCCAAGCACCTAAGGCCCCTCCTATAGCGGGAGTGGCTTTAGGTGCCTAGACCAATCAGGCCCTAGGATCCTGTGGGTTGGGCAGGGTAGGGGCGGGCCCGCCTCATTTGGACGGAGGCAAGCCTGCTGGCCATACGTGTGAGGAGCCGTCCGGTCCAACTTGGAAAGTAAGACTAAGGGGGTTCCGGGGTGGGAGGGTTCGTTGGGGGGGGGGGGGGTCCAGCAGGAGGGGTTGGGTACCCTCCTGCCGGCGATCTTAGGGGAGGCCATTGGGAGGACCGGCAGGAGGGGTTGGGTACCCTTCTGCTGCGATTGTCGGGAGGGCCGTTGGGGGGGTCTACAGGAGGGGTTGGGTGCCCTCCTGCCGTGATCGCTGGGGGGAGGGGAGACTTGCAGCACTGCTTATACAGCGACTCTGGCTGTGAGGAACTACAGTAAGGCCAGTGTTGAACAGACTTCTATGGTCTTTGTTCCATGTGTGGTAAGACAGATTAGGATGTGTTAGATAGGGCTTCAACAGCAATTTCAGTAGTTGGAACATTAGAACAAAGTCAGGCAGATTTCTACAGTGTGTGTCTCATGTATGGCAAGACAGATTAGAATATGCTTCAATGGTAACTCCAGTAGTTGAGACTTAAAGAGAACACCAAGCAGACTTCTACGCTCTGTGTCCCTTCATGGGTTCTAATTTTGGCCATTGGGGTTCCTTGGAATAATTGTACCTAAAGGGAGGCCCTACATTCTTTGGGCTAAAGTACTTTCGGAAACCCTTTTGGCCCAAATGAGGTGTATGGGATGGGAGCTTGGGGGTTTGAAGGAGCTCAGTAAGATCTCTAGTAAAGAGGTGGGACTTTGTAAGCATTTAAAGTACATGTCGTGTTTGTTTTTGCATTGCTAGCCCCAGGGGTGGTGGAAGATTAGTGATTGAAAAACTGTATGAAAAATAACTATTTTAAATTTAGTGATCAAAATGTGTCAGTTTTGAGAATTTATATTAATTAATTTTTTCTCTGCGTGTTTTGTTTTTGTATAGTTATTAACTAATATTTAACTAAGTTTTAAAGTTTTAAAGAATGTTTCCTTTATACGTAAATAAAGAAAAGTGAATGGGATTGCAGTGGCGGTGACGGGGCGGTGAATGGGGTGGCAGTGGCGGTGACGGGGTGGTGAAGAGGATGGTAAGACGGGGACGGGGCGGTGACGGGGATGGTGAGACGGGGACGGGGCGGTGACGGGGATGGTGAGACGGGGACAGGGCGGTGACGGGGACCAATTTTTTCACCGTGTCATTCTCTAATTCAGAAGACCCTTCATGAAGCGAGAGACTAAGGGATGGAGCGAGAGGGCTTTCCCTTCCAGAGGCTGATGAAAGGCCGCAATCGCACTGAGGTGTACTCGAATGGAGTTGGTCTTTAGGCCGGAATGAGATAATTGAAGTAAATAGTCAAGGACCAGAGGGATGGGGACCGACATCGGGTCCTGGCTGTGGGCGGAGCACCAGGTTGAGAATCTGGTCCACTTTTGGGAGTAGCAGGTTCTCGTCGAGGTCTTTCTAGAGGCCTCCAATATCTCCTTGACTGATTGAGACACGGGGAGAGCAGTCAGGGGGAAAGAAACCAAGCATTCAGATGAAGAGATTGAAGATTGGGATGTAACAGCGAACCCTGACCTTGTGACAGTAGAGAGGGAAACAGAGGCAGTGGATCTCTGACACTGAGTTGAAGTAGAAGGGAAAACCAAGGCTGGCGTGGCCAGCGAGGAGCAATCAGGATCAGGGTGGCTTGTACTGTTTTCAGGTAGACAAGCGTCCGCAGGATCAGAGGAAACGGCGGAAATGCGTACAGGAACCTTCCCTCCCAGTCTAGGAGGAAGGCGTCGGCCTCGAGCCGGTCCAGGGAGTACATCCGGGAGCAGAAAAGAGGCAGTTTGTGATTGTGGGGGGATGCAAACAGATCTATTTGAGGTGTCCCCCACTGTTTGAACACCTATCGTAGGGTTTGAGAGTGCAGTGACCACTCGTGTGGCTGGAGGAGGCGGCTGAGTCTGTCCGCCAGGCAGTTTTGTTCTCCTTGTATGTACACCGCTCGAAGGAAGGTGTTGTTGGAGATTGCCCATTTCCAGAGGCGCAGGGCTTCCCGACAGAGGGACCAAGACCCTGTTCCTCCTTGTTTGTTTACATAGTACATTGCAACCTGGTTGTCGGTTCGGATGAGGACAACCCGGTCGTGGAGCAGATGTTGAAAGGCTACAGCTGCGAGATAGATGGCCCGGAGCTCTAGCACGTTGATGTGACAGCGGCGGTCTTCCGCTGACCACATACCCAGTGTGTGTAGGCCGTCCAGATGGGCTCCCCAAGCGTACTCTGACGAGTCCGTGGTGAGTACCTTGCTGTGATGAGGGGCGAGGAAGAGTAAACCTTTGGAAAGATTTGAAGAGTCGGCCCACCAGCGGAGCGATCTCTGCAAGGAAGGAGTCACTGTCATGGGACGGTCGATTGGGTCCCAGTCTTGACGCCATTGAGAGGCCAGGGTCCATTGAGGGATTCTCAGATGGAGGCGGGTGAAGGGTGTGACATGGACGGTGGAGGCCATGTGCCCTAGGAGAGTCATCATCTGTCGAGCTGATACCGAGGTCAGCAGAGAGATCCTTCGACTCAGACTTACTAACGCCTCTAGGCGCGGAGGGGGGAGGAAGGAATGGAGGCGAACCGTATCCAGCGTGGCCCCGATGAACTGTAGGGACTGCGAGGGGCGTAGTTGGGATTTTGGGAAGTTTATTTCGAACCCCAGACTTTGTAGGTAGGTAATAGTCTGTTGGATCGCTGAGATAACTCCTTCCCTGGACGGGGCTTTGATCAGCCAGTCGTCCAGGTAGGGGAATACCTGGAGGCCCTGGGAACGTAAGGTTGCTGCGACCACCACGAGGCACTTGGTGAAGACCCGAGGTGATGATGCTAGGCCGAAGGGGAGGACTCGGTATTGTAGGTGCCAGTCCCCCACCTGAAAACGCAAGAACTTGCGGTGAGCGGGGTGTACTGGGACATGTGTGTACGCCTCCTTCAGATCGAGGGAGCAGAGCCAGTCGCCCTCGTCGATCAGGGGGTAGAGGGTCGGTAGGGAAAGCATCCGAAATTTTTCCCGTACTAGGAATTTGTTGAGGCGTCTCAAGTCTAGTATTGGGCGTAGGTCTCCCGTTTTTTTCGGTACCAGGAAGTAACGGGAGTAGAAGCCCTTCCCCCGTTGGTCGGGGGGAACCTCCTCCACTGCCCTGAGGCGAAGCAGGTCTCGAGCCTCGTATAGGAGCAGGGGTAGCTGTGTCCGGTTGGGTGGGCAATTCCTTGGGGGGTTGTCTGGAGGAATGGCCGAAAGTTGAGAGAGTATCCTGATGAGATCATGCCAAGGACCCATGCGTCCGACGTGACTTGTTCCCAGCGAGGGTAAAAAGCTTTGAGGCGACCCCCGATGGGAAGGAGGCCTGGGACTATGGCGGAGGGGGCCCGCCCCCTTCCGCGTATCCCATCAAAAGGACGGGGATGGTTTGGTAGTCGTGGGCGGTTGTGACTTGGGCATGGCCCGGTGGTGGGCTTGCGGACGTCTGGGTGGAGGCCGCGAGAAGGCAGGAGTGGATTTTTGTGGGTAGCGGCGCGGAGGGGCCCTATACGGCCTGGACGCGGGCGGTTTGGGCTTTTGTCGGACGAGGGAGGCAAACGAGCGTTCGTGTTCGGAGAGGCGTTTTGTAGCCGCCTCGATAGTATCATCGAACAGTTCTTTTCCCACGCAGGGGAGGTTAGCCAACCGGTCCTGTAAGTTGGGGGTCCATGTCGACCAGGCGTAGCCAAGCTAGTCGGCGCATGGCGATAGCAAAAGCTGCCTCTCTGGAGGAGAGTTCGAAGCCATCGTAGGCCGCGTGAAATAGATGGAGGCGTAAGTTGGAGAGGGATTCCAAAAGTAGGCTAAAGGCTCCTTGGCGGGAGGCCGGTAGGTCAGTCTCAAAGGCTCTCAGTAGTCCAATGAGGTGTTTGAGGTAGGATGTGAAGGTGAAAGTGTAGCTTTGCACCCTAGAGGCCATCTCCTGCCGAACTTGTCTAGGGTTCGGCCTTCTCGGCCTGGGGGGACCGCCGCTGAGACCCGGGAGGGGTGAGCCTTTTTTAAAGAGGATTCTACTAACAGCGACTGGTGGGAGAGCTGTGGTTGTTCAAATCCCGGAAAGGGTACTGTACGGTACTTGGCCTCCATTTTGGAGGGCACGGCTGTGACCATATAGGGGGTCTCCAGGTTCCTGAAGAGAGCCTGTTGGAGTATCGGGTTAGGCGGTAAGCGAAGGGACTCTCTGGGTAGTGATGGCATATCCAGTTCCGCTAGGTACTCTTTAGAGTATCTGGAGTCGGACTGGAGGTCTAAATTCAAAGCGTGGCCCATGTCCTGGACAAAGCGTGAGAAGGATGGTCGGGATGTTCCCGAGGCCCCGTGGGGGGGGGGGGGGTCGGTGAACGAGACCTCCGTCGGGTGAAGAAGGAAGGGGAGGCTTCTCTCGAGTAGCGAGGTTCCTGCTCCGATCCAAGCTCCGAGACCGGGGAAGTACTGTGAAAGTGTTCCGGGGTCGTGGATCTCTGACGTCTCGAGGAGCCCCTCGGAGACGATGCTGGGGTTCGGGGTACCGATCGATGTCGAATCGGTGACCTCGACCCGGACTCCCTTGGTGAAAGCCCGAAACCTCGGATCGGAGCCCCAGTCCGAGGGGGAGTTCGGAGGATGCGTGGGTTGGAGAGTGATAACTCTGCCACCTTCAGCGGTCCCGTATGAGGTGTAGGTGAACGGCCTCGTAGAGTGGGGGAACCCCGGGCCTTCTTAGAGGTACGGCGGTTCGAGGTTTCTGTTGGTTTAGCCCGACGTTTTGCCCTGTGGCGGTCTGTGGAGGAAGAGCGCCTTGGGTGCCTCGGCGAGGAGTCGGAGGAGGATGAGATGCGGCGAAGTTTGCGCACTTTTCCCCGAGGTGGCTCGACGCGAGGCTCAGGCTGGTCTGGCACATGCGGGGTCGAGGTCGAGGCAGAGGCCGGTTGTAGATGGGCCATTGCAGCGGACAGCTCCGACGAGATCATTGCTCGGAGTAAGTCCTGGAAGACGGGCACGGACAGCATCGAAGGCATGTCTCCTGCCTCGGTGCACTCCACCGGGGGCGACCTTGTATCAGAGTATTCCCGTGTGGTGGAGGCACGGCCCGAAGGCTTGGAGGGCTTCGTCGGGGCTGTAAGCATGGGGCTTCCGCCATGCATCGCCGGTGTCCCCGAGGTTGGTTTCTTCGCTGGTACAGAACCTGAAGAGGGAAGAGGGGACTTACCCGGAGCCGGGGCTTTCTGTTGTCCCGAGGACTTCGGAGTCGAGTCTTGAGGCGATGCCGAGGTAGTCGGGGCCGAGGTCAAGGCCGGGGCCGACCTCGAGGTAGAAGGTTGGTCTGGGGCGAAAAGATCCGCCATGTGGGCTTTCCTTCGAAGGAGGGCCCGGTTCTGGAAAGTAGCGCACTGGGGACAGGAGTCGGTTGGATGAGCGGCCCCCAGGCAGAGGATGCACCGGCGATGCGGGTCTGTGATGTAAAGAAGCCGCTCGCACCGGGTGCACTTTTTAAAGCCGGTCAAAGGCCGGGACATAGAATCGAAAGTGGCCGCGGCTCGAGTAGCCATGTGGCCACGGGGACCCGGAAGCCTCCGGGTCGGTCAAACGAATCAGGAATCAAGTTGAAGAAGAAAAAATTTCGCGCACAGCGACTTAAACGATGAAAAACAAGAAACATCGCGGTGCTAGAAGGCAGTTGGGGCAGAGCCTGAAAAAACACGACTTCTAGGCTCAGCGGAAAATTTTGAACTGGAGACCACGAGGGGATGCGCCCCCTAGTGGAGCAGGAAGGCACGCATGCGTGGAGCAGCAGAGCAAACTTAAATCTTCAATCAAGTTTGCTTGAAAATGCTTCCGCATCGGGGCTCCGTAGATGACGTCACCCACATGTGAGAATATCATGCCTGCTTGTCCTGGGATAACAGATCTTACAGAGTATTTAAAAACGATTCTCTCTCCTACTCCTGGGAAAACTCCTGCGGTGTGCCACAGGGCTCCCCTCTGTCCCCCACCCTGTTCAATATTTACCTCACCTCCCTAGGAAACCTCCTGCAAAGCCTCAAGCTAAAATTCTTTATCTACGCGGACGACATTACCATAGTCATCCCTCTAACCAGTTTCACTCAAGAACTCCTTAACTCCCTCACAAGCATACTTAATCAGATAGAACTCTGGATGCTATCCTACAGATTAAAACTAAACCCAGACAAAACAAAAATCTTCCTAGCAACCCCCAAAGACAAAATCAAAGACACCACAATTCAAGTAAAAGGATCCACATTCCCCCTCGAACAAACTTTAAAAGTACTGGGTGTAACACTGGACAAACATCTATCCCTCGAGAAACACACTGATATCACAGTCAGGAAAAGTATCTCGACACTATGGAAACTCCGCACCATAAAAAAATACTTCGACGACTCTTCATTCCGCCTCTTGGTACAATCCTCCATCCTCAGCATACTGGACTACTGCAACATCATCTACTTGAGCTCCTCAAAGAAAACCATCAGGAGACTAAGGATGATCCAGAACACCGCTGTCCGCCTCATATTTGACCTGAAACAATGGGACCATATCACCCCTTTCTACCACAAACTCCACTGGCTCCCTCTAGAATCCAGAATCATGTTCAAATTTGCCTGTTTCTGCTACAAAACAATATTTGGTTTATCCCCAAGCTACATCACCCCCCACTTCACCCTCAACCACAACTTTAAGAACTCCCATAAAATTCAACTCTTCGCCTTCCCCTCCCTAAAACTATGCCACTCAAAAAAAATTCCTTGACAAAACCTACACCTTCCAAGCCACCAAACTAAACCCCTGGCTAGCCGAAATGGTCCTCAAGGCCTACAACTACCTCGACTTTAGAAAACTACTCAAAACTCACCTTTTTCGAGACCAAGACCCTTAATGCCCCTTTTCTACCCTCCTCCTCCCCCCCTTCTGATCTACTCCCCTCCCCCGTCCCCCTCCTTCTCTCCATGCGGTTCGCAACTCTACGTTCAATTTGATATGTAACCTTTTGTAACTACTCTCTCCTTGCTGTTTGCAACTCTATGATCAACTGGATATGTAACCACTTGTAATCTCTGTTTAACTAATGTGAACCGCCTAGAACTCTTCGAGGTATGGCGGTATACAAAAATAAAGTTATTATTATTATTATTATGATACAATGAAACATGTTAAAATGCAGTCAAAAAGGTACTGCACACATACTAGAGGACAGACCTCTTATCACTTTTAGGTCACCTTCATCCGAGGTCCATCTATGTATAGCTAGAATTTACCACTATCAGGGAAGCCATATAAGTGTTGCCTAGTTGTTTCCCCACCAATCCAGCTGCACATTTTAACTAGAACCCACATCTACTTCAGAAAGCTGATGAAACCCCCAGATCTTTTCCCCCAAGCTTTTATAAAACATAAGTGACCGACTATACATGCACATCACACCTGGATTACCTTGAAGCACACACATGATTTAGGCCAGTCTCTCATATCTTGTTTAACTACACATAGAATTTACCTTGAGTTTAGCCACCCATCTAGTTATCCCAACTGACTTTGTACTAAGAATTTACCTTGAGTTTAGCCACCCATCTAGTTATCCCAACTGACTTTGTACTACCCATTTTGTCCCCCATCCCTGTATATATATATATATATATATCTGCACTTGGACCCTGGTTACATGGTAAGATGATTATGCGGTTTCTACAATACAAAACATTCTGATGCATATTAGATGTTTCACCGGTATTATGCTGACGTACTCTTACATCTATGGTATTTCAATGTTCTACTGTGCCATTATTTGTATTGTACAGCATTTATGGTATTTCTGTTAAATGTGACTGTCTGATACCGTTTCATTTTAGCCCTATAACTAGTTTCAATCTGCAGTTTCCAAATTTACCTCATTGTTTGCATTTATATTTGTTATCCAACATATATACTGGGGAGACTAAATATTACAATTACTGTCTTAAATGTGTAGTACTATCACAACAACTTCAAAAAGTATATGTGTATTTTACTATTGTTATGCTGGAAAAAAAACCACAACAACCCTGTATTTGCTGTACATCACCTTGGGTGAATTTCTTCATAAAGGCACTTCATAAATCTCAATAAATAAAATTTTATTTTCCCCTCCCTCTTTTACCGTTCCAGTCAGCAGCAAAGTCCAGCTAATCAGTGTGGTTTGTTTTGGGGTTTTTTGTCCGTGTTGAGTAGACGGTAAACTCTTAAGGAGCAGGGACCCTCCTCTACGTGTGTAACTGTGCTACTATAGAAATAGTAATGGTAGCATCCCAAACTAGGCAGACCACAGCCATCCCACACAGCGGCTATGATGAGAAGGGGAGGTAGGCGGAACGTTAGGATTTCTAGGGGCAGGAAAAATCTATATGTTCCATGATAGTATAGAAAGGTAAGAGGGGCGAAAAGCCGTTTTTTTCTTCGCCCCAGATTCCCACGATGCTTTTTCCCCCAAATATACCGCATTGCGCGAGTAAGGAAGCGACAAGCTGGGCGCCCCCGCCACCACCATCTCCCCCTCCCATAGCTCCGAGAACATTAATGGGGGTGGCAATGGCCAGCAGGGAATCCGGGGCGACGGAACCCGGGGCATCCTTACCTTGGTGTCAGCCATTTGTTGCAGGATGGTGCCGGATTGTCTCTCTCCGCCTCTCGTCGGCTTTCGCGCTGATTTTTTTTTCCTCCTCCTCCTCCTCTCCGGCACTTTTACCTCAGTCTGACCCGAGGCTGACACAGGAAGTACAACCTCCCCTGTAAAGGAAACATATGCACATCTCACTGGTAATGGTATATAATCAGCTCTTGCTACCCAATATTAAAAATAAAATAGATCCACCGCTTCCCAACTCCGTTATAATGCACCCGTCCCTCCAGAGAATAAACAGCTGCCGTCCCAACTATTTCTAGCGACCTAGGCCAACCCACCCGCGCCATAATCCACAACCCATCAGTCGATTAAATTTTTTTAAAAAACAAAACCCATTCTGGGAAAAATTAACGACTCCCCACCCAATCTTTACAGCCAGATAATAACTTCACCTCGTTCTCCAGCTCCCGTCAGCCTTTGCTCGCTGCTCCCGCTCAAGATGGCAGCTCAAGCCTGACTTGGAAATAAATTGCATTTATAGAACATGTTATACGTTCAAATTAAACTTGTCACTGTATCTTTTATTTAGTTGCCCCA
Organism: Geotrypetes seraphini; assembly: GCF_902459505.1. Taxonomy (NCBI): domain Eukaryota; kingdom Metazoa; phylum Chordata; class Amphibia; order Gymnophiona; family Dermophiidae; genus Geotrypetes; species Geotrypetes seraphini. The sequence continues at coordinate 138,448,809 of NC_047091.1, read as the reverse complement.
TGGTTTGAAAACAACTTTTTTTTTAAGTTTGTATAATTGCTGTTGCATTTTAACTTCCGGTCATGCTGCTCCTTGTCCGGTGATGTAAGTAAGATGGCTGCCTCCTGTTGAAAGAAGTTGGAGTGGTTTGAGTAAGGGAAGGTGTGGAAATTCTAGAGGCTTCGTGCCAGCGTGTCGTGGGGGTTAGTCAGATCTTTTCTTATTGCCTGTACAGTATTTGGAATTTCCATATTATTGCATGCGTATCAGATTCCCTAATAGTGTGTTTAAAGCATGAAGAGGTTTCCCCTCTGCTGTCAAAGATATTGCTACATGCTTGTGAAACTCCCTAAGGGAATAAGGGGGAATCCCTTTTGCTATTCGTGACCAGCTGGATAGTTGGGTAGAACTAGTGCATTTGTATAGGTAGACTGAATAGAGATAAAGATTTTTGGGATTAATATTCGATCCTAAACGAAATGGTGTAATGATTGAATAAATCTACGGTAGAGATTTTTTTTTTTTTTAAATGTGGAAGCTTAGATCGCCAAAACAATAGATAACCTTTCAATTTCTACTCCCATCTCTTTCAGGTTGGCTCCCCTCTCCAATTTTTTGTCCCTCCTCCACCCCCCCCCCCCAACTTTCTCTGGAGGCTTGTTTGTGGTGCCCTCTTTTGAGCAATTATTATGTGGTTTTTTTTTCTTGTACCACATAGATTACAGTATATTTTAAATGCATAGTGCTCTCTGTCTTGTAAGTGTAGAGTGGGATTTTGGGCAGCACACAGCTCAAACTTATCAAGATCTGTATAGTACAAGTATTAAACAATTAGTTATGAAGGTATTATTATGTCAGTTACCCAAATTAAAGGGAATGAATAACAAAGAGACTGAGTGACAAATGTTTGAAACTTCAATATTCAAGAAACATGCACCAGCAAAAACTATACTATATATCGCATGTACTTTGCGTCACTGGTAATATGCTCAGAGAAACCTATGTTGGTTTGTTTATTTATTTATATCCCACCTTTGTCCAAGGTGGGTTACAAAATTACATACATATACATCAACAACAAATAAACAACACAAGTTACAAATAAAAATTAAATAGGTGACCAGCACCCCAACTTCATCCTAAACTCAGAAATCAGGCTTCATATTTCATCTCAAACACCGTACTGGGCCAACAATGAAACTAAGAAGTCTCGCTAGCTCACATACAGAGACGAAGACTAAATTTCTCAAGAGCCCGCAGTCAACAACCAGAGCTAATCATGGTTGTTAGACCGTTACCAGGGCTATCATCGAATGTTGTCTTATTTTCTCTGTGAGCCTTTTTGTTGGTTATATAAAATAGATACTTTAATTCTTTCTTTAATTTAAATGCTTGATTTTACGTTTTATTAGGTTCTTATTCTACTAATTATGCTGTAAACGTGTGGTACTTAGCTCAAGTTTAAGAGCAGACAAACGCCCACACCCGGTTCCTTGGAATCTTTGTTGGCCCAGTACGGTGTTTGAGTACGGTCACTACTACTTTTTGATTGAGAGTTTATTTCATATTTCATCTGACAGAAAAGATAACGTTTAAGTAATCACTTAAAATTCTGCAAATTCTGTTGTTGGTGTATATATAAAGGGAGTCTATTCCATTCTCTTGGGCCAACACAACAGAATAAACTATCCCTAGACACTTTCAATCTAAGGTCTTTGACAGATGGAATTTGCAATTATACAAGTCCTGCAGACCGAAGTCGATGACTCGGAACATATGGCAGAATGCTCTTGATCAAACATTTCGGGGTCAGATTGTGCAAACACATATAAACTGTTAATATCAGCTTATAACGTATCCTATAGGTCAATTTTAACCAATACAGACTTACGTAGCATTCAAACACATGTTCCCATCTCCCCAACCTAAACAATGTTCTAATTACTGAATTTTGTGCAACCTGGAAAGCACATAAAGGTTGGCACACCCAGAAGCACCAAATTACAGTAATCAAGGCCAGAGAGAACAATTGCAAAAAGGTTTTAAACGTACAATTAGACAAATAAGATCTAAGACCACACATCATGCTGAGTTTGAAAAATACATTCTGTACTATTGCCTGCACTTGCTCCCTAAAACAAAGTCCCGAGTCCATAAGGACTCCCAAATACTTTACCTCCTGCATTATCGGTATAGTTTCATCCAATAACTCAGGAGCAAGTGGGATGTCAGAGCCCAGCGACCTCCCAATACACATCACTTTCGTCTTTTGGATGCTCAGCTTTAGTCTATTGCAGTACACTCAGCTCTTTATCTCTGCAACAACCATTTGCATCCGTGATATTGCTGGATCAAAATTACCATCAACAGAGAAAAAGAATTGAATGTCATCAGTGTAAAGTCTGTAAGAGACTTCAAGACCCAACAGCAGCTTACAAAGTGGCGTAAGATACAGATTAAATAATGCTTCCGTCAGCGCAGACCCCTGCGGAACTATTGTCCAGACCGCCCTGCAACAGGATACTCGTCTATCAACCAGGACTTCCTGCTGCCTCCCACTCAAGAAAGATTCAAACCAGGACAGCACTATTCCACCTTCCACATAGCTCTTCAATCTATCTAGCATTATTGTGTGGTCGAGAATATCAAATGCTGTGGAACATCCAAAATTGCCATCAAATATGCCTTCCCATTTCCAATCCACTCCACATCTCATCCAGCATCAACACCAACAAGGTCTCTGTGCTGTGATGTTTCCGAAAAGCATATTGATGGTCATCAAGAATACAATGCTTCTGAAAGTACCGATCAAACTGTGAATATATCAGCTTTTCCAGTATTTTCGTCAATGCAGGCAAAGATGCCACTGGGTGAAAATTACTAATTTCTGTGACTCCCAGTTTTTATCTTTTATCAGTGGACTAATTGTCGCTATTTTTAATGAGTCAGGGACCTCACCCTCTATCAGCATTAGATTTATTATTTTTGTGATTACCAAGACACTTCAAAACATCTGCAGAGCAGATGTCTCCTGAAGATTGGGTGGGCCTACAAGAACATAAGGCCTCAGCCACATCCGATTCGTCCACTACCTCAAACATATCCCACAAACCAACCACTCCATAATCCATGTGCAAATCCCCATCTGCACATGGAATCGTTTGCATGATCAGCGCAACCTTTGACAAAAAATAAAGGTTAAGCTCATCTGCCGAAAAAGGACAGGGGGGACTTTCGGACGTCCTGCTATAGCATAGCTTCCTCACCAACCGAAATAGTGCAGTGAATAAACCATAAATAAACTATCTACCCTTCGTTGGAAAAAGTGCTTCTTTGATAATTGTTCTCACGTAACTGCAATGTATACCAAGTTCTCACTTCGTCCGACTGATCCTTGCGTCCGACTGATCATGCTCACACCTTCTTAATTCTTTAAGACGCTCCTTCAGATCTGCTGTCAACCAATGCTGGTTCATGAGACTGTGATGTGAGTTATGCTCACTAGTTCACTAACAATGACACAGCAGCTAGTGAGCATGACTCACGTCACGGTCTCATGAACCATCATAGGTTTCTCTGATCACATTACCAGTGACGCAAAGTGTGTGTGTTTCGGGGGGGGTGGAGACTGTACTGGGAAAAGGGTCAGGGGCTACACTTAGAATTAATGGGAACTATCACTAGCTCCTAGGTCTTTAAATGAAAAACATTGTTCTATAGTATTTATTTATTTAGGCATGTAGTTAGTCTGGATCTTCATATACTGTTTCCTCAGCAGTAGCAAGGTGTACTTGGTTGGGTTACTAGCCATCCCTCCCCCTTCCTCATCTAGGCTTGATACCCAGTGTGCTCAGATGCACAGCTGACTTAAGTCTAAGTAAGTAAATAGTTTTAAGAAGTTATTTGTAAGTATAGTAACTCCTTGCTCCAAAAAGATCATAAGGAATACCAGTGGGAGAAGCAAGGTGGGAGTTCTAGTCATAATTCCAGCTTTTCTTCCTTAATATTGTAATTGACAACTACTATATTGATCAGAAAGGCATTTGGGTTTTCAGTGCAGTTATATTCTCTGATTCCATAAATAATATAAATTGAGAGTTTCTGGAAACAGGTTTGGAATCTTTGTTGGTCACAGTACCTATAAAGATATTATAGTATCTTGCCATTGATCGTGACATGGGTTGACTTTTGGCTTTACAAACAGAAAGGCATGCCCTAAACATAACTTATGGATGAACTTTTGAGCATTTGTTTTTCTAACAAAATAGATATAGTTGTACAAATGATTCTAACAAGATAAATGTTTTCAGGGTTGAAAATATGGAAGAAGATTCTCCTAGTAACAGTGTGTATGTTCCTGAGGAAACAGTGAACTCTCCTGGAAAAAAAAGCACTGGCAAAGGAAACAAAGAGGATGCTGGAGGTGGTGGTAATGACATAGAGACTGCTATTGATTGTACCAGTGTGTATAGATACATCAAGGAAGACATGTTCACATCAGAGATCTTCAAAGTTGAAATCCAGAACCTTCCTAAATATATTGGGTTTAATGATGTAAAGAAGTTTCTTGCAAAATATGGGCTTAATCCTCATAAGGTAAAACTATTTGGAAGGCAGACATTTGCATTTGTGACATTTAAAAGTGAGGAGGAGAGGGACAAAGCCATGAAAGTCCTCCATGGGGTGATGTGGAAGAACCGAAACCTGAGTGTTAGGCTAGCAAAACCAAAGGCTGATCCTATTGTGAAAAAAAGGAAAAAGGAAGGCAACGACATGGACCAGACAGAACCCAAGCGTCCAGCTTTGGCTAAAGAATGTGAGGGGGAGCCCCTCAGTAAGCAAATAGCAGATGTGGTGACCCCTTTGTGGAATTCCTCTTATGAAGAACAGCTGAAGATGAAGGAACAGGAGTGTGAGCAAGTCCTGCAGAAACTGACAAAGTAATTTTTTGGATTTGTTTGTCTACTGGAGGTTTAACTGTAATTACATGTTATAATTTAATGTTTGTTTGTTTTCCCATTTTTATGAATATGAGATTACAATATTTCTTTTTACTACTTAAAGTCAAAGTATTGAGAACTTGGGCTAGAAATGTATGCCAGGTCTTTCTCTAACCCTCACCCCCTTTTATCAAACTGCAAAAGAGGTTTTTTTTAATCGCAGACCATTGCAGTAAAAGCTTAGATGCTCATAGGAATTCTATGAGCGTTGGAGCTTTTACTGCAGTGGCCGGCAATAAAAAACCCTAATGCGTCTTGATAAAAGGAGGCCTAAATGTGTCAAAGCAGATGGCAGTCTAGCTGACAAAATATGAGATAATTTAAATTGTTGATATAATAACCGTTTGAATAAGGGACTGAAATATTGAAATGCAGATTACTTAAATACAATTAGTAGTTTCTCTTAGAAAGTTTGCATAGCTGTTATGTGGGTAAATGGTTAAAGCACATAAACACCTATTTCAAAAAGTTGCTATTTACACGTGACTGACGGTATGGAAAAGAATGTGTGTCCAATTTTGCAGCCTCAGTATATGCATAGTATACTTAAAAATGGCTTTTATGCCTTTTTTTAAAGCTGACTGTTCATTTTGGAGTTGTGGATTTCATGTGTGATTGAGAGAGCAATTGTGCATACCTATGAAGTGTTTAAAACCACTTCAAAAATTAAAACTAAAAAAAAGTTTTTTTGATTTCTTAGTTGGCCCTTCTGAAGTTTGATTTATAAATATTCAAACCTTAGGTAATGTTGCTCTGTTATGAATTTGCTTCTTGCTAACATGGCTGTTTCCACTGAAAATGCCAGCAGCTTCATGTTCAGAAAACCTTTTGTAAACTACAAAGAATTGTACACATCAACTGGCCCAATTTCAAGGAGGGTCCCCACTCAACATCTTCTAAAAACATGGCCCAAATAAAGGGGCCCCTAACTATGGACCTAGTTGAGACCATGCCCCAAAACTTGGATATCTTCATTAGAGGTCCCAGTCAATTTCTGAGATGGTTGCGTGGGGAGCCCTGGACCACTTGACATGGAATGACCCACATCCCAATTAATGACTCGATGCCCCAAGCAAAATTGGGCTTCTAATGTTTTACTTTTTGGTTTGGCAAGGTTTTTGCTCTATATTCATATTTCACTTGCATTATGTAGAACCCCAGCTTAGAATTTGCCAGAATCAGATTATTGCATGTGACTACTTTCAGGAGTGTTTGCATTTTTTTTACCTTTTTCCCCTGTTCAGACTGAATTGTTTTTATATAAATATCTATATCTGAGATATAGCCTTAACACACAATCTATTTTAATTATTATAAAATACATTCTTTAGGGAAACAATTTTTGTAATATAGTACCTCTACTGAAGAGCATTACAGACTTTGTACCTCCACTGGCGGGCATTTCAGCTCAGCTGGATTTTCAGTCTGATACTTGAAATGTCTAATAGCTGTTGACTCAAAAATACTTTCTGTCCCTAATTTTTGTCTTTAGCAAAACCCACAATTGCAAACCACCCCACTTTAGAGTGTCCAGTATAGGGAAGAGGTCTAAAGGGTCTTCAAAACCCACTTGATGAGACCCTAATTTCGTAATTACAAAACTTAAAGGGTTAAAGGGTGATGATATCAATCCTTGGCCCTATTTTCACTTCCTCCTTGATGTATTGCTGATCACTTAGGGCTCTTTTTACTAAGGTGCGCTAGCGTTTTTAGCGCACGCATGAAATTACCACACAGTACGCTTCTAGAATAACGCCAGCTCAATGCTGGCGTTAAGGTCTAGCGCACGCTATTCCGCGCGTTATGGTCCTAATGCACCTTAGTAAAAGGAGCCCTTATTGTTGTTTTCTAGTTATGTAAACCAATTTAAATAAAACATTACAACAGAAAGTATTTTCACTTATCTTTTTAATTTGCAGAATCACTAGCCTGCAGGCCGAAGTAGAAACTTCTACCATGGCTTAATAAAAGAGGGCCAAAGTAATTTGACTCTTAATTACAGCATTTTTGTTTTTCTTTGTTTGATGTTTGGTTCTTTTGCTCTTATATATAATGTGTGTTTCAAATTTAAGTAAACACCAAAAAGTCCAATAGGACAGAGAACCCATGGGTATAAAACAGTACAAAAGGAAGTGGGAACGGATAATGAACACTCCACTGAAGATCACTGATGTAAAACCAACTTGTTTATTTCATAAAAGGACACGAGCAGAAGCTGTGGACCCGACACAGCACTGTGTTTCGGTATCTGAGGAATGCCTGCATCAGGGGTCGCTGTGATGTATATGTTCACAGATGACAGGTCTGGGATAAAACAAAGCTCGGTCCAAATAATATGCCAAAAGTAACCAAAAACACTGAAAAGCTATGCGGGCGTTCCTCAGATGCCGAAACACAGTGCTGTGTCGGGTCCACAGCTTCTGCTTGTGTCCTTTATGAAATAAACAAGTTGGTTTTACATCAGTGATCTTCAGTGGAGTGTTAATTGTCCGTTCCCACTTCCTTTTGTACTGTTTCAAATTTAAGACATAGAGCGACTCACAAATTTTAGATTAGATGAATGTGTATCATTTTTCTGCTTGTAATTTGAACTCCATAAGGACATCACACAAGACTGCAGACTCTACACCAGGGCTGCCCAAGTCCGGTCCTCGAGATCTACTGGCAGGCCAGGTTTTCGGGATATCCGCAATGAATATGCATGAGAGAAATTTGCCTGCACTGCTTTCTTGGTATGCAAATCTCTCTCATGCATGTTCATTGTGGATATCCTGAAAACCTGGCCTGCCAGTAGATCTCAAGGACCGGACTTGGGCAGCCCTGCTCTACACTGTGTGATGTCCCTATGGAGTTCAAATTACAAGCAAAAAAAATGATACACACTAATCTAATCTAAAATTTGTGAGTTGCTCTGTCTTAAATTAGAATCTGGAAAATAGAGGGTAGGATCATAAAACAGGCCCATGTTAGTTCTAAAATTTTGTGAAAATATATAAGAAATAAAATATGGGACCAAAAAAGGAGCCCTAACAGAAGCCAAGAAGGAATCAAATTGATATTTTGAAAAAACAAACTAGTAAAGCCACTTTTTCTTGAAACGTAATTTATGCTACGAGACTAACTGATGCACTTTTGGATTTTACAGGGAAATAGGAAATAATAACAAAGCTCTTCTGCCCTGGTTGTTCATGCAAAAGCAGAAATATAATAAAGTCTGCTGTCCGCTGGAAGGAGTGAAGCCTTCACCAGTACAGGTAGTATACATTGACTATGAGGTTCCCAGGCTTTAATGTGTTGTATTGAACAGTATTCAAATGTTTTCAATAATCAAACATTCACCCTATTTTACACATAACATTTGAAGAATGTATTGCTAAAATCAATAGAAAAAATTGTCTTATTTTGGATATTTTTTTCAAGGCCAAATCCTAGTAAGCATTCTATATTACTCAGGTCAGATCCTTAGCTAAGTAAAATCAGAACTGAAAGTTTTGTTGTTGCTTATTGATGGAAAGCCGAGAGCCTGAGGCTGTTTCCTCGGTCGCAACTGCAGTGATGCTTCAACTGTATTCTTATGTCTGATATAACAACAGATGACCATGAACATTTCCAATGGTTCTGTGATAAAGCAAAGCAATTTTGAAAAGAATGCTAGTTCTCATTTAAAGTCTAATAACCCAAATATTTGGTCTTGAGACCTTGGTTAATGTATGAACAAGAGAGTGGAAAATCAATCTAGACTGTTCTCTGCTCTAGTCTAGTCCATGCTCACTCCTCTCCTGCTTTTGGGGAAGGGAGAGGCTGGAGCAGAACATTGCTGCTGCTCTGGAGTCTGAAAGAAATGGTAGAAATGTATTTCACGTCCATCTCCAAGAACTTAAATCCTGCCTTAAGGTCTCCATACCTCTCTCTCCCTCCTCATGATCTGTCACTTTGGCCTCCAGCGATTGGACTCATTCCCTGAGACCTAGGAATTGATAGACAATTAAACACTTAGGGCTCCTTTTACTAAGATGCGCTAGCGTTTTTAGCGCACGCAGGAAATTACTGCGCGCTACGCTTCTAGAACTAACATTACATTACTACTTAAAGTATTGAGAACTTGGGCTAGAAATGTATGCCAGGTCTTTCTCTAACCCTCACCCCCCTTTTATCAAACTGCAAAAGGTTTTTTTTTTAAAAACCGCAGACCATTGCAGTAAAAGCTTAGATGGTCATAGGAATTCTATGAGCGTTGGAGCTTTTACTGCAGTGGCTGGCGATAAGGTCTAGCGCACGCTATTCTGAGCGTTAAAGCCCTAGCGCACCTTAGTAAAAGGAGCCCTTAGCACTTTATGCAAAAGACTGTGTGGCAGCAGCCAAAAAAGCAAACAGGGTGCTAGGAATTATTAGGAACGGGATGGTAAATAAGACCAAGAATATTATAATACTTTTGTATCGCTCCATGGTCCAATTTCACCTTGAGTATTGCATTCAGTTCTGGTTGCCATATCTCAAAAAAGATTTAGCAGAACAAGGTTCAAAGAAGAGTGACTAAGATGATAAAGGGGATGGAACTCCTCTCGTATGAAGAAAGGCTAAAGGGGTTAGGGCATTTTTCTGATTAGCTCCAAATGTTTGGAATGTACTACCCTTAAATTAGGGCCTCTTTTATTAAGGCGCACTAACCGATTTAGCGCATGCTAAAGATTAGCACGCGCTAAATGCTAAGGCATCCATTATATTCTATGGGCGCCTTAGCATTTAGCATGTGCTAAATCAGTTAATAAAAGGATTTAGAGCAGAAGTAAATTATAAAAATTTTAAAAGACTATAAAAAATATTTTTTTAAGATGGTGTTTGAAGTTGAAAATTGAAGAATGATTCAAGGGAATGTCGGCATAAATCTCTCATAAATAAGGGAAAATGTTGTATATTAGTCTTGGTTATACCTTAAGAATATTGACAAGTAATAGAATGAATGGATTTCTGGATGAATGCTTATCTGTCTAGATATGGTTAGGTCTTTTCTGTTATTTTAATGGAGTTCCTTTACTTTTAAACTTTTTTTTTTTTTTTGAGGGGGTTGTGCTGGGTTTTTTTGGGGGGGAAACTGTAAACTGCCCTGATCCAATAAGGCTGGGCGGTATATCAAGCTTTTAAATAAAATTAAAATATAAATAAATAAATTGTTACAAGTGAATCGTTTTTTACTCTTATCAAAAATTACAAGGAATAGTGGATACTCAATGAAATTACATGGAAATGCTTTTAAAACCAATAGGAAAAATATTTTTTCACTGAAAGAATAGTTAAGTTTTGGAACTCGTTGCCAGAGCATATGATAACAGCGGTTAATATAGCTGGGTTTAAAAAAGGTTTGGACTAATTTTGGAGGAAAAGTCCATAGTCTGCTATTGAGACAGACATGGTGGAAACCACTGCTTGCCCTGGGATTGGAATCATGTAATGTTGCTACTATTTGAGTTTCTGCCAGATACTTGTGACCTGGATTGGCTTTTGTGGAGACAGGATACTGGGCTAGCGATTTACAATACACTGAATAGTAAAAAGGTACTCTTAAGTATTTCCCCTATTTCCCCTGACAGGCTAACAATCTAACTGTGGTACCTGGGGCAATGGAGGGATTAAGTGACTTGCCTAGAGTCAAAAAGAGCAGGTTGGGATCAAACTCACAACCTCAGGGTGCTGAGGTAGCAGTTCTAATCACTAGGCCACACTTCTCCAATTAACATGCTTAGAGTAGTGTACACAGTTTATTTATTTATTTATCCCAGGACAAGCAGGCATGATATTCTCACATGTGGGTGACGTCATCTACGGAGCCCCAGCGCGGACAGCTTTTCAAGCAAACTTGCTAGAAGTTTCAAGTTTGCACACTGCACCACGCATGTGCATGCCTTCTGCCCACTAGAGGGCGCATCCCACCTCGTGGTCCTCAGTTCAATTTTTTCCGCGGAGCAAGAAAGCCCTGTGGATCTGAGCTCCAGTGTTTTGCCTTCTAGCTGCCGCGTTTAGTTTGTTCTTTCATCGAATTAGTTCGCGGTGCTGCTTTCTTTTCTTTAAAAAAAAAAAATATTTTGTTTTTCGTTGGGCTCCGGGGGCTCCCGGAAGCCGTGGCCGCGGGACGTCGGTCGTTCCCGGCCTTCTTCTTTTTCTTCGTTGATGTCCCGTCCTGTTACGGGATTCAAAAAGTGCAGCCGGTGTGAGAGGTTACTTTCCATCACTGACCCTCACCGGTGGTGCATTGTCTGTCTTGGGCCCGAACATCCGACAGCGTCGTGTGATTGCTGTGCTACTTTCCAAAACAGGGCCCTCCGTCGCCGTAAGGCCAGAATGGCTGAATTGTTCGCCGTCGACGCGCCGCCTAAGGCCTCGACGTCGGCCTCGGCTTCGGCCCCAGCCTTGACCTCGGCCTCGGCGTCCTCGGGGGCCTCGGCTTCGCCTCGGCCCTCGTCTTCGAAGGCGTCGTCAGCGAAGCCAGCTTCGGGTAAGTCCTCTGTTCCATCCCCTTCAGCAAAGAAGCCATCCTCGACTCAGGCCAAGGCGGGTGGGTCGACCCCGGCCCCGCATCGGACCTCGACTTCGCACACCCCGAGGGAATACTCGAGACCGAGGTCGCCCTCCAGGGAGTGTGCCCCGGACTCGGAACTCCCCACCTTCGTGGGGATTCCGGCCTTCCAGGATCTCCTCCGAGCCCTGATCTCATCGGAGCTGTCGGGAGCCCTGGAAGTGTTGCAACGTGCTGCGGTTCCGGCGGCCTCGACCTCGGCCGGGGCGCCTTCGGTCTCGGAGGCCCCGGCCTCGGCTCCCTCGACCTCGGGAGCCCCGGCCTCGGCGACCTCGGTCTCGGGTACTGTGGCCCCGTTCACCTCGGTCTCGGCCCCGCCCCTGACCTCGACCTCGGGGGAACCTCCTGAGCGGAGTGTAAGGCCCAAAGAAAAGTTGCGCAGAGTGCGCCGTCTTTCCTCCTCTTCCTCCGGGTCTTCCCGGGACGCCTCGCCCTCGACGCGACCTCGGACGAGGCGCCGATCGAGGAAGTCTAAGCGGGCCCGAGGCTCGCCTCGGCGCGATCGTTCCTCGTCGTTCGGGGGCGAGGCGCTGCAGGTGTCGGAGTTGCGCCTCGACAACCCGAGGCTCCTCCGCTCACCTCGTGGGAAGTCTTCCCGTGCCGCCTCGCCGAGGAAATGGGAGAGTGTCCCACGGACCCCGGGGTCCTCGCCCAAGGGTTCTGCGAGGAGGATAATTTCCCCTTCCCCCTCGAGGGCCTTGGAGAGGGGATCCTGGGATTCGGGATCTGTTAGGGATCCTCATTATTCTCATGAGGCCTCCCCCCTCTCCTCGGTGGGGCGGTCGAGAACCCCGTCTCCCCAGGCTAGGCCGTCCTCATTTTCATCCTTTGTTCAGGACATGGCCCAAGCCCTGGGGATTGACCTGATGGTAGGTTCTCGGTATTCCAAAGAATTTTTGGAGGAACAGGACCTTCCCACTCCTCCTAGAGAGGTGCCTAGACTCCCTCTCAACAGTGTCCTTCTGCAGACCTGGCTGAAGAACTTGTCAAACCCTCTTACAGTCACGTCTGTGCCTTCAAAAATGGAATCGAAGTATAGGACGATTCCCCCTAAAGGGTTCGATAAGGCGCAGCTCTCCCACCAGTCTCTTCTGGTGGAGTCTGCTCTTAAAAAATCACAGCCCTCACGGGTTTCTGCGGCGGTTCCACCCGGCAGGGAGGGGCGGACCCTGGACAAGTTTGGCCGTCGCCTCTATTCAAATTCCCTGATGGCCACCAGGGTTCTAAATTACGCCTTCACCTTTTCCTCCTATTTGCGTGGTATGGTGAAGGACCTTCCTCAATATCGAAACTCGTTACCGGACTCCCAAAGAGCAGGATTCGATAAGTTTATGTCCAACCTGTCTCAATTGCGGTTGTACCTATTCCATGCAGTGTACGACGCCTTTGAGCTGGTTTCGAGGGTGTCGGCCTTCGCAGTGGCCATGCGCCGCTTGGCCTGGCTTCGCACCCTCGACATGGACCCAAACCTGCAGGAACGTCTTGCAGACTTGCCTTGTGTGGGGTCCGAGTTATTTGACGAGTCATTGGATGCGGCGACCAAGCGGTTGTCGGAGCAGGAGCGCTCTTTAGCATCCCTGGTCCGCCCCAAGCCTAGGCCCCCGCCGCAGAAACCTTTCCGGCCTCCGCCGCGCCGATACCCTCAGAAGTCGACCCCGGCTTTCTCGAGACCGCCTCCGAGACGTCCGTCTCAGCGAGGCAGAGGGGGACAAACCCAAGCCCCGGCGCAGGGCCCTTCTAAGCCCGCGCCTTCCTTTTGACGGGCTGAGCGGACGGGGCGGGTTCCCCTCCGCACTTTCACAGCAACCCCTTCCTATTGGGGGGCGTCTTCGGTCCTTCCGGGAGGCATGGACCGGGATTACCTCAGACGCTTGGGTGCTCCGGATCGTCTCCGAGGGCTACTCGCTCAACTTTGTGTCCTCGCCGCCGGACAGTCCCCCAAGTTTAGTCTCTTGCAACCGTTCGCAGCTACCGACCCTTCTGACCGAAGCCAAAGCCCTCTTGAAGCTTCGGGCGGTCGAACCGGTCCCCAAGGACCAGTGGGGTACGGGGTTTTACTCCCGTTACTTTTTGGTCCCAAAAAAGACCGGGGACCTGCGCCCCATACTGGACCTCAGGAAGCTCAACAAATTCCTGGTCCGGGAGAAGTTTCGAATGCTATCTTTCCCGGTTTTGTATCCTCTCTTGGAGGACGGGGACTGGATGTGCTCCCTCGACTTGAAGGAAGCATATACCCATGTTCCGGTGCACCCCGCCTGCCGAAGATTTTTACGATTCCAGGTGGGGGACCTCCACCTCCAGTACAGGGTACTGCCCTTCGGCCTGGCCGCGTCCCCACGAGTATTCACGAAGTGCATGGTGGTGGTTGCGGCAGCCCTGAGGTCTCGTGGACTCCATGTGTTCCCTTACCTGGACGATTGGCTCATCAAAGCCCCGACCAGGGAGGGGGTTATCTCAGCGACCCGACAGTCTATTGCCTTCCTGCAAACTCTCGGGTTCGAGATAAACTTTCCAAAGTCTCAGTTGAGGCCGGCTCAGTCTCTTCAATTCATAGGTGCGGTGCTGGACACGGTGCGCCGGCGCTCCTACCTTCCGACCCAGCGGTTGGAAGCCTTGGTACGGATGGGCCGCCAGGTCTCTCAACTATCGATGGTGTCGGCCAAGCGCATGATGATGCTGCTCGGCCATATGGCCTCGACGGTACACGTCACGCCGTTTGCGAGGCTACATCTGAGGATCCCTCAGTGGACCCTCGCATCCCAGTGGCGTCAGGAGTGCGATCCGGTGTCTCGCCTCATTTCGGTGACTCCGCTTTTGCGGAAATCGCTGCGTTGGTGGACAGACTCTTCAAATCTGTCCATGGGGCTACTGTTTCGCACTCCTCCTTTTCGCAAGGTCCTGACCACGGACTCCTCGGAGTACGCGTGGGGAGCCCACCTCGACGGTCTTCGCACGCAGGGCCTGTGGTCGGCAGAAGACCGTCGGTGTCATATCAACGTGCTAGAGCTGCGGGCCATCTTCCTAGCACTTCGAGCCTTCGTTCACATATTGCAGGACCAGGTGGTCCTCGTCCGCACGGACAATCAGGTGGCAATGTACTATGTGAACAAGCAGGGGGGAACGGGGTCTTGGCCCCTCTGTTCCGAGGCTCTTCGCCTTTGGGAGTGGGCGGTCTCCCGGAACATCTTCCTCCGGGCGGTCTACATCCAAGGAGAACTGAATTGTCTGGCGGACAAACTCAGTCGACTTCTGCAACTGCACGAGTGGACTCTACACTCAGCAGTTCTGCGCGAGGTTTTCGCTCGCTGGGGAACGCCACAGGTGGATCTGTTTGCCTCTCCGGAGACACACAAACTACCACTGTATTGTTCTCGGATGTACTCGCGGGATCGTCTGGAAGCGGATGCCTTCCTCCTCGATTGGGAAGGGAGGTTCCTGTATGCATTTCCCCCTTTCCCTCTGATCATGCGAACGTTAGTACATCTAAAATCGTCCACGGCCACGATGATTCTCATAGCACCTCGGTGGCCGCGTCAGCACTGGTTCTCCCTGCTACTTCAGCTCAGTGCCAGGGAGCCTCTTCCTCTGCCTGTCTTTCCTTCTCTGCTGTCTCAGAGTCAAGGATCCATGTTACATCCCAATCTGCAGTCATTGCACCTGACAGCTTGGTTTCTTGTTCCCTGACTCCTCCGGATCTGTCTCAATCGGTGAGGGAGGTGTTGGAAGCCTCCCGCAAGATCTCGACGAGGCTTTGCTATTCGCAGAAATGGACCAGGTTTTCCACCTGGTGCTCGTCTTTTCACCTGGATCCGGTATCGGTTCCGGTATCCTCGGTTTTGGACTATTTATTCCATTTGTCGCGCTCTGGCTTGAAAACCACTTCGGTGCGTGTTCATCTTAGTGCGATTTCTGCTTTCCACCAACATCTGGATGGACGCCCTCTGTCACTCCATCCCTTGGTGACACGCTTCATGAAAGGGTTACTCAGGGTTTGTCCCCCTCTTAAGCCTCCTTCTGTCGTGTGGAATTTGAATGTGGTTTTAGCTCAACTGATGAAACCCCCTTTTGAGCCACTCAACAAGTCCCTCTTGAAATTTCTGACTTGGAAGGTGGTGTTTCTGATTGCCCTCACCTCCGCTAGGCGGATTGGGGAGTTGCAAGCCTTGGTTGCGGATCCCCCTTTCACCGTCTTCCATCATGACAAGGTGGTTCTCCGCACCCATCCTAAGTTTGTCCCTAAGGTTGTTTCTGATTTCCACCTCAATCAGTCCATTGTCCTTCCTGTGTTCTTTCCTAAGCCCCACTCCCATCCTGGCGAGGCGGCGCTTCACACGCTTGACTGTAAGAGGGCGTTGGCGTATTACCTTCAACGCACCAGGTCTCATCGGAAGGTTCCTCAATTGTTTTTGTCCTTCGATCCCAATCGATTAGGGCATCCAGTTTCCAAGCGCACTCTGTCTAACTGGTTGGCTGCTTGCATTTCCTTTTGCTATGCTCAGGCTGGCCTTCCTCCCCCGGGTCGAGTCACGGGGCACAAGGTCCGAGCGATGGCAGCTTCGATAGCTTTCCTCCGATCCACTCCGATGGAGGACATATGTAAGGCTGCCACTTGGTCTTCGGTTCATACATTCACCTCTCATTACTGTCTGGACACTTTATCCAGGAGTGACGGCCGGTTTGGCCAGTCAGTTTTGCAAAATCTGTTTTCCTAAATTGCCATCCTCCCACCTGCCCTTTTTTTGGTTGGCTTGGAGGTCACCCACATGTGAGAATATCATGCCTGCTTGTCCTGGGATAAAGCACAGTTACTTACCGTAACAGGTGTTATCCAGGGACAGCAGGCATATATTCTCACAACCCGCCCGCCTCCCCGGGGATGGCTTCTATGCTAGTTATGGAACTGAGGACCACGAGGTGGGATGCGCCCTCTAGTGGGCAGAAGGCATGCACATGCGTGGTGCAGTGTGCAAACTTGAAACTTCTAGCAAGTTTGCTTGAAAAGCTGTCCGCGCTGGGGCTCCGTAGATGATGTCACCCACATGTGAGAATATATGCCTGCTGTCCCTGGATAACACCTGTTACGGTAAGTAACTGTGCTTTATGTGCTCAGAATGGTTTACATGAATTTGTTCAGGTACTCAAGCATTTTTCCCTGTCTGTCCTGGTGGGCTCACAATCTACCGCATTTTTCGCTTCATAAGACTGTGTGTCTTTTTCCACCCAAAAGTGGGTGGAAATCTCGGTGCATCTTATGAAGCAAAGATGCAAAATCTGTATCCCCTGTACATCTGCAAAACCTCTGCCACCCCCCACGCCACAGCACCTTTTAACCACCGCAGCCGGACCATCTTTTTAAAACAAGTCGTCGTTGCCGCCGTACATTTTTCAAGCAGCCTGGTAGTCCAGTGTATATCACTCCCTTGACGGATCCTTACTATTTACGGGCAGCAGGAGCACGGCTGTCAGGACCAAGCTTTACATGCTCCCGCTTGGGCCCGTGCCACTTTTTAAATGGCTGGCGGCAGTTCTCGTGGGACTCGCGAGAACTGCTGGCAACTATTCAGAAAGCGACACAGGCCCATGCAGGAGCATGCAAAGCTTGGTCCTGATGTCCGTGCTCCTGACTCGTGCATCTGCTGCCCAGAAATAATAAGGAGCCATTGAGGGAGGTGTGCGGTTTAAAAAAAAAAAAGGCACCGGGGGGTATGATTAAAAAGGTACAAAGGGGGTTATGATTAAAAAGATACAAGGGTGGGTATGATTAAAGGTATGGGGGATGATTAAAAAGGTACTGGGGGGGCATGTGGGGGATGAGGGATGATTTAAGGCAGTGGTTCCCAACCCTGTCCTGGAGGACCACCAGGTCAGTCAGGTTTTCAGGATAGCCCTAATGAATATGCATGGAGCAGATCTCCATGCCTGGCACCTCCATTATATGCAGATCTCTCTCATGCATATTCATTAGGGCTATCCTGAAAACATGAATGGCCTGGTGGTCCTCCAAGAGAGGGTGGGGAACCACTGATTTAAGGTACTGGGGGGTATGTGGGGGGTATGGGGCCTGCCCACCTGTCACTAGGCCTGCCTGCCTGTCTTTAGGCCACTAGGCCTGCTTGCCTGCCTGTCACTAGGCCTGCCTGCTCTGTGCTTTGTCCTTGCCTGCCCTGTCCCAGCCTACCACTAGACCACCAGAGGAGGGGGACAGGGTACAGAGCCTGACAGGGAGGGGGGACAGGATGCAGAGCCTGGCAAGGAGTGTGGGGTTGGGTGCAGAGCCTGGCAGGGAGAATTTGGTTCAGAATGTTTTTTTCTTGTTTTCTTTTAAATCTAGGATGCATCTTATGGTCAGGTGCATCTTATGGAGCGGAAAAATACGGTATCTAATGTTCCTGGGACAATGGGGGAATTAAGTGATTTGCCCAGGGTCACAAGGAGCAGTGTGGGGTGCTGAGGCTCAGGGTGCTGAGGCTATAGCTTTAACCACTTTGGAGGAAATCACAGAATGCGGAGGTGGAATGATGGATGGGAAGAGAGTCTAGATGTCTACTGCTAGTTAATAGAAGAGAGGACTTAAAAACATGATAAGTGCAATAATGGGATCAGAACGAAGGTTCATTGATCCCACCATCCTATCTGTGACAATAGTTGTATGTTTATACAAATCTACTATGTTCTCTTTCTATATACATGTAGATATTTATACAGATAGATATCTCTCTGCTTTTTTTTTTTTTAGACGGAGTATCGTAACAAATGTGAATTTCTGATTGGTGTAGGCGCAAACCAAGAAGATAAAACAGTGGGTTGTCGCCTTGGAAAATACAAAGGTGGGACTTGTGCGGTGGTTGAACCTTTTGATACCATTCATGTTCCGGCCATCACCAAGAAAGTAGTAAAGACTTTTCAGGACTACATCAGGTGAACATTGATCCTTAATGCCTACATGATTACTAAAAATATGCAGAGAAGTGTTCTGGCAGAGAAGTTTGGGATTCGTTCACCATGCAGCTACTTAGCTCCAATCACAGTTTGCATACGGGGAGGATGAAAATTTGAAGAATAACTAACTATACCAGTTAACTTTTCAGGGCCAGTAAATGCTATAACCCAGGGATGCCCACACTTTTTGGGCTTGTGAGCTACTTTTAAAATGACCAAGTCAAAATGATCTAGCAACAATAAAATTTTAAAAAACACAAATCGCACTGTACATCAGAGGCAGGATCGCGGCAGAGGGAAGACAGTTTCTGAGGCCTATGGCAACTTGCAAGGATTGCTGAAGTACTGGCGATCCTCTCTGCAGGATGCTCCCTGCTAAAATTAGGTAAAGGGATACACGGGAGGCCAGAAAGAAAGACGGACAGCACAGAAGGGAAACTGCATGGCTCCGCGATCGACTGGGGTTGCCTGAGTGATCGACTGGTCGATTGCGATCGATGTATTGGGCACCTCTGCTATAACCCAACTGAGAAAGAAGTAACTTTCTTAAAGATTTATGTTGTGTCAAAGTTCAAAAATGAATGGGATAGATGCAAAGGATACCAAAGTACAAATACTAAGGAAGTATAAATCAAAATCGTGAAAGCACAAGCTTACTTCCAATATTACACTGTAGTGAGCACACACTGCTATATTAAGCATACAAGCTGTATGTTATGCCGTGCCTCAGAGATCGAGTCATCCAGCAAAATTTACTAGAGCCATTCTTCGGTCAGAGTCTCGATCATTGGCAACTGGCATGTGCTAACTGCACTAAATAGTTTTTTTATTTTTAAACTTTTTAAACTTTTTTTATAAATTTGTTCTTTTAAAATTTTTTAAATATCAAAATCTTTAATAAGATAGTGCATCGATTCAAAAAAGCACTTATCTGAGTGAGTTGTCAGCACTGTTTTAAACCCAACGGGGCCACCGTTTCACCTGGTATGGCTTCATCAGGGGAAAACGTAGACAGTGCCTGTAACAAAGAATACTGTATTAAGTTTTATAATATAATGACTAAAATTAAAGTCGAAATTCAATATAACATTGCATTTAAACTTAAGTGTTTAACAAAGCAACTTACGGAACAGGAAAAGACCTAGCTCCTAGGCATATGTTTCTCCAAAATGGCGACGGACATTAAGAACGCCAAGCCATTTAAATTACCCGCTGCGAGCCAGCTGATGCTTACGTTCCACACGTGACAAATGTGGGTAACTTGATACCTGTTGAAAGGTGAACGTAAACGTAGGACATACCAAAAAAATTTTTTGTCTTCAGCCTATAAAACGGCCAAAAATCTATAAAAAGTATGTAAACAAAAACAGAAATGTCTAATAGTAACTTGACCAATCAATCTTGTCGTTAAGCCCTGTTGGATGGAGAGTTTGTAATGTAAAGATCCAAAAAGTTTCACGTCTTTTCAAAGTTAGAGTTCTATCACCTCCCGTGTTGTGTTTCTTGATGACATCAATAACACACCCTCTGAGGTTGTCAAATGTATGGGAGGCTTGAATACAATGTTGTACCATTGGTTCTTTCACTTGTCCTCTTTTAATGTTGGATTTATGTTCAGCGAGACGAGTTTTAAACGGTCTGATGGTCATACCGACATAAATCTTGGCACAGGGACACATTATGATATAAACCACATGATCTGTTTGGCATGTACTAAAATGATTAAATTTATATATATTTTTGTTGATAGGATTGACAATAGCCCAATGTTTTCTAATAATCGACATCTAGCTCACAATTGAAGAAGATTATTAGAAAACATTGGGCTATTATACAATCTCTACCTGAATTTGAAAAACACAGACTACGTTTTGCTTTCTCAAGGGGAAAAAACCTGAAAGAATTTCTAAGTACCAACAAAGTTCAAGAAAGTGGTATTACATCTACATGTGTAGGGCATTTCAAATGTGGTCACTGCACCTATTGTGATTTTTCGATACAAGCCAAGGATTTTGTCAATCCTATCAACAAAAATATATATAAATTTAATCATTTTAGTACATGCCAAACAGATCATGTGGTTTATATCATAATGTGTCCCTGTGCCAAGATTTATGTCGGTATGACCATCAGATCGTTTAAAACCCGTCTCGCTGAACATAAATCCAACATTAAAAGAGGAGAAGTGAAAGAACCAATGGTACAACATTGTATTCAAGCCTCCCATACATTTGACAACCTCAGAGGGTGTGTTATTGATGTCATCAAGAAACGCAACACGGGAGGTGATAGAACTCTAACTTTGAAAAGACGTGAAACTTTTTGGATCTTTACATTACAAACTCTCCATCCAACAGGGCTTAACGACAAGATTGATTGGTCAAGTTACTATTAGACATTTCTGTTTTTGTTTACATACTTTTTATAGATTTTTGGCCGTTTTATAGGCTGAAGACAAAAAATTTTTTTGGTATGTCCTACGTTTACGTTCACCTTTCAACAGGTATCAAGTTACCCACATTTGTCACGTGTGGAACGTAAGCATCAGCTGGCTCGCAGCGGGTAATTTAAATGGCTTGGCGTTCTTAATGTCCGTCGCCATTTTGGAGAAACATATGCCTAGGAGCTAGGTCTTTTCCTGTTCCGTAAGTTGCTTTGTTAAACACTTAAGTTTAAATGCAATGTTATATTGAATTTCAACTTTAATTTTAGTCATTATATTATAAAACTTAATACAGTATTCTTTGTTACAGGCACTGTCTACGTTTTCCCCTGATGAAGCCATACCAGGTGAAACGGTGGCCCCGTTGGGTTTAAAACAGTGCTGACAACTCACTCAGATAAGTGCTTTTTTGAATCGATGCACTATCTTATTAAAGATTTTGATATTTAAAAAATTTTAAAAGAACAAATTTATAAAAAAAGTTTAAAAAGTTTAAAAATAAAAAAACTATTTAGTGCAGTTAGCACATGCCAGTTGCCAATGATCGAGACTCTGACCGAAGAATGGCTCTAGTAAATTTTGCTGGATGACTCGGTCTCTGAGGCACGGCATAACATACAGCTTGTATGCTTAATATAGCGGTGTGTGCTCACTACAGTGTAATATTGATAGATGCAAAGGATCCCTAAATAGAAAGATGATATATTGACACAAAACTTGACAGATCAAAAACTAGAACTTCATTTTTGATGTGTAGTAATGGTGCTTAAATGGAATCCCAGTACTGGGGAAGTGAAGACGATGCTGGGTAGACTTCTACAGTCTTTGTCCAGTATATGGCAAGAAGGGGGGGGGAGTTAGCCATGATGGTGACTCTAGCAATGAGGCAGTGTGGGGTGGTGTAGCCAATGCCAGACAGACTTCTCTGTCCCATATGCAGCAAGAAAGATCGAGCAATTATATGTATTTTATACCACATTCAAATCGTCTTGAGTATAGGTTTTACCTATCTCGGTGGTGGGGGGGGTAAAGAAGACATCTTATACTGAAACTTAGCAAGTAAAACAAATAATTACTGGTTTATTGCCTTCAGAATGAATGTGACAGTTAGGTAGACTGGATGGACCACACAGGTCATTTATGTGCCATCATTTACTATGCTACTAACTCATTTTTATTGAGATTCAGATGCCCATATGGTGCAAATATCTTATATAATACCCTGTATAAGTATTGCCATACTCGGACAGACCAATTATCCATCAAGCCCAATATCATGTTCCAACAGTGGCCAACCCAGATCCCAAATACCTAGCTAGATCCCAAGTAGTAAAGCAGATTTTATGTTGCTTATCCTAGGAATAAGCAGTGGATTTCCCCAAGCCATCTCAATAATGGCCTATGGACTTCTCTTTTAGAAAATTATCCACCACCGCACGTTCAGCTGAGGGTTTCAACATATCCTCAGTGATGACACTGTCCAGGGCGGCTGGTCACAGGTTCAGGAGAAGTTCCACAGGATGAAAATTCCTCTCTTATGCAGAAGAGAAGGCTTTCCATCCTAGTGGCTTGTTAAATTGGACACAACACTGAATGCTTCAGTAAGCAGAATATTCGAGTTTTTATTTAATAAATGTAAAGGAAAGGGTGAACAACCTGTCTTTATCTACTGAGTCTATTCCCTTTATTATCTTTAATCCCTTTATTATCCCTTCATTATCTTTAATTCCATACATCCTCTGAACAGTCACAAAATCAACCTTTTGAACTCTCTCAGCTTAGCTTGCGTGCAGTTGAAGCAATTTAAACATTTCAATCTTTAATTACAATGTCTCAGGCTTTCACTCAATCTCATTTTAATTCCCCAAACTTTAATATGTATTCACTTAGGGCTCCTTTTAGAAAGCAGCACTAAGGCCTTAACGCGCGGAATAGCACGCGCTAAATTGCCTCGCGGGCTAGCCACTACCGCCTCCTTTTGAGCAGGCGGTAGATTTTCAGCTAGCGTGTGTTAAAAACGCTAGCGCACCTTTGTAAAAGAAGCCCTTATCCACAAAGCCTAGTATTGGTTTAATCCAACAACTCAGTTTTCATATCACCTGTGACACGTGTAAATTCCAGGAGACCTCAACAACACCTAGATCCTTTTCCTGGGTAGTGACTCCTAACGTGGAACCCTGCATTATGTAGCTATGATTCAGGTTCCTCTTTCTCACTGTATATAAGGGTTCCAAATTTTCAAAAAAGTCCGAAGCCTGTTGGAGTGCAATGCCATGAGTCTCGACATGCAGCAAATATAGTCCACTTTAAGCTGCACTTGTAGTCTAGTGGGGCTTACCAGCTGTTTCTAGGCAGTTGTCAAGGCCAGTCTGGCCTTCATTACAACAAGAGCAATCAACTTCTGATATTTAGTTGGTACCCCCTCCGGAGGACAGTTCAGAAGGCTACAGCCCAACTGTCTCTTAATCAGGACCCCATACTTTCATTCAACCATGCAAATATCATAATCCAGTACCTCCTAGCTTTTGGGCATTGCCACCAAATGTGATGGCAAATTTCCCGTTCTTCATAGCCCCGCTTTAATATGGTGAAGTCTCACTGGGGTTAAATACCATTGATAAAGTTGTTTAAACCCATTCTCGACCAGGTTACTCGCTGTGGAGACTCTTAAGAAGCGAGTGGAAAATCTGTCGCCACTGGGCTTGGTCTAGAGAATGGCCCAGTAAAGATTCCCACCACATGGTGTAGAGCTTAGGAGGGTCCCCATGATATAGCAGAACTTTATAAATGCGAGAAATACTACTTTCGAACTCGTATCTGAATCCCAGATCTCTAATCTTTGCCTCAAACTTAAATCCTGCAAATGCATCCTAGATCCTTTCCCATCCTACCTTTACGAAAACATTCCTGCGCAGGCCATCTCTTCCCTTACTAGCCTTATAAATAAAGTTTTACTATCGGACCTGTTCTCCTCAGAAATGGGACACATTGCCTTATCCCCTCTTCTGAAAAAAAGCCAATCTCGACCCTTCCTTACCATCGAACTACCTCCCCATAGCAAAAATCCCTCTTTTAACAAAACTTCTAGAGACCATAGTCGCTACTCAGCTCTCCTCTTATCTAGAGAAATTCTCCATTCTCCAACACTACCAATACGGATTTAGGCCCAATTTCAGCACCGAGTCCCTCCTAGTTTCCTTAATTTCAAAGGTGCAACAACTACACGCTCGAAACAAATTTGCTGTTCTTCTACAGTTCGATCTCTCCACGGCTTTCGACATCGTGCACCATGACATACTAATTTACCAACTTTCTGAGATAGGAATAGACTCCTCTGTCCTAAAGTGGTTCTCAAACTTCCTTCGCTCTCGTTCCTACATTGTCAACACAAACGGCTCCAAATCCGCTCCGTGGACACCATCTTGTGGTGTCCCACAGGGTTCTCCTCTATTCTCTTCAACATGTATATGACCTCCCTGAAGCTCCTCAAACTATCCCCCCTTGGAACAATATACATATACGCGGACGATATCCTTATTCTCCTCGAAACAGACCAGAACCTCACAAACCTCCAAGAGAACATCACTTCAAGTATAATGAGACTTCACGCCTGGTCCCTCTCTGTACAGATGAAATTAAATGAATCAAAAACAAAATTACTCTGGCTCGGCCCAAAATTAGTATACCTGCCCACCCTCTTCACACTACCCACAGGCCCTGCTCTGCACCTTGAGTTCTCAAGCAAGGTCCTCGGCATCATCATCGATTCTTCCCTCTCCCTCAACGATCACCTGAATTCCTTGGCAAAATCATGTTTTTTCAGCCTCCACATGCTGAGGAAAGTAAGATCCTACTTTCACCAAAAACATTTCACCGTCCTTGTACAATCCATCATCCTATCCAAACTCGATTACTGTAATGCCATTTATTTATGCCTAACAAAAAAAAGTCTTCGCAGACTCCAGCTTATCCAAAATACTGCTGCCAAGCTGATTTTTGCAAAACGCAAATTTGATCACATTTCCCCACTACTTACCAATCTTCACTGGCTCCCAGTACTTTCCAGAATTCATTTCAAATGCTCCTGCCTGGCTTTCAAGATCATTCACGGCATCCTTCCGCCCCTAATCCCTCTATCCTTCATCGCCTCGACGCCTGCTACCACCAGATCCACCCACAGACATAAACTATCCTTCCCCTCTCTACACGGCATCCTCCACGCAGGCAAACTGGGAAAATCCCTCCTCTCCAAAATCACGGGCCTTTGGAACGATCTCACTATCCCGCTGCGGAACCTGAACTCCCTCCAACTATTCCGAAAACAACTGAAAACCTGGCTTTTTTTTTAACATATAACATTTCTTCTGTTTACATCCTCTCTATCCATATGCTCTTGTAAATCTTTCTCCTCTCTCTTATATTTTTAATGCTTTGTAAACCGTGTCGAGCTCCACTTCCGTGGAGATGATGCGGTATATAAACTTAAGGCTTAGTTTAGTTTAGTTTACCCCTTCTGGAGCAATTATCCAAAACCCTGTCCCACAATGGGTTCTCAGAGCATAAGTCTAGCAATGCCCATTTGCAGAGAAACACCTAGACATGACGATACTGGAACTGGTCCATCAATGTAAGGTCATAAGACTGCGTAAGCTCTGACAAATGGACTAACTGTCTCTACTAAGAATTGCCCCAATGTTATGAGCCCTCCTTCTGCTCATGCTTTGTATCTCGCATCTGTTCTGCCTGGTTGAAATCCTTCTGCCACTACTAGGGGGAGTTTGCTTAAAGTAGGAACGGTGTTTAAACACCGTAGCTCAAATTTTAACCCATAACTGAAGTGCCTGCAAGATAAATAGATATGCTTGTCCCACCACTACCCTTAGATCTTTCAAACGGAGCCAAGGGAAGTGGCTAAGCGAAATATTGCCCATATACCAGGATTCCATTTCCACCCATGTCTTGCCGCTAGTACCTCACCAGGCCAACAAGATGTGAAGCTGGGCCGCCCGATATTATAATTGGAAATTTTTGTACAATTCCCCTTTATTCTAGGACCAGTTGGTTCTGTATCTCTTTCCACCAGGAACTGTAGGAAGTCTCGGATGATTGAAGTCTTAACTCCTCCCTCTGATAGCATACCCTGGAGCATGCCCCTTGGATACCAGTCTTGTCTTCCTGCAACCATCCTGTAGGAGCTTATCTTTTCTGCTTGTGTCTATTTTGTTTTCTTTAAGTATTTTCTTTCACAGTTTTGCCCTCATCCTGTGGAGGTTCTCTGCGGGGACATCCTTGCAGCGGGAGATCGCAGACTGTTGGAGAATGTCTGCTTCTGGGGGGGGGGTTCCTTGCTCTGCAGTAAGCCCCCTAGACAGCATGCAAGTAAGATCAGGGCTCCAGGATCGGGAGCTAGCTCATCCCAGGTTCGTCCGCTAGTGGGTGTAGTGCACGCTGAGCAGTTCCACGAAGGCATGACCGGGATCAGAACCAGACTATGTACCTCCAAGAGGTGTTTGCGCCGTTATCCAAGGGTGGCGGAGGTCGCTTGCAGTGATGGTCAAGCCAGTGGGGCAGTCAGAAGACTTGAAATCCAGCTTTCCCTATATGCTATTTCCAGTGTTGCCTGCAGCTTCTTTCAAACATGCAGCACATGAAACAGTGAGTAACAGACTGACAGCCTGTTTTAGTGATTTGGGGGGGGGTCTTAAAAAGGGGTTGTTGGGTGGTTTCCCTGCATGCCCTGCCCCTCCCCACTTCTAAAACTGCCAAATCGCTGTTTTTTTTAAGGAATTCCTGCTCCTTTCATGGAGTATTTTATTGCAAAATCTGCACTCACCACGGCCATCTTGGATTTTTCCCTATTTGAATAAAACTATATTTTTTATAGTTAGGAGCTTCATTTTTGTTCCAAACTTTCCAGATGGCCTGTCCATTATAGGATGGGATGGATTCATGCCTCATTTGCAGTGGATATATGTCAGATGCGCAGCTGTGCTCCATGTGCACTGCATTCCGTGAGGGGGGTAAAGTTTGCACGGATGCGGTGCCTTCCACCTCTGGGAGGGCCCTGCTAGAGTCTTCGGCCCCAATTTCTGCAAAACTTGTGTCTGGGGGCACCGGGAAGAGTGCTGGCGGCGTATCAACGAAATGCAGGCTCAGTTCTGGTGAAAAGCCTCACAAATCTTCCAAGCACTCTAAATCTGAGTCGCACAGGGTAGCTCTTGCCACATGAGACCTTTTTCACACGGATTTTGTGAATATGCTCTATCGGGCATCTCTAGTTAAGAAATCTATGCCTGTTGTCACTCCACCGGCATCTTGACCTAGGTTTTTCAGTTTGTTCTCCGGCGGAGACTGTACAAATAACAGTCTTAATCTAAACAGAGAAGTTATCCTTTACATTTTAGGATGGCATATTCAGTAGTCCTTCCTGAACAGATGGTGCCATAGAATATCCGGTAACTTGTATTAATTAGAATGGGTCATTATTGTATCTGCTATAAGGTAATGAATCCTTTACTTCTCTTGTATTTCACTCATTAGATTAGTCTTTCTTCAAGGCTGATCCTTGCAGTGCCTTTTCCTTAGACCTTTCATTCCAATACTTGTCACCTGTCCCTTTATGAAAGCTTTTTGAACACTTCGGTGTTTGGAGTGATCCAGTCCTCTTTGGACAGGAGATCCTGGCAGAGCCCAGGAATTCTGACTGCTTGTGCCAACCATCAGAGTATTTTTTAAGAAGGATTACAGAAACTTCAGACACAATGTGCCAAGTGTGTTGAACTTAGGGGTGAATATGTGGAATAACTTGTAAGTTTCATGGCTCTATGTCATTCCCTTCTTGTTTGGACTGAGAACTTTTCAGCACCCCCCCTCATATGTGGTTTTGTCCTGAGATCCATACCTATTGGAGACAGGTTTTTGAAATGTTTTCTCAGATATTCCAGAGAAATATAGCACCTGCTTTGGAAATAGCTATGTTAAATATGAGAGCTTGTGATCTGGAAGACGAGTTGATGACACTGGATATAGCTGCAGCGTAAGTGGTGGTAGCGAGCTGCTGGAAACAGGCCTCCCCACCAGACATTTTAGTAATGGCTAAACTGGACCCAGTGGTATGCTATGTATTAGCTGACTGCAATTTGTACACCACAAACAGGGGTCATTTGAGCAGAAATGGTGCATATATCAGTCCTAGAAGTGCAACTTGGTGGGGGAGGGGACGGGACAGGGATGAGGGATTGTTTATTGTTTCAGGTTATCTGCAAGGGTGTGTATGGAGAGGGGTTGATATGTGTTCTGGGTAGGTGCATTGAAGGACACATTGCATCTGCTGTTGCTTGCATTTCTGCATTGTAGATACTCGGAAGTCCTTCCTAGTTCTCTAGTTGCTAGGAATAATCAACATATCTGTTTTCCTTTAATTTCTTTACAGATCACATTCAAAAATGGCAGACATGCCTTGATCTTCCTAAACATAATATCTCTGGTTGAAAGCAAAGAGAAAATTTTAAAAAGCTGCTAAGATGAATGTTTGTTTGGAATGACTATTTCATGGGGGGATCATTGGGAAAATTAATGTGAATTTTGGGAATTGCAGGCTCACACCATACTCTGTGTACAGCCCAGAAACATATGAGGGACACTGGAAGCAGCTCACGGTCCGTACCAGCAGAAATGGGCAGATTATGGTTATTGCTTATTTTAATCCCCAGGTAGGTTTGACATAGTCTGCTGCCTCCAACATTAGTTAAGAAGTGGTAGAGGTGACTACAGTGTATAATTGCTCTTTAGGCCACTAAGGGGTGCAGCGACAAGGCATGACCCTTCCAATACTGCTGCAGGTCAGGCAGCAGAAAAAAAAGTGATGTGTGTTTTTAAAATTTCATATTTTAAATTAGGTAGTCAAGAACAGCGAAATTCTATAACCAGCGCCTAAACTTAGGCGTCGGTAAGTGCCCTGCTGATCCTAAGTTTAATTGAAAAACATCATCAGAAATGGCAAAATACGGCAGTGTTGAAGCACTTACCGACACCTAAAAAGGCAGCTTGCATCACGGCTAGGTAGCCATTTTAGGCCGCAGAAAGCCAAAGTAGGTGTGGCCAAT
Source organism: Geotrypetes seraphini (assembly GCF_902459505.1). Lineage (NCBI taxonomy): Eukaryota > Metazoa > Chordata > Amphibia > Gymnophiona > Dermophiidae > Geotrypetes > Geotrypetes seraphini. The sequence goes on along the minus strand of NC_047091.1, from coordinate 138,419,772 downwards.
GCCGGAAAACCCAGGCCTACATTTCAGCCACTTATCTATGCTGCTGCAAGATCCTAAAGTCCAGTTGGCCCAGGTGCCTAAGGCCCTTCCTATGGGGGGCCTTAGGTGCCTGGGCCAATCAGGGCCTTAGGCCTTGGGAAGGGGAAGGCCTGCCATTGTGAAGAGGCGGTCCTGCCGGCCGGAGGGTATAGGCATCCCTCCGGCTGGCTTTACAGCCAAAGGTATGGGGGGTTGTTGGGGCTTGGGAGGAGGGATTGGGAGTATCGGTGTTTGGGGGATCATGGGTTCTGGGGATGTTGGGGTTTGTGTGGGATGTCGTGGTGAGGGTTTGGGGGTATCGGTGGTGGAGTGGGTCATGGGTTTGGGGGTCTGCAGGCAGGAGGCAGTGGGCATCCCTCTTACCTATCGCAGTTGGGGGGTGCTTTGAAAGTTTCGACAGGAGGGAGTGGGCATCCCTTCTGCTGCGGGACTTTGAAGGGGGGTTCAGGAGTTCTGGCAGGAGAGAGTAGGCATCCCTCCTGTCGATGTCGGAGGATCCCCTGCCACAGCCGCTCAGCTGATCGCAGCAGGAGTATTTCCCCCCTCATCAGCTGAGCTGGCAGGACTCCCCGAAGCCATGGCTTCAGGGGAGCACTGCTAACTCAGCTGATTGGGATAACTTCCCCTGCTGCGATCAGCTTACTGCTGTGGCCTGACTTTAGGATACCGTGGTGGCAGAGAGAGGCAGCTGAAATGGAGGTCAGGGTTTTCTGGGCCTACATTTCATCTGCCTATCTTGGCTGAATTTAGGCATGATTCTGTAACCCGCTATCATGTGATTGACACATGATCGGCGGCCGCTTTTTAGGTGGCCACTGACATAGGCACCGGTCACAGAATCCTGCCCGAAGTGTTAGAGCTCAAAATGTAATTGGCCAAATACGTCGCAGAGGAAGTAGGAAAGGACTTAAAGAGAAGCAAGAAGGTCAAAGTTATATGTCTTGAAAAGTAATGGAATGAACTTTATACAAAATTGGCAAGAACACTTAAAATTACACACCCACTTTGTTTTAAAATATTTATCTACACTAAAATGTCTATATGCTTTAAGGTTTTAAACTTTGTAGGTACTGTTTTTTCTCAGGCAATTTCAAAACATGTTCAACCACTTTCCTTTTGAAGATTTGTGCAAAGTCCGCCTGTGAAAATGTCTACATTTGTTCTGAATGTTACCTTCTCAGTATAGCTTTCACTCTAATACACCTATTTCCTTAACCCACAATATGTTTGCTGGAAAGCTCACTTTGTGTTATTGACAGTGTTCCTCAAAGGTAGCCTGCAGGCATGAAAATGAGGGGGGTAACAGGTTATACTAACTTCTAATGTTCCTTTCAGAAATTAAGCAAAGAGGAACTGAGAGAACTGAAAATGTCATTGGCCAAATACTTCACAGAGGAGGCGGGAAAGGACATTGGTGTTACTTCTCTTTATTTTGTGGAAGAAGGTCAAAGGTACATATCTGGAAATGTCATTGAATGACTTACACTATCACTTCTATAAGATCTTTTATTCATTGTGGAAAGAACCATTGCTGTATATGATAAAAGGGCACAGAACCTGATTGTGGAAAATGGATACAAGGTTCTTTTATGTTGGTATCTTACTCCTGAGTGACTCTTGAAAATGCATGGCACTGATTCATACAGTGTTGGAGGGGATGTGGTGCTTAGGGAACCTATGGCCATATAATGGAGTGCTGAAAAGTTCTTGGCCCAACCAATTTTCTAAATTCTGGAGCTGAAAAGAGTGTTGTTGGTTTTTGTTTTTTTTACAAAGTGCCAATTTGCAGAGTCGTAATGCTATGTTTTGACATTGTTTGAGATCATTGATTGAACAATGTCAACAAAATATGTGGAATTTTCAAATGTGGAACTCTGAACCATCATGAAGAAAACTCCAAGGGAAATCCTTGAATGTATGATGCAAACATTGAGTGACAAATGCCCATCATAGTGGCTTGTAAACTTTCAGCGTGGAGATTTTGAGACTGAAGATGCATCAACGTTTGGGAGGCCTCAAACGGTATCAACTCCTGAAATTGTTGACCATGCCCATGACCTGATTTTGGCAGATTGGCGAATATCGGCTAAAACAATTGCTGAGACACTACAGATATCCAGGAACATGTTGGGTGTATATTCAATGAGAAGATGGGTATGCAGAAGCTGACAGCCAAGTGGGTGCCCAAATGTTTGAATGCTGACGAGAGATAACATCGAGTAGACACTTCCAAGTTGATTTTTGCAGGATTTTCAGCAAGCTGATGCCAACATTTTTGAATAACTAGTTATTGTTGATGAAAACGAAGCTAAAAAGAAGCTAAAAGGAACAGTTGCAAAGGTTAGGACTGTAAACCAGATATAGATGTTATTTAAAAATACCATCGTTGAAGCCCAGACCAGATGTATTCCACATATTAACAAAGGTGGAAAGAAGAGGAAACAAGAGGCGGCATGGTTAAAAGGTAAAGTGAAAGAGGCTATTAGAGCCAAAAAAAACATCCTTTAAAGAATGGAAAAAGGATCCGAATGAAGAAAATAAGAAGAGACACAAGCATTGGCAAATTAGATGCTAAAAAAGCCCACTTTGAGCCCAAGCTTCCGTTGTACTCTATTAAATTCTTGTTAGTGTCGGGAAGGGACTGGCCAACATGTTTCGCCATTAGGCTTTATCAAGAACAGTCCCCTCTTGCTATATTACCACTCACCATCCCGACTCAATATTTTGTCGGGATGGTGCGTGGTAGTATAATAGCAAGAGGGGGCTGTTCTTGATAAAGCGTAACGGCAAAACATGTCGGCCAGTCTCTTCCCGGCACTAACAAGAATTTAATAGAGTACAACGGAAGCTTGGGCTCAAAGTGCAAACAACTTACAAGCTAAGTTTTCAAGACTCTTTATTCATTAAATCTATGTATATGGAAAATGTTGGAGCGAAATATTTATTGAATTAATTGAAAAAAATTTTAGATAATAATTTAAAACATCATTTAAAAAGTAAAAAATTAAAATAAATAAATAAAAAAAATAGATAAAAGCAGATAGGATGATGATAATATATGCCTATAGTGATCTACAAATAATTGAGGCTGGTGGTGGCATACCTGACGTATCTGCTAAACAATAGGTCATTTTGAAGCTGATGTCCTAAGAATAACAATATTGCTACATGTTGTTAACATGTTGTTTGATGATTTAACCATTTGGCAATATAAAGAATTAATAACTTTAGAGTGGCCATTATAGAATACAGTTTTGATTCACTGCACAATTGTCAATTTTAACCAAAAGAGAAACTGAAAACAGTTTGAGGTTTGGAAGAGGATCCATATGATTTAAGGGGGGAAGTCTGAAGCTGTGGGACTCAAATGTGATTACAATGGGTGCATTGAATGACCCATACACACCTGTTTCTGCTTTGGATGTTCGGTACCTATTATACATGTGGGGGGGGGGTGCATCATTGTTCAGTGTTTATTTGGAGAATCAATAAGGCTATTAATTTAAAAAAGGCATGAATGTGCACAGGTTTTGAGAGAAGCAGGTTTCTATCCTGAATGACACCACTGAAGGGACTATGTGCAGTAGAAGGTGACATATTCATCAATAATCAACCCATCTGTTATAGAAATCTCAAGGGTTAGGTGGGTTGAGCGTGGTGGTGTACCCTGTAGGAGTAGCCTCTGGGTGGAAGCTGGGCGGGAAGGAAGACTGAAGATGCAAGCGGTATTATAAAAATAAAAAAGAGGGATACACATTTAAACAGCAACCAATGCAAAATACGAGTCATGTCAGTTACTATATCCCCAACTTGAATGTGATGCATTGACATTTCTGAAGTTTCCATTAATATTATTGAAGATACCGTAAGTGAAATAAAATTTTCTTATATTTATATATGTTAATGAAATCTGAACTGTGCAACATAAGTTAAATGAAACCGGTGACGATTTGATACTTAAATCCCTACCAGCAATGAAATTTTGAGCTGATAAGGTGGTATCACTGAGGTCTCTGAAGATTGTTTGAAAAGTAAATGAAGCAATAATATTGAGACTGGGGTCTCCAGTTAATTGACATTGTGAAATACAAAGCTCATTGTGCATTCAAGAATTTTCATTGTTTTTTGTTTTTTTTTTCTGTAGGAAGTCTCCTAATCTTGAGGATTTGCCTTTAGAACATGTGACTGGGGACAAATACATATATGAAGAGCTTCTTGGTCTTAAGTTTCGAATTTCACCCCATGCATTTTTTCAGGTACAACTGCTTAGTTCAAGCTTTTAGTATGTTTGTGTGGTTTGAAGGTTCAAAGTCTTGGTAACCTGCAGTAGCTGACCATGTAATCACCCAATAAAAGGCAGTTCTTTATTCTTTTTAATAGTATAGTTTTGTGTCTTCTGCCCTCCTCTCCACTATTGACTGCCCAAGAGAAGAATTCTGGCAATACTTTTCAGGCCATCAGTTTTTGATTAATTACTTTTTAGTTTATTTGCTGTCAGCCACTCAGCAAATTCATCCAGTTTACCAGAGAAAAAGAGAGTAACTATCAGGCAGTTGGCGATCAAACAGAAGAAGTTGAATGTCATCTGTGTAAATAAAAAACATAAACCCAAGAGATTGAAGCAAAAGTATTAATGGGGCAAGAAATATGTTGAAGAGAATAGGGCCCTTGAGGAACACCTGAGCAGAGTGGTGGTGGAGAGGACATCAAGCCAGAATAGAGAACAGAATAAGATCAATTTGTAAGATAAGAGTGAAACCATTGATAAGCCATGCCAGTTATATTTATGTTTAAATCATTTTTATTAAATTTTCCAACAGTACAGAGAGTAAAAGTGCATACAAACACAACACAAAGGCAGTTAACTCCAGCTAAACAGCATCAATCAATCCATCTATCCCATCATGCCTTTAATTTAGCAGTTGTTCTGTCTAGTAAGGGAAGTATGTTCAGCTGATATATCTGTGTCGTAATCCTGCAGTATTTTGACCCCTAAGTAGACTAAATGTTGATCTGCCCACTGTAAAAGAAATGTCTCCACTCACTCATCCCGAATTGAGGGGTCTGTGGGAAGCACCAAAGATTTTTGCATATTATGCCAGTTACATTTAAATTTTTTAAGCGATTAAGAATAGTATGATCCACTAAATCAAATGCGGCAGACATATCCAGAGAAAAAAGAACTACATTACGGTTGCTATCAAGAGTAGTTCTTATGAAATTTGTTAGGCCCAGAAGAACATGTTCAATAGAGTGATGTGAACAGAAACCAACTTGGCGAGGATGAAGTGCATAGAGGATGGGATCTGGGGAGTTGAGTATATTGGGGTTCCCCCCTTTCCTTTGTCTTCCATCCTTTCATTGCGTGAACCAATCTCTGCTCATGGACTGCCAAGCAGGGCGACAACTACTCATGATGTCAGTGCACACACTCTCTTATTGGTAATTTGCATATCATTAGCTTGCTGTAAGGGTTCCTAAACCAGGATAGCCACACTGAATATTCTTGAGGGAGATTTGTATACACCTCCTCCACTACATGCCATAAATATTCAGTGTGGCTGTCCTGAAATCCTGACTGGCCTGGGGATCCCCCAGGACAAGTTTGGAATGTTTTTCCTCCTTAATTAGAGTACAGTCTTTTTATGAAGAATTTTGTAAACTCAAGACAGAATTATTCCAGAAATGTTTAAGTTGAATTTCATGGAATTTTGATCTTAGATTTGAGTTTTTATAATGGCTATATTGTAATGTATTTGAATTTATCTTCTGATTGTTAACTGTTTTGGACTGTAATTGGTGACATGGTATATAAAATCTAGGTTAGATTAGAACCACTAGTATATTGCATTGGGAGTAAAACTATGTTTTAGCACCTTCAGTAGCTCGCTGTGCACTGGAGCTTAGTGTGGGGGTTCTAATGCACTGCAAATATATGTAATAAACCTTGGGGGGTTTTTGTGGATATACTAAAAATTAGCACTGTTTTGCGAACCTGAAGGGTCAAAGATCAGACTCCCTTTGCTACTGTGGTTTTACTGTGTGCAAGATTGTGGTTCCTGGCTTGCTTGGAATGCTCACTGGCTAACTAGCCTTTTTCCAGGAAGAGAGGCTGAAATTTTGTGCTTTGAGGTCAGAAGCATTCTACTGTATTAATTACTGTAATTCGGGGAAGATATGGAATCAACATGTTGGAATTCTTCAGGTTAATACAGCAGCAGCAGAGGTCCTGTATGCAGCCATTGGAGCCTGGGCTCAGCTGAATGAGGACAGCATAGTGCTTGATGTGTGCTGTGGAACTGGAACCATTGGGATTTCACTAGCAAAGGTGAGCAATCTCATGGGTATTGGTTGTTACCTAATCACCTTTGCACTCTTGTGGAAGTAGCAATAGGATATGCATACAGGAAACATTTTTGATCTTTACTGTCAAATTGGTATAATGTAATATGTAAACCAGGGTTCTAAGTTTTGTTCTTTGAGGACTAAAAAAGCTTAGCTCTGGTTCTCAGGTTAATTTTGGAACCTCTTATACAAATTAACCTGCTGTTAGAAGTGATGTCAGAGGGAGAGCCAAGGCCGGCGTTGATATCAGGTTGGAGATGCTGATCGCGCTGGCAAAGAATTTAAGAAATACCAGGGGGGGGACAGAGAAGGAGTGGGGGGACAAAAAAGAGGGTGGTGCATCACCATCCCAGTCGCCTCCTACCCTCGCTATGTCACTGCCACCACCCACCACAGGCATTTTCAGTCGAAACTCAAATCCTGATTTTGAGTCAGTTTTGGTGCCGAATCCAAAACCGAAATTCAGTCAGTCTCTACTGGATGGGCCACGATGATCTTTATTTGCTAAAATTGAATCAATTTATTAGATGATACAAAAAGACAAAACACGATTTGTGTTTCAGCCAGAGGCCTGCAGCAGGAGTCTATGACGTAGAATAAATTAATGATCTTCCAAAATGATCTGGTCACTATTGCAAAATGGTGGGGTTCAAACTATTTCCAATAACAAATGAGACTCTGTAAAGGTATTTGGTTGCAGATAATGTTTCAGGAGATAATGTATACATACACATTAAAAAGTATATGCTCCATAAGCTTTTCAAGGAAATATTACTCTGGTTTCTTTTAAAAGACCTCTACCAGACTTGAATATTCAGTTGATGTAGGTCTATATCTATAAGAACATAAGAATTGCCATACTGGGACAGACCAAAGATCCTTCAAGTCCAGTATCCTGTTTCCAACAGTGGCCAACCCATGTCCCAAGTACCTAGCTAGATCCCAAATAGTAAAACAGATTTTATGCTGCTTGTCCTAGGAATAAGCAGTGGATTTCCCCAAGCCATCTCTATAATGGCCTATGGACTTCTCTTTTAGGAAATTATCCAAACCGTTTTTAAATCCTGCTAAGCTATGTGCAACTACTTATACCCAATGAACCAGATCTACCCCCAGCTTTGAGTAAACTCACTGCCTGTCTAACCACAACTCAGGAATGGGCAAACAGCAACAAGCTTTCTGAACCCAAGCAAAACGGAGATTCTTTGGGTTTCTAACACAAGTGGACAAATACCTGACTTCAAAATACCTTTGGAAAGTATGAATTCCCCCTAAACTCAAAGGTAAGGAATCTTGGGATACTGCTAGACTTGTCACTCACTCTGATCCTGCAAGTTCAAAAAACCTTTAAAAATTGCCTCGCTTACCTTCGGCTCCTACAAAATCTCTCCATATTGAAAAGATGTGTCTGATAATAGTGGTCCACGCAACAATAACATCACAACTAGACTACTGTAATGCCCTGTACGCCGGTCTAAACCAAGAAGAATTTGCATCAGCTGCAACTAATTCAGAATGCTGCAGCATGACCACATCACACCCTTCCTGCAAGACCTACACTGGCTACCAGTACCTTAATGGGCTAAATTTAAAACACTGTTTGATTTTGAAGCTCTTTAGACAAAAAGGGCTCTTCAGGGATTCAAGACAAGGTTGGACAAGTTCCTACTTGAACAGAACTTATGTAAGTAAGGCTAGTCTCAAATAGGGCACTGGTCTTTGACCTAAGGGCCGCCGCGTGAGCAGACTGCTGGGCATGATGGACTAATGGTCTGACCTAGCAGCGGCAAATCTTATGTTCTAATACTTAAAAAAAAAAACCAAGTTAGCCCTTTACACACCTTTGAGACTTCCGAGGATCTCTCAAGGAGCATCACTATCTGTATCCTCATCAAAAGAAATTGTATGATGTGATACCTGCTAGCGAACCTTCTCAGGAATTTATTCTCAGGGAGGTGGCTACAACAAACTCGAGAATATCTCAAATTGAGGAAGCGAGTGAAAAAGCATGTCTCTTTTCCCAAGCCTTTAATACATAGGATGACTAACTAGCTTAGATCTTGTTTAACCATTTAAACAACTTGCCTTGAGTTTAGCCACCTATCTGTTATCCCAATGGATTCTGTACAACCTTTATTGTCCCTATCTAATTTCTGCACTTTGGCCCCTTGGCTATATGATAAGTTCTGTTGTAGAAAAGAATCAGTGTCATATCTATGTTATTTGAATGTTCTAATGCAGTGGTCTCAGATTCATGGCCTGTGGGGGCCACATGTGGCCCGCCAGGTACTATTTTGAGGCCCTCGGTATGTTTATCATAATCACAAAAGTAAAGTAAAACAGTTTCTTGATCATATGTCTCTTTAGCTATAAATTACAATATTATTATTAAGACTTAGCCAAAAGGAAAGATTTATAAACTATAAAGAGTTTTTTACCTCTGCAAAATTGTCATTTCTTTAATAAGATATTAACTATTTTTTCTGAGGCCCTCCAAGTACCTACAAATCCAAAATGTGGCCCTGCAAAGGGTTTGAGTTTGAGACTACTGTTCTAATGTGTGCCTATTAGGCATTTCATAAGTATTACTCTGACATTGTATTATATCTCTGCTATTTGAATTTCAGTGCTGTTAAATAAGTATATTTTTGATAACTTTTGCATGGTAGTCCTTTTAAGTTTTGATTTGCTGATTTTGAGTTTACTTCATTCAGTGTATTTATGTTTATATTTGATCATTTTACTGTTATGCTGCTAACAAAATTCTAAGTTTTATGCTGGAAAAGCGGAGACTTAGAGGAGACATGATAGAAACTTTCAAGATCCTGAAAGGCATAGATAAGGTAGACAGGGACAGATTCTTCAGACTGTGGGGAACAACAAGTACAAGGGGGCACTCGGAGAAACTGAAAGGGGACAGGTTTAGAACCAATGCCAGGAAGTTCTTCTTCACCCAGAGAGTGGTTGACATGTGGAATGCACTCCCGGAGGTTGTGATAGGGCAGAACACACTACAAGGATTCAAAGAAGGTTTGGATAAATTCCTGAAGGATAAAGGGATTGAGGGGTACGGATAGAAGTAGTGATAGGTTATAGGATGAGGCAGGGACCACTTGACAGGTCATGGACCTGATGGGCCGCCGCGAGTGCGGACCTCTGGGCGCGATGGACCTCTGATCTGACCCAATGGAGGCAACTTCTTAAAGGCAGTTAATAAATCCCAATAAAACAAAATGTTTTAAGTAATATGCAGAGCAAAAGCATAAGTAAGCATGTTTTTATGTTCTTTAAAGTAACAAAATCCAAAAAATAGCAGTGCTAACTGGTCTAAAGTCTTTTTTTTTGTTTGTTTGTTTTATTTTCCATTTCTGTAGAGAGTGAAGAAAGTAATTGGAATTGAGTTGTGTCAGGAAGCTGTGGAGGATGCCAAGGCGAATGCACAGATGAACGGTTGGTGTGAGCAGAGCCTCTGTTGCAGTAACAGGCTGGGTTTCTGTTGGAAGGGGAATATGCACAGTGGATGGGTTAGAGCAGTGGATGGGTTGGAGCGAACCAGCTGGAAGTCTCTGTGACTTGGCACTTCTGCTTGCATGTGGTATTCTTGGCATTCTTTAATGAAATTTATTTAGCAAATACAAGATTTTGTCAAAGAAATGAAAAGTCAGAAAGATATAGCTGAAGCTAGAGAGGACAGATTGTTCTTGTATCATTTTAGCCAAGGAAGAAATATTTTTAAATGGCAGTGGTAGAATTTTGTGTTGAACACTTCTCCAATTTTTGGCAGATTTGGATAACGTTGAGTTCCGATGTGGAAAGGCAGAAGACCTTTTTCCTACACTGATTAATCTATATGCATCGCAGAATGTGGTTGCTATTGTGGATCCTCCTCGTGCAGGCCTGCGTAAGTATTTAATTTTCTGGTTTTCTCAGCTGCAAGAGAAGGGCACTGAGTTTGAAATCAGGTCAATTCTTGGGGTTTAAATCCAGTAGCCACTGATTCTGTATGTGACCCCTATCAAAAGTCTCTCTCATCCCTTTTTCCCTGTTTATTTTTTGAGATATATAGAAGGATCGAGGTATTATGCCTGGGTTGGTTTTATTTTTCATTTTATTTCTCTACTTCTGTCTTTATACTCAAGCCATTAAAAATAAAAATGTATCAGCCATGGTCTGTAAAGCTTACGTGAAAACACAGTCATGAATCACCTTTATACCTTTTTATTATCCTGTCTGATATTTTAAGCAGGATGTCATGTGAAATATAGTCAGTTCTGGTGCATGTGTGTAACTTTTACTGTGACAGCCTGTTTCACAAAGAAGGAAGGGGGAGAATGGCACACTATGTAATAATTTTGGTTGAGAAGGGATTTGGCTACCGTTTGAAGCAAGGGTCATCTTCAAATTCGCCTGCCTCTGCTTCAAAACCCTATCTGGCTCAGCCCCGATATACCTGTCACGCCACTTTGTCTTCCCAGGATCTAACCGTACACGCAATGTCCACCTGTTTGCCTATCACTCCCCAAAAGGATGCATCTACAAAAGATTCTTGGACAAAACCCTCTTTTTCCAAGCTGGCAAATGGAATGACTGCTTGACCACCCTCATCTCTCTTGCCCCAACTTATCTATCCTTCAGGAAATCTCTCAAATCATACCTCTTTGATAAATTCCTCTAACTCCCGCCCTCCCAACCAAACTACTAATCTCAACCTCGCCTCCCTCCCTACCCTTCCTCCCCCTCTTCCCCGGTTATTGTTCCTTTCCCCTTTCTGCACCCTCCCTTGCAACAGTTATTGGATTATTTTGTAACGGCCACTGGTTTATACCATACACTGGATAACTAATTCTCTGTACCTTCATTGCATAAATACAGTTCTTATCTCCTGTAAACTATTCTGAACTGTTTTCTGATACTCTGTAACTTCTCCTGTAAACCGCTCTGAACTGTTTTGTGGTATTGCGGTATACAAAAATAAAGTTATTATTATTGATGCCACACTACAATATATATTCTGCTGTCTCCTGGCCCACTTGTAGAGGAGATTGTTTCCTTTGGTCATCAACAGTGTGAGATGAATAACTGATAAAACGACCATATCCCTTCTCATCTTGTTGTTTGAATATAGATTCCAAAGTGATCCTTGCCATCAGAAGGGCAGAACATCTGCAGAAGGTTCTCTATGTGTCCTGCAATCCACGTGCTGCCATGAATAACTTCGTAGAGTAAGTACTGACATACTCTTCTTCAAATGACTAAGTGCCGAGCTCCATGTCTGGGAGCACCTTGGCTGACCATAAAAAATTAGGCATCTTTATTCTGATATATGCAGTAGACTCTCAGTTATCCGGCACCCATGGGGATTGTTAGATGCTGGATAAATGTAGTTTCCGGTTGCTTGAGAGTTACAATTAAAAATAGTTTTGTCTCCCTTCCTACCTCACTTTTCTGGTTTGAGTCATTCTCTCTTCCTCTCTCTGTCATCCCCCACCCCCACTTGTAGATTCAGCATCTGTTCCTCCCATCCCACACTCCTTTTTGGTATGGGTCACTTTCTCTCCATCCCCCACATGGGTTCAGCATCCATCCATCTCCCTTCACCTGCCCTTCACCCTGAAGATCCAACATCCATGTCCCTTTCTCCCCCCCACACTCACTTTTGGCCCACCTCCCCCCACCAGGTCTGCCCTCCCTCTCTGCATGCGAGTAGAGCCGTTATCTGAAGCAGCAGCCCATCAGCAGAGGCTGCACAGTGAATAGATTGCTTGCGGCCAGCCCAGCAGGGCCTGTCCTCTGCCGTGTTGGAAGGAAAGGCCCTGCCAGGGCTGGCTGCAAGCAGCCTCTGCTGCTTTGGGGGCTGGAGGGAGGATGATTTTTTTGGGTTTTTTTGCCGGTTGGTTGAGTACCAATTAACTGGGATTCTACTGTACTTTACAGTCCTCTGAGGGCAATCATTAATGCAGTCAGTTTACTGATTTTGGATTAAAACTATGGAGTTGGTGTTAAATAGGCTGCAGAGATGTATAGGAGAGTAGGTAATCCTTATCAGCTCATATCTCCTATTTCTTTTTCCAAAAGAATCGGTTTTAGGTAAAAAGGTTTTGTGAATACACCATTTTCTTGAATATCACTGGTGTTTGTGTGCAGAGAGCACCAGAGAAGTAATGGGATTCTACCATTTACCTTTGCTGATAAACAGTGCTGCTTCATATAGACAGGATTACTGTGAGATTATGTACCAGGAGCTCACCAATTTCTAGACTGAAATATAGGGGGTATAGATATGACCCGTAAAACAAAAACAAAACTATTTTTCTTACTCTGTTTTAGTCTTTGCCGGGCCCCATCCAATCGAGTGAAAGGAATACCGTTCCGACCTATCAGAACCATGGCTGTGGATCTGTTTCCTCAGACTATGCACTATGAACTGATTGTTCTTTTTGAGAGGGTGGACTATTCTAACGAAGTACCTTTGAACCCACAACACATACCAGCTGGGACAGCTGAAACCGAAACATCAGAGTGTGATAGTAGGGTAGCCTGCTAAAAATTCTAAATCAAATAAACAGAAAACCCCAAACTCCTGAACATGGCTTAGAGTTGGTCTCTGGGCATGTCAAGCACCACTGAAGACATGGTTTCCTCTTGGATGTTGAAATATTCCTGATCTAATCATTGTCCACCTTCTGAAATCTTGGATTATGTGTTATCAGACTGCTTTTCATTGCCTTTAATATAAAAGAAAAAAAACCTACAATTATTAATTTGTGCAAGTTATATTGCAATCCTGTTTGTATTTTAAGTGCTTCAAGGCTATGGAGATAAAGATGCAGTTTTGTAATGTGTGCTTATAGGGCCTGATTCTATATAGGATGCCGATATCAGTGGCTGCCAGTTCCGTGTCAGTTGCACATCGGCGTCCTATTCAGAATTGTGTCTACACTCGTGGACAGACATCTTAAATGTAGGCCAGTATTTTGCAGGCCTATATTTAAGGCATCTGTCTCGTGTCTACGGAGATGCATACTGATGCTTAAACCTGCCCCAGGCCACTTCCGTGTGACACCACACCAAGCCCCGCCTTGGGCGTGCTTAAGTGTGGGTACGCATCTCGACGCGCTACAGCGGCCTACAAGGTAGGCATCCTGCCTCGGACACTTTTTTTTTTTTAACGTGCGTCCCGATTGCTAGATGGCGGTAGGAACACACATTTTGAGAATCGGGCTGATAATGTCAAGTGCAAATGTACAACTGTGCTTATCTAACATGTAGCACATTTTTATTTTTGACAGTAGTTGAGTCATTTTTGTTTTTCAGTTGAATTATTTGTTTGTAGTAAGCAACTGCATTTGTGTTCTGAACCAAGACAGGCACCTTCAAATAAAATCCTGTCAGCTGAAGTTTCTTCCTGCTGTAGTTATTTTTATTGTGATTTGTTTTAACCCGGGATTACCAAAAGACATTCTCTGAAGATCTAGAAATCTTCTATCTGCTCTTTTCAGTTGAGAGATAAGCATGCGTGTGTTTTCTTACACAGATAATTTCAAGCTAGACTTAGCACCTGCTGTTATTTAACCATGTTAGGCCAATCAGTAGTACTTTGTCTTGCCATGATCATCAAATGAGATGATTCTTTTTCTTTTGACCGTTTTAGAGTATTCTGATTTATAAACGGGGAAAAATTTAGGTAGTACTGGAGTGGTTGACCAAAGTGCAATGCTGCTTGCACAACTGTGATCTGCAGGGTGGCGTTTAGGTGTTAGAAAATGTTTTCTTCTTTAGCACTCTCCAGACCAGTAGAGGTTAATCTTTACAAATGGGGTATATATCCAATCATGACCAACAGGTGGAGACTGAAAACAAAACTGTGGGACAGTATATAATATACTCCCTTCTCTATTTACATCAGTCTTCTTCCAGTCTCCAGCAGGTGTTGAGTGATCTGTACCCATCTCCCTTGGTAGGGCTATTGGAATTTGTTTAGGGGGTTTATAGTCCCAGTTTTTGGCCGGACGGAGCTTAGGCGGGCCCTGTTTGGGGGTTCGTCCGACCTCGGGGGTGTCAAACCCGGCGGGTCTCGAGCGGGGTCCCTCCCCCCACTTCTTCCACCTCCCCACATTTTTCTAGAGGAGCCTCAGCAGTAAGCCTTTCCCCCTAAATCAAGCAAGGCATATTGCTTCGAGAGCCTGTGGAGTCTGTTCTGTAAAAAAAAAAAAATCCTGAGGTAGTGCTGGTCTGGAGGGTTGTTTCCCTTTAAGAAAACTGTATTTTACTGTATTTTTTCATCTAACCGGCACTTTTTTATAGCTAGATCGCGTATGGAGCAATGAGCACTTCTAAAGGGAAAAAGTGCTCATTGTGCTCCAGGCGCGAGGCACTCGCGGCCGGCCTGTGCAAGCGGTGTTCAGGCCGGTGCAGTGGAGGAGCTCCGTCGGCAGTGGCTGCAGGCGCCCAGAGCTCCCTGCCGATGGTGCCTCGCGAGTCGGCTGGGAGCAGTGGGGAAGCCCGGTCTTCCCCAACCGCCCACGGAGGGATTCCCTGAGCCGCCGACAGTCGGGTTGTTGGGGATTCCCTCTCAGCTGATGTTTTGACAGCTGATGCCGACTTGCCTGTTTTAGCGGCTGGGACTGTTCAGGCTTCTCAGCCGCTACAGGCTATGGAGGGAGCATTTTTGGCGGGAAAGTCGCCATCTTCTCAGTCTGGCCCCTCCATTTTGTCTTCCACCTCAGGTGACCTTCCCCCTGTATTGGAAAAACAGGGGCAGGTTTCTGCTGGGTCCCCTGCTGTGGCAGGGAGTCCCTTGGGACCCTCGGGGGGTTTTTCCCCTGATTTCTTTTTTTCTTTGTGCAGAGCCTATTTTCAGGCGGCTGGGGGTCCCGGATGCGCTCAGGGGGTTTCGGGGAGTGGGGTTTCCTCAGCGCTTCCTGCGGCTTTGCCTCTCTCGTCTGTTGTGGCGTCCCCTCCTCCTCCTCCCTTGTCCAAGTGTCCGCGGGTGTCGTGGGACGAGGATTTATGGTCGGAGGAGCGTGTCGGTCTGGATGAGGACCTGGACCCTTCTGAGGATTTCCAGGACCCTCTCGAGGGGACGGCCGCTGGCGGCGGGTTGTTGGGTTTCCCGTCTTCCGGCGAAGAGGCGTCCGTGGTGCGCCTTTTTCAGAGAGATGAGCTACTGGACCTGATTCAACAGGTTTCTTCGGTGTTGCGTTTTGAGGATGCGCCGCCGGAGACTCCGCGCGGGGGATCCGTACCGTTTCCTGCTCTTTTCCCATGCATCAGGATATTCGGGATATTATACTGGAACAGTGGAAAACGCCGGAGGCGCCGTTTCGTTTGGCGCGCGTCATGGCTCATTTGTATCCCATTTCAGAGGAGGATCGGGCTACTTTAGCATTGCCAGTCGTAGACGCGGTGGTCTCGGCGATTTCTAAGCGGCATACCGTGCCTGTTGAGGGCGGTTCTGCCTTGCGGGACTCTGAGGAGCGCAAGTTGGAGAACATTCTTAAGCAAAATTTTCAGGTCTCTGCCTTTGGGGTCCAGGCGGCTATTTGGGGGGGGCTGGTCGCTCGCGCCGTGTTTCGGTGGGCTGAGCGTGTCCTGGATCGGGAGTCTGATGACTAGTCTTTGCTGGATCAGGAGGTGGCGAAGATTGAGATGGCTGCCTCGTTCATCTCAGATGCTCTTTATGACTTGGGGCGGATCTCGGCTAAGTCTATGGCCTTTGGCGTGGCCGCGCGGCGTATTTTGTGGCTGCGCGCTTGGTCGGCGGATGCTGCGTCCAAAGCTAAGCTTACTAAATTTCCCTTCCGGGGGTCTTTTTTGTTTGGGGAGGAATTGGATAAGTTGATTCAGACTCTGACGGACTCAAAGGTGCCCCGTCTGCCTGAGGACCGTGCCCGCCCTGCGTCTCGGGGTGGCGCTGCCCGGGGGCGTTTGCGGGAGTTTCGCAAGTATCGCCCTGGGCGTGGGGCTGCTTCTTTCCTGGCTCCAGGGTTTTCCCGGGGTCGGTTCTTCCAGCGCATGCAGCCCTTTCGGGTGGCCCGTCGGGGGGCAGGGAATCCCTCCGCCGGTTCCCCCGCTTCCCGTCCTGCACAATGACTCCTTGCCGGCGCCCCCTTTGGTTCCCCAAATGGGCCGAGATCACGTCCGATCAGTGGGTCCTGGAGGTGGTGCGGGATGGTTATGCCCTGGAGTTCGCCCGCTCTCTGCTGGACCTTTTCCTAGCCTCTCCATGTCAGACTCCTTGGAAGATGCAGGCTTTTCGCCAGACCCTTCAGCGCTTGCTAGATCTCAAGGCAGTTGTTCCAGTGCCCCCTCCGGAGTGGGGCACCGGCAGGTACTCCATTTACTTTGTGGTGCCCAAGAAGGAGGGGACCTTTCGGCCCATCCTGGATTTGAAAGGGGTCAACAGGGCTCTCAAGATTCCCTCTTTTCGCATGGAAACTCTGCGGTCGGTCATTCTGGCGGTTCAGCCGGGGGAGTTTCTCACTTCTCTCGATCTGACGGAGGCCTACTTGCATGTCCCATTCGGGCCTCTAATCAGCGCTTCCTTCGCTTTGCGATCTTGGGTCGGCACTATCAGTTCTGTGCGCTTCCCTTTGGTCTGGCCACGGCTCCCCGGACGTTCACCAAGGTGATGGTGGTCGTCGCGGCAGCGTTGCGGTCGGAGGGCATTCTGGTACACCCCTACCTGGACGACTGGTTGATTCGGGCAAAGTTGTTGCAGGAGAGCTCCCGGGTTACGGCTCGGATGGTGGAGTTTCTCTGGTCGCTGGGCTGGGTGGTCAACCTTTCCAAGAGTCGATTGGTACCGGCTCAGCGTCTGGAGTACCTTGGGGTTCTGTTGGACACCTCCTTGGGGAAGGTCTTCCTTCCAGAGGCCCGGGTGAGCAAATTGCAATCTCAGATTCGCCTGCTTTTGGCGTCCCGGTGTCCTCGGGTGCGAGATTTCCTCCAAGTCTTGGAGTCGATGGCGGTGTCCCTGGACGTGGTGAGGTGGGCGCGGGCCCACATGCGTCCTCTTCAGTATGCTCTGCTCCGGAGGTGGTCACCCCAGAGGCACGGTTTGGATGTTCCTGTCCCCCTGCGAGGCATGGCGCGCTGCAGTCTGCGTTGGTGGCTCCGGACCCCTCACCTGGTTCAGGGGGTGGGTCTGGATCTCCCGCAGTGGACGGTGCTCCTTACGGATGCGAGTCTCCTCGGTTGGGGGGCTCAGTGTTTGGGTCACTCAGCTCAGGGCACCTGGTCCACGGAGGAGACCTCCTGGTCGATCAACGTGTTGGAGACCAGAGCGGTCCGTCTGGCGCTGTTAGCTTTCCGCTCCCTTTTGTTGGGCAAGTCGGTCAGAGTCCTGTTGGACAATGCCACGGCGGTGGCTTATGTCAATCGTCAGGGGGGCACCAAGAGCACTCAGGTGGCGCAGGAGGCGGCTCGGCTCATGGTTTGGGCGGAGTCCCATCTTCTGGACCTCTCGGCCTCTCACATAGCCGGGGTAGAAAATGTTCAGGCGGACTTCCTCAGTCGTCACTTCCTGGATCCAGGAGAGTGGTGTCTCGGCGCCGTGGCGTTTCAGTTGATAGTGCAGGCTTGGGGGCAGCCCCTGATGGACCTGATGGCCATGAGTGGCAACGCCAAAGTGCCCCGCTTCTTCAGTCGTCGCAGGGACAGTCTGGCCGAGGGTCTGGATGCTCTGGTCCAACCGTGGCCAACGGAGGGGCTGTTGTATGTGTTCCCTCCTTGGCCATTAGTGGGCAGAGTACTTCTTCGCATTGTTCACCATCCGGGTCTGGTGGTTCTGGTGGCTCTGGATTGGCCTCGACGTCCGTGGTATGCGGATCTGGTGAGGCATCTGGTGGCGGATCCTCTTCCTCCGCCTCTCTTGGACGATCTTCTGACGCAGGGTCCCATTCCCATGTTCGACCCGTCTCCCTTCTGTCTTACGGCTTGGCTCTTGAAAGGGGTCGCCTTAGTAAGAAGGGATATTCAGATAAGGTGATCTCTACACTCTTGGGGTCCCGGAGGCTTTCTACCTCTCGGGCTTATGTGCGGGTTTGGCGTCTCTTTGAGGAGTGGTGCCGGGCGCGGGGAGTGGTCTCTTTTCGCGCTTCCCTGCCTAACATTCTGGAGTTCTTGCAGGATGGCCTGGATAGAGACCTGGCTTGGTCTTCTCTCCGGGTTCAACTTGCGGCCCTGTCGACTTTTCGAGGGTTGGTGACAGGTCAGCGTTTGTCGGCCATTCCTGATGTGATTCGCTTTTTGCGGGCGGCCAAGTTGCTCAGGCCTCCCCTACGGCCCTCTGTTCCCTCTTGGGATCTCAGTCTGGTTCTCTCTGTTTTGGTGCGCCCGCCTTTCGAGCCGTTGGATGGCTGTTCTTTGAAGGACCTTACTCTGAAGGCGGTCTTTTTGGTGGCCATTACTTCCGCTAGGCGTGTTTCTGAGCTACAGGCTTTCTCTTGTAGGGCTCCCTTCTTGGAGTTTTCTAGGGAGCGGATTGTCTTGCGGCCTGTTCCTTCCTTTCTGCCGAAAGTAGTTTCTCCTTTTCATGTCAATCAATCGGTGGTCCTCCCGGTCTTGGGTAGTCGGGAGGGCTCTTCTGAGCAACGGCAGCTGCGCAAGTTGGATGTCGGTCGGGTCCTCCGCTCTTATGTGCAGCAGACCCGGGAATTCCGGAAATCCGATCATCTCTTTGTCCTTCTGGCGGGTCCTCGTCGGGGGACTGGCGCTTCTAAGGCTACTATTGCGCGCTGGATCAAGGAGACGATTGCTTCCGCTTATCTTCTGAGACAGATGCCTGTTCCGGAGTTTCTCAAGGCTCATTCCACTCGGGGTCAGGCAGCTTCTTGGGCTGAGTCGTCGCTCGTGCCTCCAGTGGATATTTGTAAGGCTGCGGTTTGGTCCTCCTTGCATTCCTTTGTTAGACATTATCGGGTAGATGTTCAGGCGCGTCGGGACATGGTGTTCGGTGAGCGTGTTCTGGTATCGGCCCTTCGGGGGTCCCGCCCGTGAGAGGGACTGCTTTGTTACGTCCCATTTGTAAAGATTAACCTCTACTGGTCTGGAGAGTGCTAAAGAAGGAGAAATTAGGTTCTTACCTGCTAATTTACTTTCTTTTAGCTTCTCCAGACCAGTAGAGGTCCCCACCCTGTCTGTTGTTGTTGTTGTTGGGGCTGTTTCGCGGTCAGTTTTTGTTTTTTGCTGCGGGTTCTAGTATTTTTCTAGGGCCGGGGAGAATTGAAGAACAGCGGCTGTGGCTTGGCTGGCTTAGCTGGCGAGCTGTGGGGACATTTTCCTTCGGGTATTTCTCCTCTGCATTTTCCAACAGCACTTGGGTATGTTAGTTGTTACTCCTGTTCGGAGTATTGTTTTCTTTCTGTTTTCCAGTTCTTGGTTCTGCTTGGCTATTCGGCAGACTGAGGTAAATAAAGAAGGGAGTATATTATATACTGTCCCACAGTTTTGTTTTCAGTCTCCACCTGCTGGTCATGATTGGATATATACCCCATTTGTAAAGATTAACCTCTACTGGTCTGGAGAAGCTAAAAGAAAGTAAATTAGCAGGTAAGAACCTAATTTCTCCTTCTGTTATAACGCGTGCAAATAAAAATTCCTCAATAGTCTGAAACCTTTTGGAGCAAAGTTCTAAGTTTGGACTGATGAAAGTCAAACAATTTGACCATTGAAGAAAACAACAGCTACTACTTCTTGTACAATCCCTCTGGATGCTGAACAAGAGGGTTCTTGTATGTCTGATAGCTTCAGCTGCAGGGCAACTAAAAGATGATCCCTCCCAGTTGGGCTACCTGCCCGGGAGCTTCCTGATCTGCTCAGGACCGGGAGTTTGTTCCTGCAGCTTCATTGCATGGTTGAAATTAATTCTGCTCGTGATTTGTTTTCAATTCCTAGTCTTTTTTTATTTATTTTGTGGGTTTCCCCATGTGCTGTGGATCAAATCTGTGCAAGTGATCCTTCGGTGGGAGATCACAGACATTTTAAATTTTGTCTTCTTCTTGAGGATGCTCTCTGTAAGCCTGAAACTGCAGTAAGCCCTCTGGACAGCCTGCAGATTAGATTGGGTTTCAAGGATCAGGAGCCATCTCTCCCCTGGTTTGTCCGCAAAGGGGTAGGTTGCTGCAGTTCTGAGGAGGTATGCTGGGCTCGGAACCGTGCCACATGTCTTCCCTGATTTCCCTGAGGGGTCCTGGTGGTCATGATCTAAGACAAATTGCAGACTGGGTAGATTCTGGTTTGGAGTAACCCTAAGCCCCACCCCTTAATTGCAGTCTGTGGGTGGGTTCTACCCTTACCCTTCGTAACTGTAGTTCCTGAGTGGATCTAAGACTAACCCTTTTTATTTCAACCATGGGATACAGATGCAGAAACCTTAATAATTCTTAACTGTAATCCCTAAGTGGGTTCTGATCTAGAATAACTTGGCCCACATCCTTTCCATTTCGACCAAGGGATTCTGATGGCAGACATCTTAACAATTATTAATTGACCCAGTACTAAAGCACTTGTATATGTCCTGACAGTAGTCATTGGATGGGGTTCTGGAGTGGTGTAGAGTAACCCCAATCCTAAACTTCAGCTTCCAAAATTACAACTAAAATGGTCAGTGGTCTTCAAAGTGTATGGGGACAAATATCTCAGTATTTATATTTTGGAAGAAATGTGGTAGTTCACATTCTTTCCAGCTGATAGAACAATTGTCTGAATGGACAATGAGGAATCTTGAATTAGGCCTTGCAACTCCAAGAATAAGTTCTAGAACAGTGTTTCTCAACTTGATTGTGGCGTACCCCTTACCAGTCAGGTTTTCAGGACATCCACAATGAATATGCATAAACTTGATTTACATAAATTGCATATGCAGTTTATTTTCATATTTTTTAAAATATTCATTGTGGATATCCTGAAAACTTGCTGGCAAGGGGGTATTTCTAGGACCGAGTTGAGAAACACTGTGTTAGTAGGTGGCAAATCACACAATTTATTTTGACAAGAGTACTGCTAGGGATGCTCCTTGAGTTGAGCATAGAGCAAGGGTGAGCATCCTCAGTTCTCGAGGGCAACAACCCAGTCAGGTTTTTAGAATTTCTTCAATTAATATTGAAATAGATCTCAATCTTATTCATTGGGGAAATCCTGAAAACCCAACTGGGTTGCAGCCCTTGAGGACCAAAGTTGCCTACCCCTCGCATAGAAGCCTCAACTAAATATAGAGGGTTAACTTATTTAGTTAATTTGTCCTGCTTAGTCTGAAAGCTTTGAAAATCAGACAGAATTTTAAATTTGACCCTCTAGGGCAGTGTTTCTCAACTCGGTCCTGGAATACCCCCTTGCCAGTCAGGTTTTTAAGATATCCACAATGAATATGTACGAAAGAAACTTGCATAGAATGGAGGCAGTGTATGCAAATTCAATGTGGATATCCTGAAAACCTGACTGGCAAGGGTGTGCTCCAGGACTGAATTGGCAATGGTAGGCAATGCAGTTTTTGGTGGAAGGGTGTAATATGTTCACACAACTTGGCAACCCTCTATCAGTTGTGCTACAGTATTCTGGATTAATTGGAGCTGGTGCAAACTTTATGGTCTGACTGGGATCACAGTAAATTTACGTGTTCCCTATCACTGCATGGACCACTTTGATCAGACTACTCATCTCAACATGTTTGAAAGGTCTCAGTTACTGCAGCTAGAAGCAGTTTTTAAACAGTTGCATGAACAAATTAAATGATTGAGTCTAGCAGTATCCCAAGATTCCCGACCTGTGACTGTAGGGGGAGGGATTTTGAAGACAGGCTGGTATCCACTTGTGTTAGGATCCCAGAGTCTCTTCTTGGATTCAGGCAGAGTATTTTGCTCTCTGCCTACACCTAAGATTGTGTAAGATATGTCAATTTGTTCAAAGCCATGGATAGATCAACTTCAGTATGTATGAATACCATCATCAGCATGCTTGAGTACCTGATCTGTAACCCATTCTGAGCTCCTTTGGGAGGACGGGCTAAAATAAAACAGCTTGGCTAGAGGTATACTGTATATTAAATAAAATAAGTGGTCCCTGTGGTACCCCCAGTCCGTGTCCAAGGTGATGATGTATTGTTATTAAATAGAAAATAAGTTTACTTGTCCTACTCTTATTTATATGTCTCACCTCGACTTGCCCTTTTGTTTGCCTATTAAGATGTTTCATTGTTCTCATATTTGTTATTTGAATGTTCTAATCTATATCTATTAAGGTGTGCCATTTGTATTGTGCCGACACTGTATGTACCATATGAATTATTTTTATGCTGCTTATTATATGGTAATGTATTTATCTGACATTAATTTTGGGCTCCTTTTACAAAGCTGCGGTAGAGGTTTCTACTACAGGCTGGCGAGGTAAACGTTCTGATGCTCATAGGAATTCTATGAGCGTCAGAGCATTTACCTGGCCGGCCTGCGGTAAAAGCCAATGTTCATTTGTTACATGAATGTTCTGCAGTGCTGCTTTAATTTGCATATTTCTTACACTATCACATTATTCCTGTTGTTAGGATGTGATGTGCTCATCTCCAACATTAATTAACTGATTTTATGTATGCTTATGTTTGGTCATTGTATTGTTTTGATGTTAAAGATTTTTATGTCAGGTCATACATGCCGAACACAGTGCCTTGGGGGAATCTCTTCATAAAGGCAGTTAATAAATAAACAAACACAAGATTCTTTAATATGAAACTTTATTGCTTAAAATTGTCTGACTATGCACAGGTTGTTGTCAGACCAAACAGAAGGGCAAGCAGTTAGTGAAAAATTACACTTGTGACATTTCTGCACTAGCATCAAGCAACTGCACTCCACAGAATCCATCAAAGTAACCATGATGTAAAGTAGCAGGCTATAAGGTACTGTTCACTTTTCTCTTCTCAAATACATCAAAATACTTAACTGGCTAGCTGGGAAATGACTAACGGCTTTATATTTCACACTTAATTTCTTCCATCTTTTAATGCTGGAATGTCAGCAGAGAGCACATCGATAGGAGCTTACTGGCTCCTGAACAAACAAGTCTCTAACAAAGAATACTTGAGATATTACATATATAATCTTCCTATGTTAAACTCACTCTTATCATTTACCAGACCGGCCTTGACAAACGGCTTATGCCCCACTTCCAGTGTATGGAGACAGAAAACATGTGAATCCTGCCCTGTACAGGGCTTCATGCAGCCAGTTCTTCTGGCTCCAGTAGATGGTAGACTTATTCTGTGCACTGTTGCACTAAATCCTAGGCAGAGAATGACACAGGGACAAATTTTTCCCCATCCCCGCAAGAACTCAATTTCCCTGTCCCGTCCCATTTCTGTAAGCTCTGCTTTTAAAAGCACAAGCCTCGATCACTTACGATTTTAAAGTGTTTGAGGCTTGTGCAGATGAGGATGGAGTTTGCAGGGATGGGACAGGAACAGGAAAAGAACTCGCTGAGCTGGGAAAATGAGTTCCCGCAGGGACGGGGAAAAATTTGTCCCCATGTCATTCTCTACTCCCAGGTCCCGCTAAAGAACTGAATAACTATGTTTAAAAGACAGCTGTAAAGCAGGGGGGAGGGGTCTGGCCCTTGTTCTATCTGTCACCTTTTCTCACTCCCAGGAAAGAAATTTGGAAGAGTTCAGATCCTTTTTCCAGTCTCTTGACTACTCAAAATCAATGCCTTTCTGTTATTTACTCTTCCTCCAGCTTCATTTTAAAAAGGATAGTAATACAGTGGGAGAAGGGGAGATAGTAGGAAGTGTTTGTAGCTCAGCAACAAACACTGCAGGAGGGAGCTCTTACAAAGTGCATAACCCAAGAGGGAAAGGTCGAGTGTGCTTGGGGTACCTTCAGCAGTGGTGACTGCAACTGTGAGGCCACTGGTGGAAATGCAAAAACAGCTGCAGGAAACATATGAAGTTTCCACTGAGCCAAGGCAGGATAGCAGATGCGAGGGGGGAGCCAGGAATGAAAGTACCATGAGAAGTGGAAGAGCAATGAGGGCAGACGGGAACTTTGGTGATCAAGCAATGAATCATGCCTTGAGTGGCATCTGAGGCAGAGGAAGACGCGTACTGTTAGGCTCAAGGTAACAACAGACTCAAGTACAGCCCTGGACAGAGCTGTGTGCTGGCAAAGCTCCAACTGCAGAAAGATTTCAATTATGCAGTAAGAGGATGGTAGCTCTTTTAGGACTCAAAGGGCTTCCCTTGTTGCACCTGTCAGAGATCTGGGATGCAGGAGTGAACCAGGGCCCTGAAAAGCCCAAGTCCTGGCTGGTACATAAGACGTGATGTTGCCCCAGACACAGACCTGATTGTGGGTTAATCCTAAGAGACGTAACTTGGATGTCAGTGGAAGCAGGTTCGTCTGAAATCGTGGAGAGTCTCTGACTTGGAGACCCATTTGCTGGCTTCATGGGACTCCGTGCTGGAGCTCTGTCAGCCTTGGGGATCAGGGGGGTACCCCAAGAGGCTTGGTGGTGAGCCTTATTGCTGGAGGCAGTGATGCACCCTCAGTAGCTCAGTTCTTCTTGAGGTAGGAAGTATTATAAGAACAAAATTACTGAACATAGACAGATGTGGTTTATTGGTACAGAACCAATATGGATTTAGCCAAAGGCAAAATTCTCTAAGCGGTGTGGGAGTTCTCCAATTGCATTTCTTTAATATGATGTTTTCAAACACAAGGGACAGGCAAGTTCCTTGCAATCCTGCTTGTCCCTTGCTACTGAAAATAAATGATACAGAAACAGTGCCTTGGCTAAGGGAAGTCTTGTCGCGACCAATCAACTACATTTTTTTCAGTGCATGTTCCTTTTTCCTTAAATGGAGACAGTCCAACCTACCTGAACAACCGCCTCATCCGAACTACCTCAATCAGACATAGAAAAACACCCCCCCCCCCCGATCAAAGAAGTAAAACAGAAAAAACTATACGATGGCCTCCTAGCCACTCAAGCAGCAAAACTAGATAACCAGATCTCCAATCTACTGAAAACTACCCCAGATTATAAGATGTTCAGAAAAGAAATAAAAACTATACTCTTCAAGAAATTCCTGAAACAGTCACATATATTGTCCTTCCCCCCTCTTACCGCGACACTGAAACTACCTGACTTACTCTTTACCTCTCTAGAAATGACAAATTATCTTCCATTGTAAACCACCATTTATAATTCTTTTATAATCCGCCTTAAACCGCAAGGTAATGGCGGAATAGAAATCTCTAATGTAATGTAATGCATAAACAGAATGTGGATAAAGGTAAACCAAGATTTGCAGACAATTGACAAGTTTCTCATGAGACTTTCAAGGAAATTAAAAACAAACATTGTATAGGAGGTAATGTCCTGTTATGGATTGGGAACTGATTAAAATATAGAAAACACAGTAAGGTTAATTCTCTCAATGGAGGAAGGAGAATTGAGAAGTACCACATGAATCTGTACAGAGACTGGTGCTTTTTTAACATATTCAAAATATTGAAGGGAATAGGCTTAACAGATAAAGACAGATTGTTCACCCTCTCCAAGATAGGGAGAACGAGAGGGCACTCTCTAAAGTTGAAAGGGGATTCCGTACAAATGTAAGGAAGTTCTTCTTCACCCAGAGAGTGGTAGAAAACTGGAACGCTCTTCCGGAGTCTGTTATAGGGGAAAACACCCTCCAGGGATTCAAGACAAAGTTGGGTAAGTTCCTGCTAAACTGGAGCATACCCAGGTGAGGCTGGACTCATTTAGAGCACTGGTCTTTGACCTGGGGGCCGCCGCATGAGCAGACTGCTGGGCACGATGGACCACTGGTCTGACCCAGCAGCGGCAATTCTTATGTTCTTATGGGAATGAGTAGTGAGGTGATTAAATAATTTTGTGTTATCTGCATATTTAAAGTTGTTAAATCACATGTGGACTTTGAGAAACTAAGAAGCCTGGTCATTCAAAGGATATATGAAAATTTAATGTGGACAAAAATGAAGCATGAAGGGTAGAATAAACTTAATTACAGCTACATGATGCTAAGTTTCACATTAGAAGTCACTGCCCAGGAAAAAAAAATCTAGGTGTCATCATGGACAACCCATTGAAGTCTTCTACTTAAAATGCAGCTGTAGCCCAAAAAAAAAAAGCAAACAGCATTAATTATTAGGAAAGGAATACAGAATTTTTAAAAAATATGATAATGCTTCTGTATCATTCCAGATACAACTACATCTTGAAAAGTGTGCCAACTCTGGTCACACCATCTTTAAAAAAACAATATAGCAGAATTAGAAAATGTAAAAGGTGACCAAATGATTAAGGAGATGAATGACTCAGCTGAGGAAAGGCTAGGGAAATCTGGGGCTCTTTATTTCAGAGAAAAGACAGCTGATAGAGGTTCATAAAATCCTAAGAGGAGTGGAATAGGTAAATACAAACTGATTGATTGCTTGGAGAATGTATTTCTTAATCTCACTCAGTTTGAGACTGCTTTTGATAAAGGAAGGAACAATTTGGTCTTACCTGCTAATTTTCTTTCTCCAAGTCCTATCAGATAGTCTACTCTAGAGACCCTCCCTGTTTCTGAAATTGTCTGGTTTTGGTGTGGTGTTTGTTGAGATCTTGTATGGGTTTCTCAGAGGTATTGGAAGCATTTTAGTTGTGGTCCATGGAGACCCCTCACTCCCACCCAGTACTGTTTAGTGGAACTGAGGCAGGTCTACATTTGCTTTATTATAGAATTAAAACCAAGGGGAACCTGGCTACACAATGCCCTAGAGCAGGATTCACAAGCTTTTGTTCCGTTTTCATCTGCTGGTAGAGGAGCATAATCCACTCATCTGGACCTGTCTAGTAGAACTCAAGCAAGGGACATTAGCAAGTAAGGCCAAATTTTTCTAAATGCGAAAAAAGCATACAAAGTCCTCTTTGTGCATAACAAATACAAGGCAGTTCTCTCAGAACTGCTGCATTTCTATTTTGCTTCAGTCATTTTTTTTTTTTTTTTTAAATGGGCAAGTGCTTCAGTAGTTAGCATTTGACTCAATGGAGATTGAGTAATCCATTTCGTACCGCAAGTATTCTAAATGCCGATCACTGTTATCACGTTATAAACCAGTATGCCCCACTGGTAAAAATATACAATATGTAATGCAACAAACCCTCTTTATAAGCTGCTGCTGGTAAAATGCACTGCTTCCTTCTCTCCAGGATAGAATGTGCATGCTAGGAAAATGCAGCCCATGGTTTTGTGCAAAACATAGGAAAAAGTGAAGCAGCATTTGCATATATCAGTATTTCTTTAGTTTATCTTCACAAAAGGATTCTATTAAAAGCAGGACTTTCAAGAACAACATTGTTTGGTTTGCTAAGATAACTGGTTTCTTGGGCTAAAGGGCATGGAAATAAGACATTCATAGTGAAAATCCAGAAAACTGGTCCAGATTGCAGAGCTCCAGGGTTAAAGTGAAAGACATTTAGTCAAGCTATATTGATAACACGTTTGCTATCATCATGATCTACTTAAAAAGCATTAGAACAAAAATCAAGAGTTTAGGAAGGTAATGTGATCGCACTGAGTGAACACTTCTCTTTTTAATTAAACCCCCCCCCAAAAAACAAAACAAAACAAAAAAAAAAACAGCAGAAAAATCTAGAAAATCTCTTTGGACATAAATATATATTAAGGGAGAACCAGGCAAGCTACGAGCCACTTATTTAATAATATCACCGAAACTGTTAATAAAAAGGATGAATAAGATTTTTGTTTTTGGACACCAGGTTTGCTCTGTACAATTCTAATTCAAAGCTCTAAAACACGCACACAGCTTTAACCCGTAACTGACATCAAGCATTACAAGACAAAGTTTAAGACAGAGCTTGGACTCACACAGTGGAAAAGCGTTTGTGCAGAAGCAAAAGCAAAAAAAAAATTAAACATCCTCTGAACTCACAGCAGCTCATGCGTATGTGCAAATGCAAGACTTGTGCTCCAAACAATAGTAAACATTAAAACACAAATACTTCACGACATTGTGACAAGAAAACAGCAGTTAAGGTCATTTGTTCCAGCAGTTATTGCAGTTTTTCAAAGTTACTTTCTGGATATTTAGCTTATCCAGTTACCAAAGCAGTAACAGAGTTCTGATAACATCCTTAAGAAAGCAGATATTTGGACTTTGGCTTTGGTTCGCTGCATCTATAAGCTAGAAGCTCGATCCAGACACAAAGAGGGTTGATTCAAAGATCACAAAAAAGGCTGCACCTTCCACTTCACACTTAGTGTGAATGATCCTGGCAATGGCCAGCTTCATCAAAGTCTTACAACTGGCTAAAATCAAGATATCCACAAAACAAATGTCTCCATAATTCAGAATATTAATAGATTAACTCTGCGGTAAATAGCATAGAGCTAACTTGAAGGGGTAGAAAGACTTTTGTGCTAAAAACTACCAAATGAAAATAAAAAAAGTTACTTACTATATCTAATGCATGATAGGCACAGAAGCTGCACTGGCAGCTTCCAGCTTTTCAGAGTGCTGGAGAGGCGGCACAAACCATATTATTGGCTAATATCTGACCTCTCTCTTCTCCTTACGTGCATATCATACTGCAATAAAATATTATATCATTTATACAATGAATAACTGAGAACAGTAAAACCACCTCTATGAATTGAACATCTCTCAGAATTGCAAAGTAGAAAATTAATTTTGTAAACAGAATTCATTGTCGCTGTACCTGAATGTACCTTACAGAAACATATCCACTCTTATCAGCACTAATTCTATATACTGAAATCTTGTTATATCTTTTTATGTAAAGCTATGCAATGCTCACTCATTGACAGCAGGTAAAGGCCAAATGGCCCATTCATTCTGCCCATCCGCAGCACCCACTATCTCCTTCTTTCCCTAAGAGATCCCATGTGCCTGTCTCACGCTTTCTTTGATTCAGAGACAGTCTTTGCCTCTACCACCTCTACTGGTTCCATGCATCTACCATCCTTTCTGTTAAAAAAAGTATTTCCTTAGATTACTCCTGAGCCCATCACCTCTTAACCTCATTCTATGCCCTCTCACTCTGGAGTTTCCTTTCAATCGCCTCATGCCTATTTATGCCACATAAGTATTTAAATGTCTCTGTCAAATCTCGCCTCTTCCACCTTTCCTCCAAAGTATACACTCGTATTTAGATTCTTTAAGTCTGTCTCCATAAGTCTTATAACGAAGACCATCAACCATTTTAGTTGCCTTCCTCTGGACTGACTCCATCCTTTTTATATCTTTTTGAAGGTGTGGCCTCCAGAATTGTACATAATATTCTAAATGAGGTCTCACCAGAGTCTTATACAGGGGCATCAATACCTCCTTTTTTCTACTGGCCGTTCCATTCACCTTGAACTATCACTACAAAGACACAAGCTAAATACCAAGGGGTCCTTTTACTAAGGTGTGCTAAATGTTACATAGTACTACTATTCACTTATTTAGCACTGAAAGGTGTACACAGTTTGATATTTATAGACGGTCGGTCCCTGCTCGGAAGAGCTTACAATCTAACTTGGACAGACAGAACCCAAGATGAGGAGTTAGGAGTCAAAAGCACCCTTAAAGAGGTGGGCTTTTAGCATAGCCTACTGTATACCTACCAGGGCTGTGGAGTCGGTAGATAAATGTTCCGACTCCGACTCCTCGACTCCGACTCCACAGCACTGGTTAATTTTCAGATCGTTAAAATAGAATGTCAAGTTGAGAGAAATGAGCATTTTCGACACCACCTTATTTTTGCTTTTAATCAAGGTTCTAAGGCCACAGAAGCTGCTCGCAACATTTGTGCTGTGT
The DNA here is from genome assembly GCF_902459505.1 of Geotrypetes seraphini. Taxonomy (NCBI): domain Eukaryota; kingdom Metazoa; phylum Chordata; class Amphibia; order Gymnophiona; family Dermophiidae; genus Geotrypetes; species Geotrypetes seraphini. The sequence continues at coordinate 138,389,551 of NC_047091.1, read as the reverse complement.
ATATAGTGAGTGCTATAGCTGAAAAAATCGCTCGTTATTGGTATGCCAAGTTCAAAAATGGAGTCGGTAGATAAATGTTCCGACTCCGACTCCAGGTACCCAAAATTTCCTCCGACTCTGACTCCTCGACTCCGACTCCACAGCCCTGATACCTACTGGAGGCATGGCACGTCACGCACCTTAGTAAAATGACCCCTAAACTTAATTTCACTCTTCTATGGAAAATGTGCAAATACTTAGCTGAAAGTATAGCATGCTGAATCTTACATTTGGTGCATGCTGTATATCCTCAGAAGGCTGGCATATGGAGTCAAGGAGCTAATGGGTCAGCCAGGAAGGATTAGCTTATTTACATTTAAAAGCATAAAATGTTAACTGTCCACATAGCTCTTTAATAGCACCAATTACAGAGCAACTGCGTTCAGCTTGCTACAGTAGGACAGAACAGCAAATAGAGTACCGATGAAATGAAACACTGGAAATGGTGCCTTCAGATTATGTTTTTTAACATACTGGTAAATGTGATGGCAAAAATAAAAAGCATGTTTTAAGTTGTGACATTAGGAATGAATCCATCATGGTACAGCAGAGCTAGGGGACCAAATTCAAGCCTTCGGCCTGGATCAAAGCTTCCATTTTATAACTGACACCAAAGTTAACTTCCCTTTCTAAAACCAGTAACAGACGGGGGGTGGGGGGGAAGGGGGGGTAGGGTATCAAAGCTTTGCTTTTTCAACATTTATATTTCTGATTTAATTGAAGATAGAAAATAATGTAATATTTAATACAATCCAGAAGAAGGTAACTAGACAATGCCATCTTCATAAAAGCTACCAGTGTTCCGTATTAGCAAGTGCATAAATCTGTTCGTTCTATGGGTAAACTACAGTAATATGTAATGCCTAGAAAAAAGTGTGTCAAAGAATGACAGGGAAAATGGCCTCTTGAAAACTCGACTTTCCTTTCTATTTATGCTGGCACAGCATGTTCAAATGATTTGCTTGTCATTTCCATGTAAATTTCTGCACTAAAGCTAACAAATACCCAGCAACTTCACTAAACATACAAAATGTAACAGGGACAGCAACTGATAAGCAAAGCCCAAGCACCTCGGTTATTTCCAATGCCAGCAAACGAGGCATAAAGTATACAAACGGTCCAACTTTTCCCAGCCCAAGTAAGATACATCAGTTTTTCTCACAAGTCACTTGTACCAATCTTCTCAAGGGTTGTTCTTCAACACTGCCAGGCATCCACAATCATTAAAGTTCCTGACAACCCCAATCCCCATTCAGCGTTTACTGGCCTAATGTCCAGTCTTAAAAGTATCATCCCTCCTAAATTTCATCACAGAATTCAAAAGTGTCATGTCAGTGCATATAGGGTTATGTGCTAATTTGCAACAAAAACCTTACATATAACAGAAAAACAAAATGTTGGGCAGATCTGTATACATAAATACATTTTAGTGTATCAAATCTTCTCCTCAATGGATATCTGAACAGAAAGTGCTTTACTGTTATTGTGTGGACATGCCTGCAATTCAATTGTGCATCTCCATATGGGAAAAAAAATTCATTATTTGGGGACTTTTGACCATTTACAAAATCACTCATCTTATGAGGTAACAACTTTCATTAGTAGTAATAGTGCCCTGATGGTGCAAAAATACATATCACTGAAGCAGCCAGTTTTGTATTTTTCAATTAATATCAACTCTTAACTGGTTTAATTGAAGAAAAGATTTGCCCGAAGTCTTTATTGCTCCCTCAGTGGATTTTCTGGTCAGACATCGACAGTACACAGAGGTTCACTTCCAGGCTGGGCAGATTCTACTATAGTCATTGTGGGCTTTCTTCGAGTCTCCTCCTAGAAAAGAAAACAGGTACTGGTTGATTTTTATTTCCCCTTTTCCCCAAGCAAATCATTATCCTTTCCAACAATCCTTGAGGCTCAGTTATTTTGGGCCTATATAGTGGCACCTGGCTTACTCTAGTGGCAAACCTACTCTGAATGACCAAAAAAGTCAGAGAAACAATCTAATGATGCTCACAAAAAACTTCAGAGACATCATACACATCTTGTTTCTCCTTAATATCACTTTCAAGGATAGTCAGGATTTGTGGCAGGATTGGTTTACTCTGAGCACTAGTGTCCTCAATTTCTCTGGCTAATGGACCTAAACTATTTTCACAGATTTTGAGTTTTCTGTTATGAAAGTAATTTGTTCAGCCCTCCCATTATTTCTAGCCCAAGGATAAAGCTGCTAATTTGGCTGGGCAAAGACAGCAAATTTAATGAGAAAAAAGGAGAATGCTCTTTACTGAAGGACCAATATGATGTGAAATGTTAAGCAAAATTGGTCTGAACATGTTTATCTTCAGAAAACAGGAAGGCAGTTTACAGAGTTTAAAAATATCTTCCAAATAAAGACTTCTTCTTCAATACTTAATGGTATGTAAGTTTCTAGTACTTAACTATTATGTGGGCCACACAATTTCTTTCACAATAATTTAAGAATGTAAGAAACTGCAAAAATTCACATCTGCAGTCCTTCCAGGACAGGAAATCGAGCAATGGAAGATTATGTTCTTACCTGGATAATCTTATTTCTGTTAAAGGACATAGCAGTCTGTATTCTAGGTGAATTACTTCTGGTTGCAAGCTGCTTGCATGCCAATCACATCTTTCAGCTCCTCCTCCTTCACCAGTGGAATATACTGCCCTCTTCAGTTTGTACTAGAGAATTGCGTGGGGACAGAAATCCATCCCGCCCGTCCTCACCAAAATCCCCTCCATCCCTGCCCATCCCCTTTAAAAGTTACCTGTCCCCATTAAAAGCAGCAATTACTTTTGACAGTTTTGATTTTTTTTTTAAGTCTTAGTTTATTTAACCTATTGTAATAAATTTTACGTTACGCTGGTTACAATCATAATTATTTTAGCAAAGTTTTGTATTATTCACCATTATCATTTACAGCTATTGTAAACATAATGTAAATAAATCATAAGTCTGTAAATTCAAATATTTTGTGTTCCTGGCTCTTTATTAGTCCATACAGACTGTTTATCCACTGTCTATGTCATTTTTGGAATGTCCTGTCATCCAGGACACACACTAGGAAAAGGTTAAACCAACAATAAAATACAATATAAACAAATAACAGTGAACAGAAATAAGGATTGCATACATCACCGGAAAGAATTAGAATAGACATTAAGTCATGTGACTGTAGGGTCAACCATTTCTTGTTAAAAGAAATAAGAGTTGGATGTTTTGGCAATAAAAAAGCTCATATCTGTAGAGCAAACAAATCTGGTTCCACCATCTGGCATAGGTAACTTGTGAGAGGTCCCCTCAAGATCCACAAATGGTTTTTAATGCAGCAATGAGTAAAGAATCAAACAATACAGTATCAAAATCATTTAAAGCAGAATTGAGAGGCACTTTTCAGGACAATGATTGCAAAAGAAAAATGTGCCAAAACTGAACTGGAAACCCAAAAACAAACTCAGCAAGCACTTTATTTTGTACTACACACAATTGGTGGCATAATCATGAGAGGAGGCTGGGCCTCCCACTTTGAGCTTAGCCTCCCCTCAAAATGAACATCTCCCTTGCTGTAGCTGGTGGGACATTTTGTTTTTCCATCACCTTGGTCCCAGTTTCTGCTTTTTATCTATCTTCTGCTAATTCTCTTTCCAGGCCTTGGGAACCCCGGTTCCATCCCCACAGGAGTCCCGTAGACCTGGGGGGATCCCTGCGGGATTCCTGCAATCCCAGTTCCTATGCAGACCTCTAGTTTGTACCAAAGCAAATAATATCCACTATAACAGAAGAAAGCAGAAGGAGGGGCATGGGGAACTTCCGTGAATAAATAATACATTTCTGTTCTGCTCTGTAACTCATGAAAAAGAACAATAATTAGTATGAACTAATAACATAGATGTATCAACAAACCACTCTGCTGTGTACAACTAACACAAATACATATGGAGCTCAGGAACTCAACAACTTAATGATTTATTAGCCATATATGATTACATGTTCTTCCAACTGACAAGTAAAAAAACTCCAGTTCTGGACTATAGATTTATCTGAGGCAGGCACACTGAAAATGGACAGGGCAGGCCTTACAGACTCCTATGTCCTTTAACAGAAAGATTATTATCCAGGTAAGAACCCGATCTTCCATTCTGTATCAAGGACATAGGCGTCTGTACTCTAGGTGATGTACCAAAGCAGTGAGACACCTAGGGTGGGACAGATGAGACTGCCCACAAAATCGATGACCCAAAAGTGGTGTCCTCCCGAGCTGCTAGGTTCACTCTGTAGAATCTTGTAAAGGTATGGAGAGTAGAGCAGGTAGCTGCTCTACAGATCTCTTTGGGTGGCACTGGGTCTCTGCCCAGGAAGCCATCACACTTCTAGTCAAATGAGCTTTGAGAGAAATAGGTGGCTATTTGCCACAGGCAATGTACATCGACAAAATTGCTTTTTTTTATTGTTTTATAAATCTTTATTCATTTTCTTATGTTACAACAAGTGTTTTAAATAAATTCATTATAAACTTGAATAATCACACTTGATTAACTTACAGATTAATATCAAATTTAAAATTTCTTTAGAAAATCAATATTTTATAAAGTTATAATATTATGTAAGAAATTTAAATTAATATAATTATTATTGAATATAATAATTTCCCCTCCCTCCCTCCCTCCCTATCAATACTGAATGAGAAATCTTTATTCATTTTCATATGTTACATCAACAATATAAATTCATACTAATATTTCAGAAAACTAAATTTATATAATTCTTAGTTAATATAATAATATCCCATCCCCTCCCCCCTCCCTTCTATTCAGTAATACATGAATAAAATTTTTAAATGCTATTCTTTCCATATTTCATATTATAAATCAAGTATTAATATATTATATAATATTTAGAGATATGATCCCTTTTTCTTCTAATCAAATTCTATACATGGGAAAATTAATCATTCTTTACAATATTCAGTTAATGGTCTCCATATTTTTTGAAATTTATCTATATGTCCTTTTTGTGTTGCTATAGTGAGCTCCATTTTGTATATATGACATACAGAATTCCACCAGAATGTATAATTTAATCTGTCATGTTTTTTCCAATTGAATGTGATTTGTTGTATTGCTATTCCAGTTAAAACAAAAAGAAGTTTGTTATTACTTGATGATATTTGACTTCTTGCTCTCATAGTTGTTCCAAATAATATGGTATCATATGTCAAGGCTACCGGATTTTCTAACATCCTATTTATTTGGGGCCAGATTGATTTCCAGAATGTTAAGATGAATGGACAATAGAATAAAAGATGATCTAATGTCCCAATTTCAACATGACAATGCCAGCATCTATTTGACCTAGAGCTATCTATTTTTTGTAATCGAACAGGGGTCCAGAAAGCTCTATGTAAAAGAAAAAACCAAGTTTGTCTCATAGATGCTGATACCGTACATTTTAGCCTCCAAGACCAAAGTCGTGGCCATTGAGATGCACTAATTTGGTGCTTTATCTCAATGCTCCAAATGTCTCTAAGACCATTTTTTGGTTTTTTATTTATATAACCGGATATTAATTTATACCACTGTGCAGCTTCATGACCTGTTGAATTAATCTGGAAACACAGGAATTCCAAACTGTGATAATTAGTAAGATTTTTCCATTCAGGGAACCCTACCTGAATGGATTGCTTCAATTGCAACCATTTAAAATATTGTGTTTTTTTAAGATCAAATTTATGTTGCAATTGTGAAAACTCCAGCATCTTTCCATTTTTTATTATATCATCTAAAATACGAATACCTGCTGTCATCCAGTTTTTCCAGATTATTTTGAAACCGCCTATTTTGATCTTGGGGTTTAACCAAATCGTTTGAGTTGTTGATTTACTAATTGGAATAGGAGTTAGATTACTTATATATCTTAAAGTTTTCCATGTATCCATGAATATTTTATGTTCTTTGTATAGCCTTGGCATTTTGATACTAACTACATGACTGAGACGTAAAGGAAACATGAGTCTCCATTCAAGCCAGAACCAATCTGGAATATTATCAGTGGGCTCTGGGAGGATCCAATACATACCTTGACGTAAAATATAGGCTTGATGATACCTATAGAAGTTGGGAAAATTTACCCCTCCCTCCGCAATTGGTCTTTGTAATGTCACTAAAGCAATTCTGGGATTTTTCCCAAGCCAAATAAATTTTGTCAATACCTTATTTAACTTTGTATAAAAAGATTCTTGAAAGAAAACTGGTATCATTCCCATTTGGTAACAAACTACAAGTAAGATCATCATTTTAACTGTTTGTACTCTTCCCCACCAAGATAAATGTAAAGGATTCCATTGTTCACACATCTCTGTCACTTTTTGTAATAAACATTTTTCATTAATTTTCATTGTGTCTTCTAAATCTTTTGAAATCCAAATTCCAAGATATTTAATAGTATCCTCCTTCCAAACAAAAGAGAATGTATTAAATAAACCTTTTGTACAGTGTACATTTAATGGAAGTATTTCTGATTTATTCCAATTTATCTTATACCCTGAAAACTTTCCGAATTTATCAATTAGTTCAAGCAATTGTGGAATGGTGGATTCTGGATTCCTCAAATATAATAATAAATCATCAGCATAAGCTGATATTTTGTATTCTCTATCTGAATGAGGTATACCTTGTATTTCCTTTACTTGTTGGATTGCTAATATTAAGGGTTCTAAAACTATATCAAACAGTAAAGGAGACAAGGGACATGCTTGTCTAACTCCTCTCTGTAGATTAAATTTTTCTGAAAATGTATTATTTATATATAATCTAGCAGAGGGGGAGCTATATAATGTTTGTATCATTTGTATGAATCCAGGACTTATACCAAACCATTCCATAGCCTGATACATAAATGTCCATTCTATTCTATCAAAAGCCTTTTCTGCATCTAAAGAAACAGCAAAAGTAGGCTCATTCATTTTCTTTGTTAAGTATAACATATGGAATGCTAATCTGGTATTATGAGATGAATGTCTTTGAGCAACGAATCCTGTTTGAGGCATACCTATAATATGGGGAAGAGCATTAGCCAATCTTAATGCAAGTATTTTTGCTAATATTTTTCCATCTACATTTATTAAAGATATTGGCCTATAGTTTGAAACCAATGTGGAATCTTTATTTGGCTTTGGTAAAACAATAATTAAAGATTCTGCTATAGTGCCATTTATACATCCTTTATTAAGTTGATATTGAAAAAGATTTAATAAATAGGGTAATAATAAATTTTGAAATGTTTTATAAAATTCCACTGTATATCCATCACCACCTGGAGCGGATCCAACTCTAAGGGATTTCAAAGCTGTTTCTAATTCTTTTAATGATATTGGCTCTTCCAAACTTCGTTTTATATGTTCAGGAACTTTTGGACCCTCTAACATTTTCAGAAATTCTAAACCATCTTTTTCTTTATTTAAATAAGTCTCGGAAGTATAAAGAGATTTATAAAATTTTAGAAATTGTTTTAAGATAGGTTCAATTTGTGTTAATGTGTCACCTTTTTCATCTTTTATAGCAATTATTTTTGATTTCTTTTTTTTCGCTTTGAGATAATTTGCCAATATTCTTCCCGACTTATTTGAGTTTCCATAATACAATGCCTGCTGGGAGAATAAATCTTTTCTTATTATCTTTGATGAGAATTCATTGTATTTTACTTTAAGTTTTAATAATTCTTGTTGTATATAATATTCCCATTTTTCTATTAATTTTGATTCTAAAATTTTTATTTCTGTTTCCAAATTAGAAAATTGTTTTCTATTTTGTTTATTAAGATAAGCCGAATAAGAAATAATTTGTCCTCTTATTGATACCTTAAAAGCATCCCATAATATTTCCCTAGAGATTTCATCTTTATCATTTATTTGAAAATAATCTTTCATTTTTGTTTGAAAATTCTCACAGAATATTGGGTCAGCAAGCAATGTATTATCAAATTTCCATATTGGTCTATTTGTATTTTGATCTGTGATTTTAATTTCAATCCACACTCCACCATGATCAGATAATATGATTGGATCAATGGCAGCTTGTGTTACTTGATGTGCTAGGTGTTTTGATATAAATATATAATCTATTCTTGAAAAAGAATTATGAACATGAGAACAGAAAGAAAATTCCCGTCCATTAAAATGAAGTATTCGCCAAATATCTGTCAAATTACAAGTTTGTACCAAATTATCTAGTCCCATCGATTTCATATATCTACTTGGGTTTTTGTCTAATAAAGGATCCATAACAGCATTAAAATCCCCAGCTACTATTAGATTTGAAGTAGCCAGTGGTAAGATCAGTTGTTGAAGAGTCTTAAAAAATTCATTTTGTTTTGAATTAGGGGCATATATATTAAACAACGTCATGGTTGTATTTCCCATGCATATTTCCACTTTTACCCATCTGCCATGAACATCTGATTCTTTTAATTTAAATAAAGCTGAGCATTTTTTATTCACTAGAATAGCAACACCTGCTTTTTTCCCTATGGCTGGTGAATAAAAACAATGCTTTATCCAACCACCTGTCAACTTATTAGATTCAATGTTTGAAAGGTGGGTCTCTTGTATGCAACATATATCTGCATTTTGCCTTTTTAAGAACAGTAATGCTTTTTTCCTTTTTATAACATGATTTAGACCATTAACATTCAAAGATATTATTTTAAGAGACATTTATAATTATAGTTTTTATAATATATTTTCTATATAATGATATATATTGTTTTTTATTAATATATTTTCCCAATATATTTAATAAATTATAATTTCCTTTTATTATTTCTATATATCCTATATATCTTTCTTTCCCATTCCCTCCCGTATCCCTATTTCCCTCCCTCCCCTCCCCCCTCTTATTAAATACGATTACTTGGGTACGCAAGATGAGGTTAGGTTAAAATAACTCCCCCAAGCTAAATTAAAATATTCTTTATTTACTACTAATAATTTATCTCCCTTTATCTAATATATTTCCTATATATCTAGCAAATAAATAATTTTCTTATATAAATTTTATATAAAAAGTTAATGTATTTAAATCCATATAAGAAAATATTATCTTATCTTTTGATAAATCTATATAAGATTTATCAATGAGATTTACAATCTTGCATAAATTTATCAAGAATCAACTTTACATTCATTATACTGATATCTAATAATATTATTATTTTAATAGTACTATGTGGATCATGAAGTGGAGTCTGTGTGTCTTAAAATGTCTTTATATAGGTATGTTTGTTGCAATCAGTCTATTTTTCAACCTTTACTCCAATTTGTGTTGTGAGGAAGAGATTTAGGTAAAATTCCCAGTTGTAAGACTCCTAGATTCTTTTCTTTCCCCCAATTTCTGTCTCCAAAAATGTTTTTGTGTTGCCTATTCAGTTCAACCTTGTAGGATTAAGTATTCCTCTCTCATTGTTTCTGCTAAATAGTCCAAGACATTCATCATTCCCTCAAGAGAGCAAGTAATGAAGATGTTTCCTGACTAGGGACTTGATTTTATTTTTGTCAGTATTGAGGACAGCCCGTCAGTCAAAGTGCCAGAGAAATAAAAGCGCTGAATAACTTTGAAGCTAGTTCAGTATTTGAGAAGGAGAAAATCAGTTACACCTTACATACAGCACAGTCTTTTTGGATTTATTCTGTGTTATTCCAGACTGAATCTTCTCTCTTTCATAACAAACTTAGCAACATTTTAGAATCAAAACGGAAGCACTTCCTATTACAGGATATTCTCTCTGTCAACCAATCTCTTTTTGTTTTGTATTTTGTAACTCCCCAGCAGCGTGATTGGAGATTTTTCCTGTCCATCAACCACATTTCCTGTTTGTATATAACCACTCCCATATTTAGTTACCATATTTACTTCTCTGTAAATTTTTCATTCGGATCTCCATTTAATCCACGTTTTCTTCTGTAAGTACATTTTCTTCAAAATGTTTATAAAACTTTCCTTTAAAAAGTATAAGTTTATGTACTTTTATAAAGTTTGTTTTATTTCTTTTATTTCCTTCATAGAATGTTAGTTTTGTATAGTTCCATGTGTGTGCTGCAGCACATGTAGTTTCAGTCTGTTGTTTTTTGAATCCACTTCAAAGTTCTAGATTTTAACTGTAAGTCATATTATTAATAAAATCAATTCTTATATGGTGAATATTTTAGTAAAGTATTAACAGATTTATACATACTCATTTTTCTCATTAGGTTTTTCATTAAGATGTTTAGGATGTCATGGGTTGTTCATATTGATCCAGAAATTCTTGTAGTTTTGCTGGATCTGTAAAATTCTGAGTTTTATTTGCAATAGTGATCTTCATTATTGCTGGATAAAGGAGCCCATATCTAGCTCCTAAAGATTTCAGTTGTGGTCTCATATCTAAAAATTTTTTCCTTTTTAATGCAGTTTCCCTCGCAAAGTCAGGGACAATATGTATTTTTGAATCTTGACATTTGAGATTTTTATTTTCTTTAGCTAATTGACAGATTTCCAGCGCTTGTTGATGTCTCAGTAGTTTGAATATTAATGTCCTTGGTCCAGTTTGTGAAGTTTTCCTTTGTGTTGGTATCCGGTGTGCCCTTTCGATTTCCAGTGGTGTTTTAAATTTTAATGGTAGCACTTTAGGTAGAAAGTGTTCCAAAAAAGTAATAGGATTATTTTTTTCTACCCCTTCCGGTATTCCTATTATTCTTAAATTATTTCTTCTTTCACGGTTCCGGCTGTCTTCAAGGTCTTTTTTAATTTCTTCTACCTCTTTCCATATGATTTTGTTTTGTCTTGCATTTAGATTAAGTTGTTCAAAGTTATCCTCTATTAGGTTTATTCTGTTTTCTGTCACTTCCACTCTTTTAGTTAAGGCTGCTGCATCTTCAATAGCTTTTTGTAGTTTTTTGTTGCTGTCCAGAACAATTTCTTTAATTTGTCTTAATTCTTCCATTACATCGAGGTTGTCATCTGATGGCAGTGGAGCTTTTGAAGGAGTGATGCTTGGCTCCGGTTTTGATCGTTTATTACTTCCTGTACCGGATCCTCCTGCTCCTAAATCGCTTTTGTTCTGTTTGCTAGACGTCATTGTATTTCAATATTTAGATATTTTTCTTTTGAATTTTGATTTTTTTTGTAGTAATTTCAAAAATTATAGCTTTTGATCATGGAGCTATTCGTTTACCCGACCATCGGAATGCGCGTCCAAGCCACGCCCCACATCGACAAAATTGCCATATGAATCCATCTGGCAATAGATGCCTTGGAAACTGGTCTGCTTCTTCTTGACTGACTGGTTAGGACAAAAAGATGGTCGGAAAGTCAAAAGTTATTGGTCCATTCCAAACAATGGAGTAAAACTCTCCATACATCCAGTCTTCTGCAATATTTTATCTTGCTTAGTCAAACCCGTAGACTGAAAAGTGGGTAGACAGGCTTTTTGGTTGATGAACCAGTAGCTTGATGCATCTGGCCCATTGGAGCCATACTAGATCCGCATACCATGGCCAGCGAGGCCAATCTGGGCCTACTAGGATCGTAAGCCCTGGGTGAGTCACAATTCTGTGACTGATCCAGTCCATCATGGGCCATAGTGGAAACACATAAAGCAGCCTCTCTTCCAGCAAGTTGATGCCTTGGAAGCTGGTCTGCCTCATTTTGAATGACTGGTTAGGACAAAAAGATGGTCGGAAAGTCAAAAGTCATTGGTCCGTTCCAAACAGTGGAGCAAAACTCTCTGTACGTCCAGTCCAGTCTCTGCAATATTTTATCTTGCAAACCCATAGACTGAAAAGTGGGTAGACAGACTTCTTGGTTGATGTGAAAGGCTGATAATAGATGATTCCCTGCCCCAACATGTTTTGCTTGACTTTATCAAGGTCGGGGGAACTTAAATCTAAAACTGCTCAGAATAGGAGAAGCTTAGCTTTAGATTTAAGTTCCCCTGACCTTGATAAAGTCAAGCGAAACACGTCGGGACAGGGAATCATCTATTATCAAGCTAAGTTATGAACTTATTTACACTAAAAGTATTCTAAAATGAAATAGTGAATAATTAACTTAATTCAACCTATAATTAATCCAACTCATAAGAAGTATTTTAAATGCAGTACTGGGAATGATGAAGAATAAGACCCCCTCAAGCTCACTAACTCAGGTGGAGATCTGAACTTCCCTATAGTACTATGCATTGAGTGTGTAGAAAAGAAAATAGTTTAGTGTATTAATATTGTTTGACAAAAGAATTTGTTTGGAAGGTGACTATCTGTGTCAGCTTTCCTGCAGCCTGACTGAAGGGAGATTTTCTGCTGCAAATCCTTCCAGAAAGGATCCAAAACTGGAGATCTTCGGGCAGCCAGTTGGACCGGTACCAACTGTGACCTCAACCCACATGGATCCTCACCCTGTGTCAGCACACTAAAGGGGGGAGGGAGTTGGAAAGCACAGTTATTTACCGTAACAGGTGTTATCCAGGGACAGCAGGCAGATATTCTTAACGTATGGGTGACGTCACCGACGGAGCCCCGGTATGGACCCTTTTAACTAGAAAGTTCTAGTTGGCCGCACCGCGCATGCGCGAGTGCCTTCCCGCCCGACGGAGGAGTGCGTGGTCCCCAGTTAAGATAAGCCAGCTAAGAAGCCAACCCGGGGAGGAGGGTGGGACGTAAGAATATCTGCCTGCTGTCCCTGGATAACACCTGTTACGGAAAGTAACTGTGCTTTATCCCAGGACAAGCAGGCAGCATATTCTTAACGTATGGGTGACCTCCAAGCTAACAGAGAGGGAGGAGGGATGGTTGGCCATTAGGAAAATAAATTTTGCAACACAGATTGGCCGAAGTGTCCATCCCGTCTGGAGAAGGCATCCAGATAGTAGTGAGTAGTGAACGTGTGAACTGAGGACCAAGTGGCAGCCTTGCAGATTTCCTCGATGGGCGTGGAGCGGAGGAAAGCCACAGAAGCAGCCATAGCTCTGACCCTGTGGGCCGTGACAGCACCTTCCAGTGAGAGACCGGCCCGAGCATAACAGAACGCAATGCAGGCAGCAAGCCAGTTGGAAAGCGTCCGTTTAGAGACAGGACGACCTAGACGGTTAGGATCGAAGGTCAGAAAGAGCTGAGGAGACGAGCGGTGAGCCCTGGTACGGTCAAGGTAGTATGCAAGGGCACGCTTACAATCCAGCGTGTGTAACGCCTGTTCCCCAGGATGGGAATAGGGCTTAGGGAAGAAGATAGGCAATACAATGGACTGGTTGAGGTGGAAGTCCGAGACCACCTTAGGCAGGAATTTAGGATGGGTACGCAGAACCACCTTGTCATGGTGAAAAACAGTGAAAGGTGGGTCGGCAATCAGTGCATGCAGCTCACTAACCCTCCTGGCAGAGGTGATGGCAATGAGGAAAAGCACCTTCCACGTAAGAAATTTGAGTGAAGTTGTGGCAAGAGGCTCAAACGGAGATTTCATGAGGGCTGACAGAACCACATTCAGGTCCCAGACGACTGGAGGAGGTTTCAGAGGTGGTTTGACATTGAAGAGGCCTCTCATGAACCGGGAAACCAGGGGATGAGCCGTAAGAGGTTTTCCGAGGATAGGCTCATGAAACGCAGTGATGGCACTGAGGAGGACTCTGATTGAGGTCGACTTGAGGCCAGCGTCGGAGAGAGAGAGTAAATAGTCCAGTACAGTTTCCACCGCCAATGAGGTGGGATCGTGATGATGAAGTAGACACCAAGAGGAGAACCGGGTCCACTTCTGATGGTAACATTGGAGGGTGGCCGGTTTCCCGGAAGCATCCAAAATACGACGGACAGGCTGAGACAGAGTCTCTGGAGAGGTCAGCCCGAGAGAAACCAAGCTGTCAGGTGGAGCGAGGACAGATTGGGATGCAGTAGAGACTGATGCTGCTGCGTAAGTAGAGTAGGAAACATAGGAAGAGGAATTGGCTCCCTGGAGCTGAGCTGGAGCAGGAGGGAGAACCAGTGTTGGCGAGGCCACCGAGGAGCGATGAGAATCACGGTGGCTCTGTCCCTGTGGAGCTTGAATAAAGTCCGCAACATCAGAGGCAGTGGAGGAAAGGCATAGAGGAACCGATCCGTCCAGTCGAGCAGGAATGCATCCGGGGCCAGACAATGAGGAGAGAAGAGTCTGGAACAGAATTGGGGCAGCTGATGGTTGTGAGGAGCTGCAAAGAGGTCCACCTGAGGAGTGCCCCAGCGAGCAAAGATGGAGCGGAGTATGGGAGGATCCAGAGTCCACTCGTGAGGTTGAAGGATGCGGCTGAGATTGTCGGCCAGGGAGTTCTGTTCACCCTGGATATAGACAGCCTTGAGGAAGAGACTGCGGGCCGAGGCCCAGGTCCAAATGCGGATAGCCTCCTGACAGAGGAGGGGAGATCCGGTGCCGCCTTGCTTGTTTATGTAGTACATGGCGACTTGGTTGTCTGTGCACAGGAGAAGGACCTGAGGGCAGAGAAGGTGCTGGAAGGCTTTGAGAGCATAGAACATGGCTCTGAGTTCCAGGAAATTGATGTGATGTTGACGCTCCTGAGGGGTCCAGAGTCCCTGGGTGCGAAGATATCCCAGGTGGGCTCCCCACACATAAGGGGAGGCATCTGTGGTTATGATCATGGAGTGAGGGGGTAGATGAAAGAGTAGACCCCTGGAAAGATTGGAGGAGTTCAACCACCATTGAAGAGATTGCCGAAGAGACAATGTCACAGAGATGGGATGAGAAAGAGGATCGGTGGTCTGTGACCATTGGTTGGCTAGAGTCCACTGAGGTGTCCTGAGGTGGAGTTGCGCCAGAGGAAGTACATGGACCGTCGAGGCCATGTGGCCCAGGAGGATCATCATCTGTCGAGCTGGAATGGAGTGATGAAGGAGCACCTGACGGTAGAGGTGGAGCAGAGTTCGATGACGGTCGGAGGGGAGAAATGCCCTCATTAGAGTGGTGTCGAGAACTGCTCCAATGAACTGAAGTCGCTGTGTGGGAAGCAGATGCGACTTGGGATAGTTGATCTCGAAACCCAGAAGATGGAGGAACGAGATGGTGTGGTGAGTGGCTTGTAGCACAAGCGGAGACGTAGGTGCCTTCACCAGCCAATCGTCCAAGTAGGGGAACACCTGAAGGTCGTGAGACCTGAGGAAGGCCGCCACCAAAATAAGGCACTTGGTGAACACTCTGGGCGATGATGCGAGGCCAAAGGGTAGCACTTTGTACTGATAGTGATGGTGCTGTATCTGAAACCGTAGATAGCAACGTGAAGTCGGATGGATTGAGATGTGAGTGTAGGCCTCCTTGAGGTCTAGGGAGCATAGCCAGTCGTGGTGGGAGAGAAGAGGGTAAAGCGTGGCCAGGGAGAGCATTCTGAACTTCTCTTTGACTAGACACTTGTTGAGGTCCCTGAGATCGAGGATGGGACGAAGGTCTCCTGTTTTTTTGGGAACCAGGAATTAGCGGGAGTAGAATCCCTGACCCCTTTGGTCTGGAGGTACTTCTTCGATGGCATTGAGAAGAAGGAGGGATTGGACCTCCCTCAGGAGGAGGGGGGTTTGGGAGGAGTAAGAAGCAGACTCTACGGGAGGATGGTCTGGAGGAAGAGTCTGAAAGTTGAGAGAGTAGCCGTGGCGAATGATGTTGAGGATCCACTGGTCCGAAGTGATGACCTCCCAACGGCTGAGGAAAAGCTGAAGACGTCCTCCGATATGTTGAGGGAGAGGTAGCGATGGTGGAAGACTGGCTATGCTCTGGAGAAAAGAGTCAAAAGGGTTGAGACGGCTTTGATGAAGGAAGAGGTTTGGCAGGTTGAGTCTGTGGGCGAGCCTGAGTCTGATGTTGGTGGCGAGGACTGCGAGACTGTTGTTGAGGTGGGTTGAGAGGTCTGGCCGAGAACCTACGCTGGTAAGAAGACTGTGGTCTGTAGGGACGAGCAGGTGGAGTCTTCTTTTTAGGTTTGATCAGAGTGTCCCACCGGGTCTCATGTGCTGAGAGCTTCTGGGTTGTTGAGTCCAGGGACTCTCCGAAGAGTTCATCGCCCAGACAAGGTGCGTTAGCCAGGCGGTCCTGGTGGTTAATGTCTAGGTCAGAGACTCTCGGCCATGCCAGATGCGCGAGAGGTCAGCTCAAATGAGTCGTAGATGGAGCGAACCATGAATTTCCTGAGTTGGAGGAGGCTGGAAATTTGTTGCTGGAAAAGAGGGACCTTACGTTCAGGAAGATATTTCTGTAAGGAGGAGAGCTGTTGCACCAGATGCTTCATGTAGAAGGAGAAGTGGAAGATGTAGTTGTTGGCTCTATTGGCTAGCATGGCATTTTGGAAAAGGCGCTTACCAAATTTATCCATGGTTTTTCCCTCTCTGCCAGGAGGGATGGAGGCATATACACTGGAACCCTGAGATTTTTTCAAAGTAGATTCCACCAGGAGGGACTCGTGGGGCAATTGAGGTTTGTCAAACCCTGGGATTGGAATAACCCGGTACAAGCTATCCAATTTACGAGGGGCTCCGGGAACAGTGAGGGGAGTCTCCCAGTTCTTATAGAAAGTTTCCCGTAAGATGTCGTGGACGGGCAACTTTAGAAATTCCTTGGGAGGTTGCTCAAAGTCTAGGGCATCGAGGAAAGCCTGAGACTTCTTAGAGTCGGACTCTAAGGGGATGGAAAGAGCTGCTGACATCTCCCTAAGGAATTTAGAAAAAGAGGATTGCTCTGGTTTTGAGACGGTGTCGGTCATGGAGGGTTCTTCGTCGGTTGACGAAGCGTCCTCTTCGGTACCGTGAGGGGAGTCTTCCCACAAGTCTGGGTCCCTAACGTCGGGGTGCGTATGTTTGGACTTCGGCGTAGAGGGCTCGGCATGGCGGGTCTTTGAGAGAGATTTGCCTGAGCGCACTGAGGCGGTACCGGGTGAGGAAGACCGATGTCGATCCTGAGACCGGACAGGGTCGGCAGCAGCACGGGTATGCACTGTAGGTGTTTCAGCCAAGAGCACCGGCATGGAGGTATTAATCGGTACTGAGGGGGTCGACACCGATGGAACAGTGCGAGGCTCGGACCGGTCCTGTACCGGAAGGTGCAGTGCCAGCAACGCCGGTAACAGTTGTTGGAGTTGTTGTTGCAGCTGCTCCTGTAACTGTGTTTGGAGTATGGCTGCGATGCGGTCATCCAGGGGAGGCACCGGTACCGCTTTTTTCTTCTTCGGTACCATAGGTGCCGCTCTACGCTCCGGCGTTGAGGAGGCCAATGATGAGGCACTCACCGAGATCGGAGCGGAGTGTTTGCGGGGCCGGTGCGGTGCCGGAAGGGCCGGTGTCGCAACCGTGGCAGGAGGGCGCTCGAGGGAAGTGGAAGGCTTCTTAGCCGGCTTACCTGGCCCCAACAACCCCGAGGAAGGGTCCGGTGGTGTCGACGTCGGTGTCGACTTTTGGGGTGCCGTCGACGTCGCGGCAGGTTCCATGGCAGATCCGGTACCAAACAAAATATTTTGCTGGATCTGCCTATTTTTCAAAGTGCGCTTTTTAAGCGTAGCACAGCGGGTGCAGGTGTCAGCCCGATGCTCTGGACCCAAGCACTGCAGGCACCAATTGTGCAGGTCGGTGAGAGAGATCGGGCGTGCACACCGCTGGCACTTCTTAAAACCCGGTTGAGGGGGCATGAAGGGAAACACGGCCTCCGCAAAATCAAAGCCGGAGGCCTGTATGGTGACAACAGGCCCCGCTGGGGCCGGCGCGAAAAAATAATGAAAACTCGACGAGTTTTTTTGTTTTTTTTTCAAAACAAAAGCAAAGGAATCCGAAGGGAAAAAATTCAAAGAACAAGAAAAATTACGCGAGCAGGGAAGGCAGAAACTAGTTTTTCAACGGCCGTTGAAAACACATGCGTCTTCTTCGCTCCGCGGAAACGAAGAAACTGGGGACCACGCACTCCTCCGTCGGGCGGGAAGGCACTCGCGCATGCGCGGTGCGGCCAACTAGAACTTTCTAGTTAAAAGGGTCCGTACCGGGGCTCCGTCGGTGACGTCACCCATACGTTAAGAATATGCTGCCTGCTTGTCCTGGGATAAATAATGTTACATATTATGTTATACTATGCTATATAATATGTGTATATTTTTATTGAAAATATGATGAAGGGTGGGTGGTAGGGGGGGGTTATTGATTTTACTAGATGTTTATATGGCAGATATCAAAGTGCTATTCTGGAATAATTTGTTGTAATATATTCTTTTGTGCACTTGTTGTTTAATTTGAAAACGAATAAAGAATTATTAAAAAGAAAAAAATGCAGCTGGCTCTCTGAAACCCAAAAGGACAACAAAGAGGCCTCAAACCCTGTGCTCAAGTCTCTGATAAATCAGAAGACGAGCTAGCTCCCAGGGGAATGGTGCCTGAGCTTCCAAAATGTACAAAGCAGGCTGGCTCAGCAGGTATACCTGGGGGTTGCCCTGAGCTTCTGACCTCTAGGCACCGAAGCCTCAAAAAATGGATAAAAAAATACCCAAAAATAATTTTAAAAACCCAAAACAAAGCCAAACCGAACAGATCAGAACACACCTTCTCAGCTCGCTTACAAAGAAAAAATCTGAAGAGGCTACTATACTCCACTGGTGAAGGAGAAGATGAAATATGCTGAAAGCAGCTAATGACCAGGAGGTAATTCACCTAGAGCAGTGGTTCTCAATCCTGTCCTAGGGGACCCTCAGCCAGTAGGGTTTTCAAGATATCCCTAATGAATATGCATACGACATATTTGCATGCCTGTCTCCTCCATTATATGCAAATCTCTCTCATGCATATTCATTAGGGATATCTTGAAAACCCGAATGGCTGGGGGTCCCCTAGGACAGGGTTGAGAACCACTGATCTAGAGTACAGACTCCTATGTCCTTGCTACAGAACTGTTGAATTGTAAACTCACCCTCTCCTGTGCCAGCTTTCCCATTTCTTCTTGCAGCTTATTCAGGATGTGTAGATTTGGCTTGTTCTTTTTGGCATACTGCTGAAGTTCTAGCACACTCCTATCTGATGTTTCCTACATAAAAACATGCCAAAAGTCAAAAAGAATGCCCAGAATGCTCCGCAAGATTGCATCCCCACATAATCCATTTGACTCTAGCAAGACTTCTAAAATGCAACCTTTGAGTCAGGAGATGATGCACAAACATCCCAACAGTTCTTGATGGTATTCTAAGTAAGGAAAACAGAGGTTTATTCCCACATCTTCACATAAATCAGCTCAAGAGACACAGATGGATGTTCCCTAGTGATTTCCCCCCAAATAGCTCATGTTTATATGAGAACCATAACTCAAGCTGGGGGGCTCTATTTTGTGGATGACTTTCACTAACAGATATTGAAGCTGTTCCAAAATAGATGGCCATCTGATTGCAAAATAAGATTTTTGAACTTTGTTTTCATAAGGTTTTGTTATACGAGCATTTTTTAACCTGTACCCTTCTCACTTTCTATTCAGAACTACATTTAATATAGTTTTATTATAAGGTATGTGTGCCCTTCTTCCAAAAGCTTACTTAATCAGGTATACTTGGCTCTCCTGAAACCTTTTTTTTATCTCCTGATGATCAAGATGGGTGTTACTGGAATTCTGACAGCTTACAGAAAGACTAACTTATGGATTAACTATTTCAGTGGCCAGTCCCATACTATGTGGTAGTTAGTCTTCTCCCGCAAGCCATGAGAAGCTACAGATATCAGATGTTCTATGTAGCTGAATTCATTGTTACCAGCAGTGCTTCTCTGGCTTAATTCAAAATACCAGTTAGAATACCACTAAAAGAATTGCATGTACAAATACATCTGCTGTATAGCCCAGTCTTATACATATATCTTCTTTAACTTATTGTTTAATCAGCTATATAGTATAACCCAGGGGTGTTCATTTCCAGTCCTCGAGTCCTAGAAATTGGTTGTGTTTTTAGGATACCCTAATAAATATATATGAGTGATCTGCATACAATGGAGATCGTCCACATGCAGATATTTCGTGCTTATCCACCGAGGTTGCAAATTGGTTAGAGGACAACAGATCAGTTCTGAGTGTTAAAAATAACCCCAGAAGCTATAATGGTGACTAGAGTTGAATTACCAGATAGAAAGATTAGGTTCTTACCTTGATAATATTTCCAGCAGATGAGTACAGTTGTCTAAGCTATAGGTTTTATCTTCCCAATCACAGAAAACTTGCAGAAGGCATTAAACAGATTCTTCAGCTCTGCCGCCTTGTGTCACTGGGCAGTGCCCTTCTCCCTCAGTTCGTACCAAAGCAATGGATGACTTCTAAATAGGAGAAATAACAAGGATGACACAGAGAACTCCCCAACAAAGTAGATTTTGTTCTACTCTACAATGAAAACAAGTAATTAATAAAATGCAAACATACCATAACCAAGGTGGAACATGACAACCCAACTACCTAAGTGCAATCAGGACTAACATTTATATCTCATTTCTTGCTTCTTATAAGCTTTTGATATAGAGAGCTATTGAATCACTCTTCATCTCTGTTAGATGGGCATTTTATGAGCATTTCTTTACCTCTTGGCTGCCCAAAGACAAGCATTAGGAACTCCACAACAAAACTGAGACCTTAAAGAGGCACACTCTGATAGGGCAGGCCATCCAGACTACTGTACCCGTCCATGCCAGCACTTGCTGGGCTGAAGTACCGAAAGACTATGTTGTCTGCTGACACCATCAAATTGAAAGTCGGTCATCCTCAGTGTTTCACAATACTGTTGAATGTCCCCCAGGATAGGAACCATTCTTCTAGATCTAGGGTTTGATGACTGAGATAGTCTGGCTGGACAGTGCTCGCTCTTGCTACATGAGCCGTTGTTATGGCCTGCAGGTGATTTTCTGCCCAACAGAACAACTGAGCTTCCAGCTTCAATGGAGCACTCTTGGTGCCTCCCTGTCTGCTGACGTAAGCCCCCGCCGTGGCATTGTCTGAGAAGACTGACCACCTGGCCTTCCAGTATTGACTCCAATAGCTGCAGTGCTAGATGAATGGCATTAAATTCTAATCTGTTGATTGACAGTTTTCTCTATGAGAGTAACCAGTGACCCTGAATCAGTTGATCTTCGCAATGACCTCCCCAGCCACACTGGCATCTGTCATCAGTATCACCCAAGATGAGTTGTGAAGAGGCACTCCATTGGATAGGTCTCTGCCTGGAGCCACGACCGTAATGCACTTCCGCCTTCCAGGGTAACAGTGTGTGGAACAAGTCCGCCTTTGGAGACCAGTGGGACAGCAAAGCATTCTGAAGAGGGCACAGTTGAGCTTTCACCCAGGGACCTCTTCTCTGATTACTATCATCAATCCCAGCACCTGCAGGTAATGCCAATCTTTGGGGGCTGGCATGACCAGTACATCCAGAATCTGACACTGTAGCTTCAGTTTGTGCAGCTCTGGAAGAAAAACATGGCCCTCTACCGTTTTGAAGAGGATTCCTAAGTACTCTAGGGATTGGGTCAGTTCCAGATGACTCTTCCAGAAATTGATGATCAATCCCAGGTCTTGCAACAGCTACACTAATAGTGCCACTGAATTGCAGCCTGCTGACTCAGATGAGGCTCTGATTAACCAATTATCCAAGTATGGATGTACCTGAATCCCTGCCTTGCTGCTGCCACCACCATTACCCTGGTAAAGGTACGAGGTACCATGGTTAATCCAAAAGCTAGTGCCAAGAACTGAAAATGCCTCTCCAGCACATGGAACCTGAGAAACTTTCTGTGTTCTGGGAAGATGGGAATGTGCAAGTAAGCCTCCGTCAAATCCAGTGAGTCTAGGAACTCCCCCAGTGATACCAAGGCAATGACTGAACGCACTGTTTCCATCCAGAACCAAGGCACCCTTAGGCAAGCACCGACATATTTCAGATCTAGAATCGGTCTGCATTCGTCTGTCTTTCTTGGGCATGATTAAGTATATAGAGTATCTGCCCGAGCCTGAATCTGCATCTGGACAGGCTCCATGACCTGAGTGTCTATTAGATGCTTTATTGTTGCCCAGATCTTGGCTGCTTTCTCTGGCCTTCTGGCCAGGGAATCCACAAAGAAATCCTGAAGTGGACAACACAACTTGAGCCTGTAACCCTCTCGAATGACGTCCAGCACCCATTGATTTTAATGAATCTGATTATACAGACCTCCCAGAGTCTCCCTTGTATTCGGGGGAGCTCAACCTGCAATCTGGCGTCATTGGGACTACTTGATGGGGGCTGCTGAGTGGAACCCTGATGTCTGCACTTGTTTGGAGCCTCCAAACCTCTGCCGAGATCTATGAAAGGGTCTCTGTGCCAAAGAGCTGCTTAAAGTAGGCTTAAAAACTGAATCACCCACTAACTGTCTGATCCAAAGCGTAATGTGGACAGAAATAGAGTAAGCAGAGACTTTGCTCATTACTCTAAACCAGGGGTGTCCAATGTCGGTCCTCGAGGGCCGCAATCCAGTCGGGTTTTCAGGATTTCCCCAATGAATATGCAGGAGATCTATGTGCATGCACTGCTTTCAATGCATATTCATTGGGGAAATCCTGAAAACCCGACTGGATTGCGGCCCTCGAGGACCGACATTGGACACCCCTGCTCTAAACACTTTGTATAGAGTATTGGCTACATAGTGCACCCCAGAAAGCAAAACTTGGAGTAAAGTGCCCTCCTTCACAACTGGAGCCTGATGCAACATTTTGTGGGAAGCACGTACCACAAATGAGGCCGCAGCAGCTAAAGCCTCAAATTGCCTCTTGAGCATGAGATCCACCCTCTGAACCTGTGCATCCTTTTAAATCACTTTGCCTTAACTAGGAAGCAAAGTACGCTTAGTAACTTGTGCTACAAAGGAATCCACCATAGGCTGAGTAAAAAGCTGCTGAAAATCCACAGCCATTTGATATAATTTGGACTGGGTTTTACAACTGCTTAACAGAGAAGTTTGAGCTGTGGACTTCTCCGGGGTCCAAACCTAACTGTCGCAGGGTTTAAAAAGTCTACACAGTGCTAGGTCCTCTCCTTAGTTTATGGTTGCCACAGACTCCTGAATATGAACATCCGCCTGTGACCTGGACTTCTCCCAGCATGTGGAATCCTTTTGGGAGAGCAGGGGTATTGAGTGTGATGCCCCTTCTTTCCAATCCTTCTCAGACTGGACCTCCAGATCCTGCAGATTTACACTTTACCTTGGAACGAAACTGTGTGTAAAGGAACTCTGAGCCGGCACCTAAACTCCACATGCTTCTTTGAACTTCAAACATTAAATTCACAAATTTGGAGTCAAAATCTTGTCTGTACTAGACCTCTTGAAGATCTCTGCAAGGTCACATCCTGTCTCCTCAAGGGTTTAGAGGGGTCTGCGCACTTATGTTTCACCAACAATGCCGAGTCACTCTCAGGGAGCTCTGCAAGGGCTTTCTGACCCAACAACTGAGCTGACTGAGACTCCAAGCCTTTGGAGGGACCAGAGGGAGCTAAACCCAGTGCTCCTGCCCCTACCCCCCCCCCCCACATGCCCTGTGACACATGGTACACGGATGCTCCTTAACTGACCATCCATTACAAATTTAGCATGATTTAAGGGCTAAACAGTTTAAGAAGTCCATTTCTATCGATTTTGAGTGAAATCGAGTTGTTTTTGAAGCAAATAGAGGTGGATTGAAAAATTCAAGATAGCCACTGCAATTAAAATTTCCCAGCAAAACTGGCCTGGGAAAGCAAAATTAAAAGGAAAAAAAAATCAGAAAAGGGGTTGGAGGTGGGGGCCCCCGAAACACCCAAAAAGTCATTTTTCAGACCCTCCCCTAATCTCTCCCACAGACAGTAAAAGACTGTACTTACAATCCTATCAGGTGCCTGCCTTCATCAGCTTCACATAGCAAAATGGACTCTGGAGATTTTCTGTCTCAGACAAGCATGCAGATCTTCCAGAAACTTGTCTCTTCAGGCTGCCTTTTAGTCAGGCTCTAAGAGTCTAAAATCCTCAAGCCCACCAGCTCCAAATGTGTCTTCAGGGGTGGGGGGATACATTCGGCACTTACAAAACCCTCAGGACCAATACAGGGGCTAGTCAGCCTGTGCTCAAGCACCTGATTAAGCAGGGGCAAGCTATGTTCCCAGGGGACCGAACAAGATATCCAGAATTTTAGTGCAAGCCGGTTAAGCAGGTGCTCTAAAAGAAGAGTTGCCCCCCCCCCCCCCCCAGCTACAGCTTTCTGATTATAAAATCTGTATCTTCTCCCATGCAGAGATGCCCCCAGGAATGTTGGGGGCCTCTTGGGCATCAAAAAGCCTCCCAGAATCAGATAAAAATTCTGCAAATAAAAAAACAGATGTACAACAGAAAACACTTTGAAACCTGCTTGCAAAAGGAAGAACTGAGAGAGAAGGGCACTGCCCAGTGACACAAAGAGGTGGGAGATGAAGAATCTGTTTGATGCTTTCTGCAAGTTTCCTGCGATTGAGGGAATAAAACCTATAGTCGAGATTATTGTACCCTTTGCACTGGAAGGAGAAATTATGTTTTACTTGATAATTTTCTTTAATTTGGTCCTACCAGACCAGTCTAGACCATTGGGAATAGTTGTATCTGTTGACCAACAGACAGAAAACTGAAAAAGAAATTAGTTTATTGTGATTTGCCCTTGAAGGGTATTGTACAACCACAGGAAGTTCAGTATGTTGTATAGGCAAGCCATGGTGCTCAATAGTATCTCGCCTACCAATTTTGTATGTTGGAAAATGAATTGATGTAGTTTGGGAGGCCCACAGCAATCGTTAAGCATAAGTTCTGACCTAAAGTGTGTCCACTAAGGCAGGAGACAAGCGAGTTAAATGGGAAGAGAGATGCAATAGACTAAGGAGTCCAGCAAAAACAGAGGAAAACTCTGACAAGAAGAAGAAACATGCTCAAGGCGGGTCTCTGGACTGGTTTGGTAGGACTAAAAGAAAGAAAATGATCAGGTAAAACATAATTTCTCCTTCTTCCTACCAGACCAGTCCAGATGTAACCAAATTGAGGTCTGGTTGCTGGCCTGGTGTTATAACAACTTTTTGGGAGCGGTATTGGGGCGGGATCCTGATGGCAGAGGGCGCCTTGCACCCTTAAATCTTGAGATGATCTCTGGACCAATGTGTTTCCCGAGTACTGGCAAAAATGCCTATAGCTGTGAAAAGTACCTTGACCTGACCCCCTTGGGGTTCTCTGTCTGCTGCCAGATAAAGACTTCAGTCTGCGATCCTTCATATTTGCTATGGTCATCTAGACCAGTGGTTCCCAACCCTGTCCTAGAGGACCACCAGGCCAGTCGGGTTTTCAGGATAACCCTAATTAATATGCTTGAGAGAGATCTGCATATAATGGAGGTGCCAGGTATGCAAATCTGCTCCATGCATATTCATTAGGGCTATTCTGAAAACCTGACTGGCCTGGTGGTCCTCCAGGACAGGGTTGGGAACCATTGATCTAGACCTTTTCGAAAAAGCAACTATCCCTTGAAAAGAAACTTGCTGAGTGTTGCCTTGAAGGAAGAGTCTCCTGCCCACTGTCTTATTCACAGCATTCTTTGGGTGGAAATAGCATAGGCAGAAACTTTGCTCAATACTCTAAATAAGTTATAAAGAGCATCTGCTACACAATCCACTCCAGGACATGAGGAATTCCCTCCTGGCCGCAGCCTCCTGATCACAACTCAACTTGGAGTGGCAGGCACGTGCTACGTACAATGCCATTGCTGTTGCCTTTAATCCTGCAGCTGTGGCCTCAAATTGCTTCTTGAGGGCAAAATCCAGTCTGCAGACCTGAGTAGCTTTTAATACCACTCTGCATTCACTGGGGAGAGAGGTACACTTGTTTACCTGTGCCACTAAGGAATCCACTTTAGGTGAGCTGATTAAAATCCATTCTTCACTATGGCTCTTGCTACCTGAAAGGGCCCCTCTGGGGCCTTCCAATGGGTTGTTAACATCTTGGTAATGTCCTGATGCGAGGGGAAGCACATGGACTGAGCCTTAGTGCTGCTCATAAGTGAGCACTGCACAGCTGAGGACTGCGGGGTCTCTATCTTTAATACTCTGAGAGACTCTGCAATTATCTCTGGAAGTGCGAGAGCTTAAACAGCCTGTGCACAGTTGGGTCCTCTCCCAGATCCTGAGCCTCTATCTGATCAGGATCTGGCTCTCTCAGATGTGATGCTGAATCCCCTGCTACTGAAGATCCAGACTGGGAAAATAATGGCATGCAAATGGATTCCATATCATACCAGTCCTTCTCCAAATGAACCCCCATCTCTTTCGTATGGTTCCGTTTAGGGGAAATTGCACTGGCAGCAAGAAAAACTCAGTGTGCCAGCACTGCCATGAACAAGGAGGGTTCCATGTGACTGCTGTTAAATAAATGCTTCATACAACATATTGTTAAATTCTGGAGCAAAACCATACCTAGGACACCCTGAGGCCTCTTGCAGTCACTTCTGTGTCACTTTCTGGGGTTTCATGGCAGCTGCGAAGCTGCACTTCACCAGGGATGCATCTTTGCTTTTTCCTAGCTCCAACCAGAACTTCTGGCCTAGAACTCAAGCCATCTTACAACCCAATTCCCAGGGGAACTAGAGGGGCTAAGCTTGAGGCCGCCGCCACCCCCCTCACATGCTGCGCAGCACATGGAACATGGACGGTCTTCAACCCAGATCCAGTGCAAATCTGGCATAACTCTGATGTATCCTGGCCTGAGGAGTCTATTTCACCTGATTTTAAGCAAAGTCGAGGTGTTTTAAAGGCAGATAGAGGCTTTTATTTTCAAATCAATAAATCCAAGATGGCCACCATGGCAGCGATTTTAGCACCAAAAATGGTCCATGGGAGTAACATTGAGGATAAAAAAAAAATAGCGATTTTAGAGGTAGGGGACTCTAGCTCTAGGCCCTAAAACAAAATTTTTAAGAAATCACTTTTCAGAACCGCCTATGATTTTCTTCCCAAGGCTACCAGCCTTGTACACACTATGCCACACTTGTGCTGGGAGCTGCCTGGGCTGAAACTTCATCCTGAGAAATGGGAGAACTTCTGCCTCAAATAAGCCTGGAACTGGACTGTTGCTTTTGACTGCCTCTCCAACCTTCTGACCAGCCGGAGACCTCAACCCCTCGTGTGACCAGTACATACAGCAGGGGGAAGCAAACACAGTGGGTCCCAATCCTGTAAAAAAATAAAAGCCTCCACAGAGCCACTCATTCAGCCTGCACTCAAGCTCACTGTGGACAGAACCTGGGGTGAGCCTTGCTCCCAAGGGACTAGTCTCTGAGGACCTGGACCATTACTTGAATGTTTTTAACAATTGTATTACTTTTATTATATAATTTTAGCTTGTACGTAGATAGTGTGTTCTATGAAACTGTACCATGTGCTGAAATGTCTCAGTATTATCCTGTTGTGAACTGCCCAGAACTACTGGTTGGGCTGTATATAAGAAAATAAATTATTATTATTATTAAATTATTATTAAGTGGGTGTACTGCAAAGCGGTCTGCCCTTTGGCTACAGACTTCTGACCTCAGAGATGTCCCAAGCAGGGATCCTCTGCAGCACTAACAAAAAGTCTCACTTTTGGATGAAAAAACCCCGAACTAAATAAAAACTAAATTTGAGCAGAACAGACAGGCTTGCAAGAAGAAGAAGATATCAATGCAGCACCCAATGCAAGGGTAAAACTGTCAATGCAGTACCATAAAAGATGGCAATGAAGTTGACACTATGCCCTGCGAGAGGTTAATGATGCAAGAGGCTGCTGAAGCCAACACAGTGCCAGCCACTATCCCCTAATGCTGAAGCTTGTGCCATTGAAAGGCCACACACTGCTATTGGCTACTGATTCTACAGCAGTACTTTGCAATTGGCTGCTGAGGGAGACATATCACCATGCAAACTGCTGGCAAAGTAAGCACAGCGCCACAGAAGAGGCTGCAGATGCCAAAGATATAATAACTTTAATAATAACTTTATTTTGTATACTGCTGTACCCATAGAGTTCTAGGCGGTTCACAACAATTAATTAAGATTACAAACGAAGATAACATTGGAATTAACAATTTTTGGAGTGTACAGGTCATTGAAGTTGACAGGAATTAACAATTTTTGGAGTTGAAGTTGACAGGAATATACAGGTCATTGAAGTTGACAGAAATATATAAGAGTATACAATAGGAATATACAAGAGTGTACAATAGGAAGGTAAAATTTTTATTTACAGGGAAAAGAAATACCGGTCAATGAAGTTAATTGGTTTGGTGGGTACAATAAGAGGGGAAGGTGGAGGTTCACGTGTATTGAAGGGCGTTGAAGAAGTGAGAGGGTGATAGCCCTGGCATGAAGGTAGCTGTAGTATTGCAGCAACACAATGTCACCAGGAACTGTTGCTGTTGCTTGCAAATGGCAACTAAGGATATTCCATGCTGTGGTGTGCAAATGGCTGCTAAGGATATTCCATGTGACCAGTGTGTCCTTGCAGCTTGCTGCAATTGAGGGTGTTACGTCACAGAAGCTTGTCAGAGGTAACCTGCAGGGAATTAGTAACAAACGCTGTGCTAACCAAACCACACCAGCGGTACATATGCTGTACCCACTGAGCCCCAAATAGAGCTAGCATAACAGCAACAAACTTTGCAGTAGCTAGTGCTGCAGATTTTTGTGCCATGTACGGTGCTAGTGTTGCAAAAGCAGCCTCATACCGGGAGCTGGAATCACCAGTGATTGGTTTTGCTGTAGCCAAGCCTTGGAGGAAGCAGAAACTTTGAACACATGCCCTATATGAAGCTG
The DNA here is from genome assembly GCF_902459505.1 of Geotrypetes seraphini. Classification (NCBI taxonomy): domain Eukaryota; kingdom Metazoa; phylum Chordata; class Amphibia; order Gymnophiona; family Dermophiidae; genus Geotrypetes; species Geotrypetes seraphini. The sequence goes on along the minus strand of NC_047091.1, from coordinate 138,360,654 downwards.
ATGCTCATACAACAGAGCCATGCTGGAAGCTGGAGCAAAGACACTGTGTTATGAAAGCAGCAAAACCAAAAGATTCGATCATGTGACTCCTTTACTCTGCAATGCTCATTGGTTACCTATCCACTATCGTATGGCGCTCCAAACTGCCCATAGAGCTAGCTTTGAGGAACCACATCCCACATATGAGTGCTTCTGAAGATGATATGCTACCATGAAAGAGACTGATTCAGGAAAAATAAAACCTACATCTCACAACAGCTGCAGGAAACAATGTGTCCCACTTAGTTGTCTGCATGACACATATACTGGAGGAAGGTTGCCTGCACCAAATAAAGGGGCTTAGCCATCTTTTCCATTGTGGGGTTCCCCCCCCCCATCGACTGAGAAAGAAAAAACAGAGATGGACTGAAGGGAGAAATATATTCCAGAAAATGGTAGCCAAGACACAGTAATAAGAAACTGCTAATGCTCACACTTCTGTTATCCAGAACCACAAAGCAAAACCTTACGGTTTGACTTGTGAACCATCAATCAATCACCAACCACTATATGTGCAGCAAGGATAAACAGGAAGCTATTCAGCCAGAACACCTTGTCTGTCATTGAATGAGAAATGGCACTGCTATAAAAAGTCACCTCAGGATACCTTGATCACTGAAAGCAAGCAACCATATTTACTGCCCTGCATCAATGCTAGAAAACAGTTGAATGGAATATTCCGCCCCCCCCCCCCCACCAGAAAGGTGCTAGCCTCTGGGTAAAACCAAATATCTGCTGTAGCTGGCCAAAGGAAGAATTCCAATGAAAGAGAACCTGAAAGCCAATTCCCTGAGGGAAGAGATTCCTGCCATTCTCTCGACTGTGAAAGGCAAAGAGTCAAAAGAAAAATCAGCTCTGAGCAAAGCAGAAATGGTATTACTTACCCCATGTCAGACAACTAAGTCTTACTCAAAGGAGATACTTTTCTTACACATGCTTTACTCACAGAAAGGTACTACTGAGAAGAAAGTGTGGGGCTGTGGGGGAGAAGGGACCTGGTTTCAGCAAGTGTCACCTAGTTCCAAATAAGCTGTTAAACTTCATTACATTGAGTGTTGTCTCCAATCTGCATTAAATCCCCTGCTCTATTAACATTCAGATAATATCTGGGAGAGGAGCTAGATAAGAACACCAAAGAAGAGCTGCATGATTTATCAATCATTCACTCGGGAGACAGAAAAATACTGAATTTCCTAGGCTGCACAATACCCTTAAAGGGCAAATCATAAAGAAGTTTTCTTTTTCCGTCTCCATCTGCTGGTTGATAGACACAACTATTCCCAAATGGACTGGTATGGACATGAAGGAAATGCCTGAAAAAATACTGTTATATAGTCAGAATGTTCCACTGCCCAACAGGTTAAGAGTCTAGGGAGTTTATTTTCAAAGCATATGGATGACCATGTACTAGAAACTTCCAAATCCTGATTTTGCAAAAGCAAAAAAGGAACATCCAACACTAAGGTACATCCAAACAGCAAGGAGGTATGTTGTGGACATGTTTTGGGCAGGTCTAGGGAAGACCCATAAATCGAGACATTGACAGCGATTACTGAATGGGAAAAACATCCAAGTCTAAAAAGGAGGACATTTTAAGTTGGAAGTGTTTGAGTTAAAAAGGTGCTCTCAATGAACAGCTGATCATTGGAGGGATTAAGGCATGATACCTCCTTAACCCCCCCCCTCCCTAGTGGATGCTGGCTCCCTCTCTCTTTCCTAAAAGTGGAACTGAAAGAGGATACAAGGCACTATCAGACAGATTCACTAAACCTTCCGATCGTGTCCTGACCCGATTCACTAAATATCTGCCCGATCAATCTCCTTCCCGATCCGATCTGTCCATGCAAATGGAATGCAAAAATAAGAAGCCATCGATTCACTAAGCAGAAGAAGACACAGCGATTGGGTTTGCTGATCTGAAAAGAAGCGTTTGCCGAGGACCAGTTGCTTACTATCCTTGCTGACTCTCCTGCCCTATTCCGCCCTGAAATATCAGTATCGAGGTTACAAGCCCATATAAAACAACCATCAAAATAAAAAATAAAACTGTAAATTAACTTTACATATGCACAAGAATTCATTTTTTCTGTAAAAAGCGCATTGCGAGCCCATGGTTTTAACCCGTGGGTTTAAAGTGTGTTCTGTTCCATAATTTGGCTGCACAAAAACTGAAATCATTCTTTTTAAAATGTCCACTCGTAGGGCCAGCAAGTAAACTGCAGCCACCTCTCCCCCTTTATTTTGAGCTCACTTGTGCGAAGAGCAAGCGTATGTGCAAATCGCATCTACAACCAACAAGGATAATCTGCGCATGCGTCTCGATCTCTCTATAGTGATCTGTGGAATCGACGTAAGGCTTGCGTCCGATCAGATCATTTGCATGCAGAATTTGTTGTGAATTGGTCGCTCGGCAAAACTCGGCCAAGAATCGCCCAACAACAATCCAGATCGGTGAGTTTAATGAATCTAGGCCTATGACAGCTTCAAGTATCACAGGCATTCATAGCAAAGCAGGAAACAAGTCTGAGGAGACGACTACTAGGACCGGTGCTATTTAACTTATGTATAAATGATCTGGGAATTGGAACGACGAGTAAGGTGATTCAATTTGCAGACGAAACTAAACTGTACAAAGTTGTTACAACATGCAAACTATGAAAAATTGCAGGCAGACCTCAGGAAATTGAAGACTGGGCGTTCAAATGGCAGAAGAAATTTAATGTGGACAAATGCAAAGCGATGCATGTTTGGAAGAATAATCCAAATCACAATTACCAGATGCTAGTATCCACCTTAAGGTTCAGCACCCAAGAAATAGATCTGGGTATTATTGTAGACAATATGCTGAGACCTGCCGCTCAATGTGTAGCAGCGGCCAAAAAAAGCAAACAAGGTGCTAGGAATTATTAGAAAAGGGATGGTAAACAAGACTAAGAATGTTATATTGCCTCTGTATCGCTCTATGGTGCAACCTCACCTTGAATATTGCATTCAATTCTGGTTGCCTTATCTCAAAAAAGTTAAAGCGAACTAAAAAAGGTTCAAAGAAGAGTGACCAAGATGATAAACAGAATGGAACTCCTCCCATATAAGAAAAGACTAAAGAGATTAGAACTCTTCAGCTTAGAAAAGGAGACAGCTAAGGGGAGATATGACTGAAGTCTACAAAATCCTGAGTGCTGTAGAATAGGTACAAGTGGATCGATTTTTTACTCCATCAAAAATTACAAAGACTAGGGGACACTTGAAATTACACGGATATACTTTTAAAACCAATAGAAGGAAATATTTTCTCACTCAGAGAATAGCTAAGCTCTGGAATTAATTGCCAGAGGATGTGATAAGAGCGGTTAACATAGCTGGTTTTAAAAAAGGTTTGGACAAGTTTCTGGAGGAAAAGTCCTTAGTCTGGTTGTTGTTGTTTTTTTTTTTTTATTATTATAATTTGAATACATTACAATATCCAATAATTCAAAAGGAGAAAAGGAAAAAACTCACAAAACAATACATAATCAATTCATACATACATAATTCCTTTTAAGCCCACATTTATGGGGAAACATGTTACTATTTCTAATCAAAGAATTTCAAGAAAAGCAAGTCTTGCGAGAACTGATTGCAGCCATTCAGAAAACAGTGCGGGCCCAAGCGGGAGTGTGGAAAGCTTTGCTTCTGACCGCCGCACTCTTCTGACCTCCGTGCCGCTGGCTAGGAAATAAGAAGAGGAGACAGCTAGGGAGGGATCACGCTGGACCACTAGGTAATTTGTAAGCGGTGGGGCAGACGGCGGTGGCAGGTGGAGTTTTAAAAAGGTGCGACAGACGGTGGTGGGCATGCAGGGGGGTGGGGTGTTTTACAAAGGTGTAGAGGGCGTGCGGTGGGGCAGCGGGCGGGATGTTTAAAATAGGTTCGGCGGCAGGAAGGGTGTTTTTAAATGGTATGGGAGGGGTGTAATTTTTTGTACCTTCACTATATAAGACGCACCAAGATTTCTACCCACTTTTGGGTGGAAAAAAGTGCATCTTATGGAGTGAAAAATATGGTATTTAGATAGTGGCAAAATTCTTTTTACAAGTTACACCTACTAAGCAAGGTGAAACTTTAATTCTGGTTGAAGATTTTAGAACAGTAATTCAGGTCATGGTTTTAAGGGATTTAGACTACTGTAATTCCTTATATCCTGGAGTTCCTACTTCATTCATGAACCTTTGCAAATAGTTCAGAATGCAGTAACTTGTTTGATTTGCAGTATATCACATTTTCACTCAGTTACACCATTGCTAATGTAAATACATTGGTTGCCAATTGAATCAAGAGTACATTTAAAATTTTTTGCTTCTGATTCATAAAGCTCTGAAGGATTAATCTTTATTTGTCAAATGTTTTGAAGATTTATATACCAGTAAGAGCTCTGAAGGAGCCCAATATTTGTTGAAAATAAACAAACATCAGGATGTTCAGAAAACCCAACAAGAACTAGATATGATCTATAAATGCTATAGCATAATACAGTCATTGACTACAGGCATATATTACAATAGCAGAAATAAGAGGACAATGTCTATGATAGCTACAGTCATTTTTATTCTAGACTTTTCTCCTTTCCTAGCACTCTACCAAAACCCTTATCCACACTCTCATCACCTCTTGCTTAGATTACTGTAACTTGCTTCTCTCAGGTTTTCCACTCAACACATCCAGACAACACCTCAGCATAGGAAGAACAATGCTGATTATACAGCTGGATCTCACCGCAGCATTTGACCTGGTGGACCACAACATCCTACTATAAATACTAAAACAATAGGAATCACAGACAAGGTACACACATGGTTTCAAGGTTTCCTACAATCCAGAACTTACAGAGTCAAGTTGAACAAAGAAAAATCAGAACCATGGTCCAACCCCTGCGGCGTACCCCAAGGATCTGCACTGTCCCCAACTCTCTTCAATCTCTACATAGCATCCCTTGGCACCTGCCTGAACAAATCAGGCTTAACCTCCTATAGCTATGCAGACGACATCACCATTCTCCTTCCTTTTGACCAACCAACATCCTCCATGACAGACAAATTACACAGGACACTTGAAACAATTGCAACATGGATGAATAATCACAAACTGAAACTGAACCCAGACAAGACAAAATTCATTCTCCTCGAAAATAATAAAACCCCAATTATAACAAATCTAGTAATAAACTCAATTACATATCTCATACAACCCGCTCAAAAACTTCTAGGAATGACAATCTAATCTAATCTAATCTAAATCTTGGGTTTATATACCGCATCATCTCCGCAGATGGAGCTCGACACGGTTTACATGGTTAGGGAAGGACGGAACTCCAGTGGAATTATATAAGTATGAGAGAATAGAGGTTGGTGTGAGAGTGCCAGGAGCGGGACGGGGTTACAATAGACAGATGCTGTACCATGCAACCACAAATCAACAAAACAATACAAAAATCATTTGTGGTCATGAAAAACTTAAGGCAAGTTCGAAAATTCTTCAACAGAAAACAATACCAGCTCTTGGTCCAGTCCCTAGTCCTAGGTTTTCTAGACTACTGCAACATACTCTATCTCCCCTGCCCCACAACCATGATAAAACAACTACAAACAGTTCAAAATACAGCGCTAAGACTTATCTATTCCCTGAGGAAACATGATCACATCACAGCGGCATACCTCGACTCACACTGGCTCCCAATACATTCAAGAGTGCAATTCAAATTCTACTGCCTACTATTTAAAGCCATAAATGGAGATAGCCCAGCCTACCTAAACAACTGCCTAATCCAAACTACCTCAACCACACACAGGAGAACACACAAACCTTTCACGCATCCCCCAATCAGAGACGTCAAACGAAAAAAACTGTACGGTGGCCTTCTAGCCACTCAAGCAGCAAAACTAGACTACCAACTCTCCAATTTACTGATAACGACTCCAGACTCCAAATCATTTAGAAAAGAAATAAAAACCATCCTATTCAAGAAATCCTTGAAGACAAACTAACACCGCAAGACTCATCTCAATTCTCTGAAGCAACTCTCTCTACTCTTCAATTCCTCTGGAAATTGCCAGATAACTTCTTTTGTAATCCACCCTGAACCGCAAGGTATTGGCGGAATAGAAATCAGTGTAATGTAACTATCCCTTTTCCCTTCAATCCATACAAAATTCTTCTACATATTCCACGAAAGCACTTTACCCCTCTCCTCAAGTCACTTCACTGGCTCTCCATCCATTTCTGAATACAGTTTAAACTCTTCTTACTGACCTTCAAGTACAGCCCCTCAATATCTCCCCACATTTCTCTCCCCCCTCCCCCCATGAACTCTGTTCATCAGGCAAGTCCCTCCTATCCACACCCTTCTCCTCCACTACCACCTCCAGACTCCGTCCCATCTATTTCGCTGCACCATATACATGGAACAAACTGCCCAAGTCATTACATCAGATGCCATCTTTGGCTAAAGGCCCAGTTTTTTATGTACTTTCAGCTTCTAACTCCCATTCACCAAAAAATTACCTATGTCCATCCTATTATTCTCTCTGCAAGAAACTCCCCAACTCTATAAGTCCTGTCTTTCCAAATTAGATTGTAAACTCTTCTGAGCAGGGACCATCTATTGCATGTTAAATGTACAGCGCTGTGTACGCTTTTCAGTGCTACAGAAATGATAAATAGTAGTAGACTTGCATTGAAGGTCACAAGCTATATACCCATACCTTATCACCAATTTACGCTATCAGGAATCACCACCTACTCTGCCACAGGGTTAAAGGACAAGGGTCAGAACAAAAGATGCTCTAAAGATATGACATTACCTGTTTGACCATCTTGTTGCTTTCTCTGCCATACATACGTAGCAAAGAACCCCAGTTCTTCACATGTGGGTGCAACAGTTGCAGTATTTTCTGAGAAGCCAGTTGTTTCCCAACTCTCTTATTTTTGCCTACATAAAAGCCAATTAAGAAACACCATAACACATTAGGTCAAAGTTAACTTCCTTTGCTCACTACTCATTAACTCTGCTAAAAATGTCCACTGCACTTAATTGCTGTTTTACAAGGTCTGTGTGTTGTAACTGATGAGATGGTTTACACAGAGTCAGTTTTCACTTGTATGTATTAATAAGCATTTGAAGCAAATACCATTAAAATCAGAGAATTCTCAAAATGAGCAGAAATGCAAATTGGAAAGAAAGGGCAAGAAAGGCATCTGTAATGAAATGTGCCAAGTAGACAGAAGGTAGCACGTGCACTTACACCAGCCTTGCACTGTGTGCCTGCCACAGGCCATTATATATTCACTTTTCTGATTTTTACCAGGAATAACTTCAAACTTGATGGATGTGTCACCCATTCCATGATTTCTAAGGAAGAAAAAAATAATGTAGGTCATTGATGCCAGATAGCAAGTATGCATACAGCAGAATCCACAAATCAGATATATGCAACTTAGTGAAGCAGAAAAATCATAAAACACCTGATTTGGTCAGGAAATCTCAAATTTTTGCATGGAAAGAATTTGTACTTTCAGCATCTCACCTTTTAAGGCACTCATGGAGAATTTGATAAGGAGACAATAATCCAGCTTTATTTGTCAGTTCATATACCCGTGAGTCTTCAATACTGATATGGTTAAAATACTACAAAAGAAAAAAAAACACCAAAAGTCTGAATTAAAAATCAACTACTCTAGAGTCAGCAGCACTGCCAAATTTCAGTACATTTACTGATAGAAAAGCAAAGAGACACAGCCAAAGCCATGGGCTCATGAGAGTTACATGGCCCATTCTCCTGAGGAGACCCTCAGGGTGCTTACTGCAGACAGTGGATATTTTGGTCCTGGCAACCTCTATTTGACTGCTAACTGCAAAACAAGCCAGGACCAGACTACATTTCAAGCAAAATAAATAAATTTATAAAATTAATTGAACACGTGCTTGCTGAACACGTTTGAATATTTACCAGTCCTATAATAAGAGCCACAGAAAGAGAACAGATAACGCTCTTGTGCCTCTGTTTGTAACTAATATACTGCTATCATAATGTCAGAGAACACCGACTGTAATTTTAGCCCTTTGCCCCACTGAAGAGAATTGTTGAACCTGCAGATGAACAGTTCCGAGTTCCAGACAGTTCAAGGACCACGATCATATGTCCTCGACAGCAAGCTACCTTTTCAAATATGCTTGCTTCTGTTAACTCCATTAAGTTGAGAGCCTGAAGGCTTACTTTTTAGAGAAGGATATGTTGATCATAGCCAACAGCTCCTGCTGATTCTTGTTTGTGTTGACAAAGGACAATAATACTCACAACTTTAAGAGATCACCAACCAATGCCTCAGAAAGGTAGCTTTGTTGTGGATTCATGTGAGAGAGCGAACCCTGGAACTAAGTCTATGACAGCCACCATGGAGCTCAACCCCTGCACAGAATTCCAAACTTCAGCAAGCTCAAGATGGTTTCTGAACTTGAAGACATCTGAGACTCCAGCTTCATCATTCTTTGAGAGGGAGGAAATCCATATCTAAAGTGGTGTCAATCTTGCTCCCAAATACCCAACAGTCTGAGAGGGAATCAACTTGCTCTTCTTGAGATGGGGGGAGTAGGATCTAAAATGCCACTTGCTCCCTCTTTGAAGGAGAATCTTTTCAAATCAACCATTTGTCCAAGAAGAATTGCACTATGATTCCCTCTCAGGGAAGATATGCTATCACTATGACCATTACCTTGCAAAACAACCTCGGTGCTGTTTCAGACCAGAGGGCCTTGCTAGAATGTCTGATGCAGTGCCTCAATCTCTAGCTGTAAGGAGCTCTTTCGGATGAACAGCTGCAATCTCTGGCCTTCAGGTTTCCATTCAGGTGGCACTTGCATTCAGGTGGCACTTGCAAGATGTGAAATACATTACATTACAAATATTCTTATATTCCGCAAATACCCATTTAGGGTTTCACATGGATTACAATGAAAAGAGGGCCAACAATTTATGGAGAATTACAATCAATAGAAAAACATAAAAACAAGAAGTATTTACAATGCAAACAAAATACAAATAATTTCTCATCTGGTTAAAAATCACTTAGGTGAGTTTTCAAAGCTTTCCTGAAAAGCAAATAACTTTGCAATGATCTAATTTCTGATAGAAGTTCATTTCATATAAGAGGAGCTTACATTTTGGTCTGGGGAAATGCAAAAGTACAACATCACAGAATAAATAGTTTGATGCTTGTAAACAGAGCAATTTGCTTCAATAAAAATGATATTACAAAAAAAAAAAAAAAAGGTGTTAAACCATGAAGTATTTTATAAACAGTGACCCAAACTTTAAAATAGAAGACCAAAATTCAAAAAGCAAAAACTTCCACTAAACCTCAGATTCACTTTATTTATTTTATTTCTAATACCACGGCCTGAAGTGCTAAATGCTCAGACGCTCATAGGATTCCTATCAGCATTGGAGCAGTGTCAGAGCATTTAGCGCTTTGGGCCGCTGTAGAAGCCTCTACCGCAGCTTAGTAAAAGATGGCCTTAGTTTGCTCAAAAAGCAAAAATTATTTCCTTCCCAACAGACTATCTGGAAATCGAGCTTCAATGAGCCCAACAACATAACTCCTAAAATTTTAATATCACTCTCAAATTTGAAATTAGAATTGCTGAGCTTATTGTTATTATTATCATCATTCCAGATATTGTCAGATTGACCCAGTAATAATAATTTAATTTTGGTCACATTTAATTTTAATCTACGATTAGAGATCTAGTTATCTACTCGATGAATAAAATCTCTAATTCTATAATAAATTTCTTCAACTGTCTAGTGAATAGGAATTAAAATCCCAATGTCATCAGCATAGCTGAAATCCTTAAAACCCAGGTTTGTCAATAATATTCCTAAAGACAACTTAACGGTATTTGTGGTATACAAGCGAGTTTTTATGTTATGTTTTATGTTAAAGAGATGGCTGAGGGGAGAGATGATTGAAGTCTACAAAATCCTGAGTGGTGTAGAATGGATACAAGAGGATCAATTTTTTTACTCCATCAAAATTATAGACTAGGGGACACTTGATAAAGTTACAAGAAAATACATTTAAAACCAATAGGAGGAAATATTTTTTCACTCAGAGAATAACTCTGGAATGCGTTGCCAGAAGATGTGGTAAGAGCAGTTAACATGACTGGTTTTAAAAAAGGGTTTAGACAAGTCCATAGTCTGCTATTGAAACAGACACGAGGGAAGCACCGATTACCCTGGATCAGTAGCATGGAATGTTGCTACTATTTGGGTTTTTGCCAGGTACTTGTGACCTGGATTGGCCACTTTGGAAACAGAATTCTGGGCTACATGGATCATTGGTCTGACCCAGTATGGCTATTCTTATGTTCTTATTCATTAACAATTGGTGATCTACTAAATCAAAAGCACTGGAAAAATCCAATTGTATAATAATCACTCTTTGACCTTTTCCTAATAAATATTTGCTCTCTCCAATAAAGAGCCAAGAACAGGTTCCGTGCTATAATCATGACTGGGATTCATGCAATACAAAGAATCTCTCCAGATAACCACTTAATTGTTTAGTAACCAGCCCTTCCATAATGGGTTGGTTTTTTTATTTTTGTTACAAAGAATGGTATATGAGATATCAGATGATAAAACAGCCTTGAGATCCAAGATAATACAAAAAGAGCTTTATTTCTTGGGAACAAAGAAATAAATGGGATTCCTTCTTAGGCCTAATTCAGTGGCTAGAATCAGCAGTACTAGTGCTATGTCAAAGAGATTTTGCAAGCTGGTCTGTATTTTCTCTACCCTGGCAGGAGTCTGTTTAGGAAACACCAAGATTACTCTATGAGAAGGCAAGCAAACTTTTAGTCTGTAATTTTGACTAATGACATCCAAGACTAGTTAGAAATAATTTCTGCCCATTCATAGTGACATAGTAAATGACAGCAGATAAAGACTCAAATGGCCCATCCAGTATGCTCAACCATACATGCTCTATAAATTAATGATTTAATTTAAAAGGTCTTTTTTCTTAGATATTTCTGGGCCAGAAATCCAGAGCTCTGCTTGGTAGTGTGCTTAGATTCCATCTACTGGAGTCTCTGTCAAAACTCACTCCAGCTCATCCTCAACTGAATGGCTATAAATGGGACACAGACCATGCAAGTCTGCCCAGTCCTGGCTTTAGTTCTTCAATATATACCCATTATTTTCTGATTAGAGATCCTCTTTGTTCATCCCATGCTTTTCTGAACTCTGTCATAAGAACATAAGAACATAAGAACATAAGTGTTGCCTCTGCCGGGTCAGACCAGGGGTCCATCGTGCCCGGCAGTCCGCTCCCGCGGCGGCCCCCCAGGTCCACGACCTGAAAGTGTTCCCTACCTAACCTAAAATATCCATACCCTATTCGCTCAATGTACGGTAAACCTCTATCTGTACCCTGTTATCCCCTTTGCTTCCAGGAAGTCATCCAGTCCCTTTTTGAACCCCAGAATTGTACTCTGTCTTATTACCTCTCCGGGAAGCGCGTTCCAGGTGTCCACCACCCTCTGAGTGAAGAAGAACCGCCTTGCATTCGTTGTGAATCTGTCTCCTCTCAGTTTTTCTGAATGACCTCTTGTTTTAGTTGTCCCTGCTAGTCTAAAGAATCTGTCCCTCTCCACCTTCTCTATGCCTTTCATGTCACCGTTTTCCTCTCCACCACCTCCCTTGGGAGCACATTCCAGGCATCAACCACCCGCTCCGTAAAGAAGAATTTCCTAACATTGCTCTTGAGTCTATCACTCCTCAACCTCAAATCATGCCCTCTGGTTTTACCATTTTTCTTTCTCTGGAAAAGATTTTGTTCTACATTAATACCTTTCAAATATTTGAACGTCTGAATCATATCTCCTCTGTCCCTCCTTTCCTCTAGGATATACATATTCAGGGCTTCCAGTCTCTCCTCATACGTCTTTTGGTGCAAATCTCCTATCATTTTTGTCGCCTTTCTCTGGACATCTTCAAGTCTTTTCATGTCCTTTGCTAGATACGGTCTCCAAAATTGAATATTGAATACAATACTCCAAGAAGGGCCTCACCAATGACCTGTACAGGGGCATCAACACCTTCTTTCTTCTATTGGTTACGCCTCTCTCTATATAGCCTAGCATCTTTCTGGCAACAGCCGCCTTGTCACACTGTTTCTTTGCCTTTAGATCTTCGGACACTATCACCCTAAGGTTCCTCTCTCTATCCGTGCATATCACAGCCTCTTACCTCCCAGCACATATGGCTCCTTCTGATTCTAATTCCCAAATGCATTACTCTGTACTTCTTTGCATTGAATTTTAGTTGCCAGATATTAGACCATTCCTCTAACTTTTGCAGATCTTTTTCCATGTTTTACACTCTCTTCTTGAGGACTACTCCATTACAAATCTTGGAATTATCCACAAAAAGGCAAACCTTTCCTTCTAACCCTTCAGCAAGGTCACTCACAAACATATTGAGCGGGATCGGGCCCAGCACCCATCCTTGAGGGACTCCTCTACTCACCTTTCCTTCCTCTGAGTGAATTCCATTAACTACCACCCTCTGGCGTCTATCCGTCAACCCGTTTCTAATCCAGTTCACCACTTTGGGTCCTAACTTCAGCCCATCAAGTTTGTTCAAAAGTCTCCTATGAGAAACCGTGTCAAAGGCTTTGCTGAAATCTAAGTAAATTACATCTAGCATATGCCCTTGATCCAATTCTCTGGTCATCCAATCAACAAATTCAATCAGATTTGTTTGGCACGATTAACCTTTACTAAAACAATGTTGCCTCAGATCCTGTAACCCATTAGATTCTAGGAATTCATCAACACTTCCATGATTTTTCCAATAACCGAAGTGAGGTTTACTGGCCTGTAGTTTCCCATTTCATCTGTGACCACTTTTGTGAATAGGGACCACATCTGCTCGTCTCCAATCCCCAGGAACTACCCCCATTGCCAGAAATTTGTTGAACAAATCCTCAACAGGACCCACCAGAACCTATCTGAGCTCCTTCAATATCCTGGGATGGATCTCGTCTGGTCCCATTGCTTTGTCCACCTTCAATTTTTCAAATTGTTTATAAACACTTTCTTTTGTGAATGGTATGGTATCTACTCCATTCTTGTGTGTAACTTTGCCAGACAGTCTGGGTCCTTCTCCAGGATTTTCTTCTGTGAACACAGAACAGAAGTATTTGTTTTAGCATGTTTGCTTTTTCCTCATCACTCTCCACATATTGGTACATAACATCTTTTAGTCTTGCAATTCAATTTTTCAGCTTCCTCCTTTCACTAATATATCTGAAAAAAAGTTTTATCTCCCTTTTTTACATTTCTAGCTATTTGCTCTTCTCTCTCAGCTTCAAACTCTTTTGCCTTTATTTTCTCCACCACTAGTTTGGAGAACCATATCAGTTTCCTTTTTCTCGATCCAACTGTTACCTCCCACTATAGACCGATTGCTAACATACTTCTCTTAACTAAACTTATGGAATCAATTGTTGCCACCCAATTTTCAAGTTATCTGGAGAAATTTTGTATTCTTTTGCCTTTTCAGTATGGGTTCCACCCAAATTTCAGTACAGAAACTCTTCTGGTTTCACTTCTTTCTAAGATTCAACAGCTACAGTCTAGTAAGGAGAAATTAGGTTCTTACCTGCTAATTTACTTTCTTTTAGCTTCTCCAGACCAGTAGAGGTTAACTTTACGATTGGGTATATATCTAATCATGACCAGCAGGTGGAGACTGAAAACAAAACTTTGGGACAGTATATCCTAGCCCCTCCTCTCTATTTCCCTCAGTCTGCCGAATAGCCAAGCAGAACCAAGAACTGGAAAACAACAGAGAGAAAAAACAATACTCCGAAAGGAGTAACAAATAACATACCCAAAAATGCTGTTGGAAAATGCAGAGGAGAAATTCCCGAAGGAAGAAGGTCCCCACAGCACGCCAGCTAAGCCAGCCGAGCCACAGCCGCTGTTCTTCAATTCTCCCCGGCCCTAGAAAAATACTAGAACCCGCAGCAAAAACCAAAAACTGCCCGCGCAACAGCCCCAACAACAACAACAACAGACAGGGTGGGGACCTCTACTGGTCTGGAGAAGCTAAAAGAAAGTAAATTAGCAGGTAAGAACCTAATTTCTCCTTCTTTAGCACTCTCCAGACCAGTAGAGGTTAACTTTACGATTGGGACGTACCAAAGCAGTCCCTCTCACGGGCGGGACCCCCGAAGGGCCGATACCAGAACACGCTCACCGAACACCGCGTCCCGACGCGCCTGAACATCTACCCGATAATGCCGAACAAATGAATGCAAGGAGGACCAAACCGCAGCCTTACAAATATCCACCGGAGGCACGAGCGACGACTCAGCCCAAGAAGCCGCCTGACCCCTAGTGGAATGAGCCTTGAGAAACTCCGGAACCGGCTTCTGACTCAGAAGATAAGCGGAAGCAATCATCTCCTTGATCCAGCGCGCAATAGTAGCCTTAGAAGCGCCAACCCCCCGACGAGGACCCGCCAGAAGCACAAAGAGATGATCGGAGCTCCGAAACTCCCGGGTCCGCTGCACATAAGCATGGAGGACCCGACCGACATCCAACTTGCGCAGCTGTCGTTGCTCAGAAGAACCCTCCCGACTACCCAAGACCGGGAGGACCACCGATTGATTGACATGAAAAGGAGAAACTACCTTCGGCAGAAAGGAAGGAACAGGCCGCAAAACAACCCGCTCCTTCGAAAACTCCAGGAAGGGAGCCCTACAAGAGAAAGCCTGTAGCTCCGACACCCGTCTAGCGGAAGTAATGGCCACCAAAAAGACCGACTTCAGCGTAAGGTCCTTCAACGAACAGCCATCCAACGGCTCGAAAGGAGGGCGCACTAGAACAGAGAGAACCAGATTGAGATCCCAAGAGGGAATCGAGGGCCTTATGGGAGGCCTGAGCAACTTGGCCGCCCTAAGAAAGCGAATCACATCAGGAATGGCTGACAAACGCTGACCTGTCACCAGCCCCCGAAAAGCCGACAGGGCCGCCAGATGAACCCGAAGAGAAGACCAGGCCAGGCCCCTATCCAGGCCATCCTGCAAAAACTCTAGAATGTTAGGCAGAGAAGCGCGAAAGGAGACCACTCCCCGCGCTCGGCACCATTCCTCAAAAAGACGCCAAACCCGTACATAAGCCCGAGAGGTAGAAAGCCTCCGGGACCCCAAAAGTGTAGAGATCACCTTGTCGGAATATCCCTTCTTACTCAGGCGGCCCCTTTCAAGAGCCAAGCCGTAAGACAAAAGGGAGACGGGTCGAACATGGGAATGGGACCCTGCGTCAGAAGATCGCACCCGAGAGGCAGAGGAAGAGGATCCGCCACCAGATGCCTCACCAGATCCGCATACCACGGACGACGAGGCCAATCCGGAGCCACCAAAACCACCAGCCCCGGATGGCGAACAACGCGAAGCAGTACTCTGCCCACTAATGGCCAAGGAGGGAACACATACAACAGCCCCTCCGTTGGCCACGGTTGGACCAGAGCATCCAGACCCTCGGCCAGACCGTCCCTGCGACGACTGAAGAAGCGGGGTACTTTGGCGTTGCCACTTGTAGCCATCAGATCCATCAGGGGCTGCCCCCAAGCACGCACTAGCAACTGAAACGCCTCGGCGCCGAGACACCACTCTCCCGGATCCAAGAAGTGACGACTGAGGAAGTCCGCCTGAACGTTTTCTACCCCGGCAATGTGAGAGGCCGAGAGGTCCAGAAGATGCGACTCCGCCCAAACCATGAGCCGAGCCGCCTCCTGCGCCACCAGAGTGCTCTTGGTGCCCCCCTGACGATTGACATAAGCCACCGCCGTGGCATTGTCCGACAGGACTCTGACCGACTTGCCCAACAAAAGGGAGTGGAAAGCCAACAGCGCCAGCCGGACCGCCCTGGTCTCCAACACGTTGATCGACCAGGAGGCCTCCTCCGTGGACCAGGTTCCCTGAGCTGAGTGACCCAGGCACTGGGCCCCCCCAACCCAGGAGACTCGCATCCGTAAGGAGCACCGTCCACTGCGGAAGATCCAGACCCACCCCCTGAACTAGGTGAGGGGTCCGGAGCCACCAACGCAGACTGCAGCGCGCCAAGCCTCGCAGGGGAACCGGAACATCCATCCCGTGCCTCTGGGGAGACCACCTCCGGAGCAGAGCATACTGGAGAGGACGCATGTGGGCCCGCGCCCACCTC
Source organism: Geotrypetes seraphini (assembly GCF_902459505.1). NCBI lineage: Eukaryota > Metazoa > Chordata > Amphibia > Gymnophiona > Dermophiidae > Geotrypetes > Geotrypetes seraphini. The sequence goes on along the minus strand of NC_047091.1, from coordinate 138,344,342 downwards.
ACCACGTCCAGGGACGCCGCCATCGACCCCAGGACCTGGAGGAAATCTCGCGCCCGAGGACACCGGGACGCCAAAAGCAGGCGAATCTGAGACTGCAATTTGCTCACCCGGGCCTCTGGGAGGAAGACCTTCCCCAAGGAGGTGTCGAACAGCACCCCGAGGTACTCCAGACGCTGAGCCGGAACCAACCGACTCTTGGAAAGGTTGACCACCCAGCCCAGCGACCGGAGAAACTCCACCACCCGAGCCGTAACCCGGGAGCTTTCCTGCAACGACTTGGCCCGAATTAACCAGTCGTCCAGGTAGGGGTGTACCAGGATGCCCTCCGACCGCAAGGCTGCCGCGACGACCACCATCACCTTGGTGAACGTCCGGGGAGCCGTGGCCAGCCCAAAGGGAAGCGCACAGAACTGATAGTGCCGACCCAAGATCGCAAAGCGCAGGAAACGCTGATGAGAGGCCCGAATAGGAACATGCAAGTAGGCCTCCGTCAGATCGAGAGAAGTGAGAAACTCCCCCGGCTGAACCGCCAGAATGACCGACCGCAGCGTTTCCATACGGAAAGAGGGAACCTTGAGAGCCCTGTTGACCCCTTTCAAATCGAGGATGGGCCGAAAAGTCCCCTCCTTCTTGGGCACCACAAAGTAAATGGAGTACCTGCCCGTGCCCCACTCCGGGGGGGGGCACCGGAACTACTGCCCTGAGATCTAGCAAGCGCTGAAGGGTCTGGCGAAACGCCAGCGTCTTCCCAGGAGTCTGACATGGAGAAGCGAGGAAAAAATCCGGCAGAGAGCGGGCGAACTCCAGGGCATAACCGTCCCGCACCACCTCCAGGACCCACTGATCGGACGTGATCTCGGCCCATTTGGGAAAAAAGTCGCGCAGCCGGGCCCCCACCGGAACCAAGGGGGGCGCCGGCAAGGCGTCATTGTGCAGGACGGGAAGCGGGGGAACCGGCGGAGGGATTCCCTGCCCCCCGACGGGCCCCCCGAAAGGGCTGCATGCGCTGGAAGAACCGACCCCGGGAAAACCCCGGAGACTGGAAAGAAGCAGCCCCACGCCCAGGGCGATACTTGCGAAATTCCCGCAAACGCCCCCGGGCCGCACCACCCCGAGACGCCGGGCGGGCACGGTCCTCCGGCAAACGGGGAACTTTCGAGTCCGACAGAGTCTGAATCAACTTATCCAAGTCCTCTCCAAATAAAAACGACCCCCGAAAGGGAAATTTAGTAAGCTTAGCTTTGGACGCAGCATCCGCCGCCCAAGCGCGCAGCCACAACACACGCCTTGCGGCCACGCCAAAAGCCATGGACTTAGCCGAGATCCGCACCAAGTCATACAGAGCATCCGAGAGGAATGAGGCAGCCATCTCAATCTTCGCTACCTCCTGATCCACCAGAGACCAGTCGTCAGACTCTCGATCCAAGACCCGCTCCGCCCACCGAAACACGGCGCGAGCGACCAGTCCCCCACAAATAGCCGCCTGGACCCCAAAGGCAGAGACTTGAAAATTTTGCTTAAGGATGGTCTCCAATTTGCGCTCCTCAGAGTCCCGCAAGGCAGAACCGCCCTCAACAGGCACGGTATGCCGCTTGGAAATAGCCGAGACCACCGCATCCACGACTGGCGAAGCTAACGTAGCCCGATCCCCTTCAGGAATGGGATACAGGCGAGCCATGCTGCGCGCCAGCCGAAACGGCGTCTCCGGCGTTTTCCACTGCTCAAGAATAATATCCCGAATATCCTGATGCATAGGAAAAGAGCGGGAAACGGAACGGATCCCTCGTAACAGAGGGTCCCCCCACACGCGGAGTCTCCGGCGGCGCGTCCTCAAAACGCAAAACCGAAGAAACCTGTTGAATAAGGTCAGGCAGCTCATCTCTCTGAAAAAGGCGCACCACGGACGCCTCGTCACTGGAGAACGGGAAACCCGACAACCCGCCGCCAGCTTCCGTCCCCTCCAGAGGGTCCTGGAATTCCTCAGAAGGGTCCAGGTCCTCCTCCAGACCGACACGTTCCTCCGACCACAAATCCTCGTCCCACGACACCCGCGGACGCTTGGACAAGAGAGGCGGCGGAGGGGACGTCACGTCAGACGAGAAAGGCAAAGCCGCAGGGAGCGCGGAGGAAACCCCACCCCCCGAGACCCCCTGGGCGCAACCGGGACCCCCAGCCGCCTGAAAATAGGCTTTGCATAATGAAAAGAAAAAATCAGGGGAAAAACCCCCCGAGGGTCCCAAGGGACTCCCTGCCACAGCAGGGGACCCAGCAGAAACCTGCCCCTGCTTAGCCAAAACAGGGGGAAGGTCACCTGAGGTGGAAGACAAAATGGAGGGGCCAGACAGAGAAGATGGCGTCTTTCCCGCCAAAACAGCTCCCTCCACAGCCTGCAGCGGCTGAGAGACCTGAATAGTCTCAGCCGCTAAAACAGGCAAGCCGGCATCAGCTGTCAAAATATCAGCTGAGAGGGAATCCTCTAAAACCCGACCGTCGGCGGCTCGGGGAATCCCTCCGTGGGCGGACGGAGAAGACCGGGCTTCTCCACCGTTCCCTGCCGACTCGCGAGGCACCATCGGCGGGGAGCTCTGGGCGCCTGCAGCCGCTGCCGACGGAGCTCCTCCACCGCACCGGCCTGAACACCGCTTGCACAGGCCGGCCGCGAGTGCCTCGCGTCTGGAGCACAATGAGCACTTTTTCCCTTTAGAAGTGCTCATTGCTCCATACGCGACCTAGCTGTAAAAAAAAAGTGCCGGTTAGTTGAAAAAATACAGTAAAATACAGTTTTCTTAAAGGGATACAACCCTCCAGACCAGCACTACCTCAGGATTTTTTTTTTTTTTTTTTTTTTTTTTTACAGAACAGACTCCACAGGCTCTCGAAGCAATATGCCTTGCTTGATTTAGGGGGCAAGGCTTACTGCTGAGGCTCCTCTAAAAAAATATGGGGAGGTGGAGGAAGTGGGGGGAGGGACCCCGCTCGTGACCCGCCGGGTTTGACACCCCCGAGGTCGGACGAACCCCCAAACAGAGTCCGTCCAAGCTCCGTCCGGCTAAAAACAGGGACAATAAACCCCTAAACAAATTCCAACAGCCCTACCAAGGGAGATGGGTACAGATCACTCAACACCTGCTGGAGACTGAAAGAAGACTGAGGGAAATAGAGAGGAGGGGCTAGGATATACTGTCCCAAAGTTTTGTTTTCAGTCTCCACCTGCTGGTCATGATTAGATATATACCCAATCGTAAAGTTAACCTCTACTGGTCTGGAGAGTGCTAAAGAAGAAGCATGCTATCTTACTTCAGTTCAATCTCTCTGAAGTTTTTGATGTAGTTAATCACAATACTCTGCATTACCTGCTTTCAGAAATTTGCCTTGATCAAATTGTTCTAGACTGGTTTAACAAATTTCTATCTTCCCGCTCTTATTCAGTTAATATGAAAGGTTCCAATTAAAAATCGTGGAGAGCCCTCTATGGTGTCCCCCCAGGGCTCTCCATTGTCTCCAATCTTATTTAACATCTACAATGAGTTCATTGAAACATTACGATTTGAATACCCGAGAAACTTTACTAACATATGCTGATGATATCTTCATATTACTTGAGGTTGATCCACATTTCGATAATTTGATACCCAATATTAACCATTGTATTACCAAACTTCAGTCCTGGGCGACAATTAAATGATGCCAAGATTAAGTTTTTATGGCTTCACCCAAAGTTAGGTTCTCTCCCTTCTGCTGTGATCTTAGACTCAGGAGAATCTTTGAAAATTGAGTTTTCCTCGTTAATACTGGGTATTGCTATCGATTCTTCACTTACATTTAAGGACCAACTAAACTCGCTTATTAAAAAGTGTTTTTTCAGCCTCCGTGCTCTGAGAAGAGTGAGAGCACTCTTTCACTAACAACACTTCTCTGTATTGGTTCAATCAATCATTTTGTCAAGGTTGGATTACTGCAATTCAGTGCATTTGGGTCTTTCAAAGGTCAGCCTGCAGAGATTTCAATTAATACAGAACACTGCAGCTAAATTTATTTTCGGTAAGAGTAAATTATATCACGTAACTCCCTCTGCTCAAGGAATTATATTGGCTTCCAGTGTATCTCAGAATTCAATTTAAGTGCATTTGTATTGCATTTAAGATCATATTTGGCATTTTTGCTACTTTGATTCCTTTAGACTGGAATGTTCATAGATCTCATTTTGCCAGAAGTTCTCAAAAATTAAAACTTACATTTCCCTCTCTCAGTGGTAAAAACAGGACCTTTTAAAGATTTAGTCATTCTTTTGCTTTTAAATTAACCTATCAACATCAAGATAGGCTTCACTAGATCAAACACAGCAACAAAGGTCCTCGACTTTCGGGGCACTGATTTTAAACGCATGGGAGACTTCGTCCATCAGGCGCTACAAAACCAAGCTGAAACCAATAATGTAGAGGCTATGTGGTCAATCCTGAAATGCACCTTGCATGAGGCAACAAACCGCTATATAAAAACAGTAAGCAAACGATGGAGGAAGAACAAGCCCCAGTGGTTCTCTGCAGAGATCTCGGATCTTGTCAAGGAAAAAAAAAAAGCTTTTATTTCCTACAAGCATACAGGAAACAGGGTGACAAAAGAAGACTATCTGACCAGGTCTAAAGCAGTCAAAGCGGCAGTCAGAGAGGCCAAGATTCAAACAGAAGAACAACTAGCGAAAAACATTAAAAAAGGGGATAAATCCTTCTTCAGATACATTAGCGACAGGAAACGAAACACAGATGGGATAGTACGTCTCAGGAAAACAGACGGGACCTATGCAGAAACGGATTCTGATAAAGCCAAACTACTAAATGAATACTTTTGCTCAGTCTTTACTTGTGAGGCGCCGGGGACCGGTCCACAACTGCAAGCAAGGCAAACCTCGGAAGACCCGTTTCAAAACTTCAAGTTTACACCCAGCAGCATCCATGGCGAACTATCAAAACTCAAGGTGAACAAAGCCATGGGACCGGACAATCTACATCCCAGGATTCTTAGAGAGTTGTGTGATGTCCTGGCGGAACCGCTATCTGTGCTGTTCAATCTTTCCCTAAGTACCGGAAAAGTCCCCACGGACTGGAAAACAGCTAACGTCATTCCATTGCACAAAAAAGGTTGCAGAACGGAAGCTGCGAATTACAGACTGGTCAGTCTCACCTCAATAGTGAGCAAACTCATGGAAAGACTTATTAAACAGGAATTAGATACGATCCTGACCGAGGAGAATCTACAGGATCCCCAGCAGCATGGATTCACAAAGGGAAGGTCCTGTCAATCCAATCTGATCAGCTTATTTGACTGGGTTACAAGGAAACTGGATATGGGGAAGTCTCTAGACGTCGTGTACTTGGACTTCAGCAAAGCTTTTGATAGCGTCCCGCACCGCAGATTGTTGAGCAAGATGACTTCGATGGGATTGGGAGTGATATTGACGACATGGGTCAATGACTGGTTAAGCGGTAGAATCCAGAGGGTGGTGGTTAACGGTACACCCTCCAATACATCGGAGGTGACCAGTGGAGTGCCACAGGGATCGGTCTTGGGACCGATCCTTTTCAACATATACATAAGAGACCTGACTCAAGGGCTTCAAGGTAAAATAACACTATTCGCCGACGCCGCCAAACTATGCAACATAGTAGATAACAGCACCTTACCCGACAGTATGGAGCAGGACCTGCTCTTATTGGAACATTGGTTCTCGACTTGGCAGCTGGGCTTTAATGCCAAAAAATGTAAGGTCATGCACCTTGGCAGCAAAAACCCATGCAGAACTTACACTCTGAATGGTGAGACCTTAGCTAGGACTAGGGCAGAACGAGATTTGGGAGTAATCATTAGTGAAGACATGAAAACTGCCAAGCAGGTGGAGAAAGCTGCATCCAAGGCTAGACAAATGGTGGGATGCATCCGTAGAGGTTTCGTCAGCCGGAGGCCCGAAGTCATAATGTCCCTGTACAGATCCATGGTGAGACCTCATCTTGAATATTGTGTTCAATTCTGGAGACCACATTATCAAAAAGATGTGCGGAGAATCGAGTCGGTTCAGCGAATTACCACCAGGATGGTCTCAGGACTCAAGAGCCTCCCATATGAGGAAAGACTGAATAAACTGCAACTATACTCGCTCGAGGAACGTAGAGAGAGGGGGGACATGATTGAGGCTTTTAAATATATCACGGGCCGCATCGAGGTGGAAGATGATATCTTCTTTCTTAAAGGACCTTCAACCACTAGAGGTCATCCGCTGAAAATCAAAGGTGGGCAATTTCATGGCGACACCAGGAAGTATTTCTTCACCGAAAGGGTAGTCGATCATTGGAATGAACTTCCATTGCAGGTGATTGACGCCAGCAGCGTGCTCGATTTCAAAAAGAAATGGGATATGTATGTGGGATCTCTAGCCGGGTGAAGTCTGGGGGTGGGTCATTAGCGTGGGCAGACTTGATGGGCTATAGCCCTTTTCTGCCGTCATATTCTATGTTTCTATGAATTCTGGAATGCTTTACCGCTTACATTAAGAAGTTTAGGTTCTTTTGCTTTATTCCGAAAAATTCTGAAAACTTTTTTGTTTGCTATACATTTTGGAAATTAACTATTTCAGTCTACTTTTCTTTGTGAAGTTTATGTATTGCATTATTGTTAACCGAGTCGAGCTCCTCTTGGTTAATGACTCGGTCTATAAAACTAAGTTTTAGTTTATTTTTAGTTTTTATTTTCCTCCCATAAAAGGTCAGTAGCCATTTTTATTGCTCCTTTCAGCTTAGATCACTGTTTTTCTACTTCTCTTATGTTATCCCATCTTAACAGCTTTTTCTTCAGGTACTCTCCCATTTTACTAAAGTCCGTATGTTTGAAATCTAGGACTTTTGAGTTTTGCGTGGCTGCCCTTCACTTTAGCTGTTATAGCAAACCAAACTGTTTAATGATTGCTATTTCCAAGGTGGACATCCACTTGAACATTAGAGATACTCTCCCCATTTATGAGTACCAGATCCAGTATCACTTTTCCCCTGGTGGGTTCTGTCACCATATGTCTGAGCAGAGCCTCTTGAAAGGCATCCACAATCCCCTACTTCTTTCCAATTCCACAGATGAAACTTTGCAGTTCGTATCCGGCAGATTGAAATCACCCAACAACAGCACCTCTTCTTTCTTTCTGAACTTTTGGATATCTGCAATTAGATCTTTATCAATTTGTTGCGATTGAATCGGAGATCTGTAGACTACACCAAGGTAGACAGAAGTTTCATCTTCTCTTTCAGAGCGATCCATATTGCTTCTTCCTCTCCCCAGGACCCCTGCATTTCAGTCACTTGGATATCTATCTTTACATAGAGAGCTACTCCTCCACCTTTTTGACCATCTCTGTCCTTCCTAAAAAGATTATATCCTGGTATGTTTTCATTCCATCCATGGGAGTCACTGAACCATGTCTATGTGATAACAATATCCAGGTCTGCCTCTAACATCAGGGCTTGCAGATCCATGAACTTTGTTGCTTAGACTGTAAGCATTTGTAATCATTGCTTTCGAGCTATCTTTCAGTAGTAAATTCATTTTTTGTATTTTTTTTGTTTAGTTTCACATCCTGTTACATTGCTAAGAAGCGAGTTGCTAATATTGTTTATGTTGCTATTTTTACTACTATCACATCTTGTCTTTTGCTTGGGGTGGTCTCCATAATTGTCCTTCATACATATGCCACCCCCACCTTCTAGTTGAAACGCCTAGAAACATATTGTCTAAAATTTTCAGCAAGGATTCTTTTTCCTGCTATAGTAAGATATAGCCTATCATTACCATAAAGTCTCTTGTCTTTCCATGTATTTCCCTTCCTCCTATGTACCTAAAGCCTTCTTGATGACACCAGGCTTTGAGCCACCTATTGAAGTCCTATGTGTTTTTAACTCTTTCTTCTCCCTTTCCATATGCAGGCAGTACTTCTGAAAAAGACCTCACCAAGGTCCCCAAAAGGTTTCTGCGATGCAAATGTGGAGTTGTTAGCCAGGTCATTTGTTCCCAGATGGATAACATTATCAGTGAATCCTTAGTTTCTTCCTTAATTATAGTCAGTATTTGCCTGGTACTCCTGGTAACCAAGGATCCTGGAAGGCATTTCACTATTTTGGTCTCCTTGACCTGTGTTCCAAGGTTAATGTCTCTGATGATAGAATCCTCCAGCAGTGATAGTTTTCTGTTTTGGGCTTTTTTATTTGTGCTTACAGTGTTCTTTCTCTCTGGAGTTACTTTCACTGGTTCCAGTCCCACCTCAATTCTGTTTGCAATAGTGGAGCAAAGGAATTCTGTAGAGGTAATATTTGTGAAGGTGGATGTTTCTGTATTACATGTGGCAATCTACCTGAGTCTACTGTGACCCATTTAATTCCTGGGTTGTGGAAGCTGCTTTAATTGTATTCAATTCTTGGTTAAGTTTGCAGAGCTCCTCTTTAATACTAGCAAAATTTAAAATATGTATTGAAATAATAATAAGAAATAATTTTCAAGTGATGTATAGGAATTAACTGATGTAATACTGTTCACTTGGTGTAAGATGAAAAAATGAATAAAGAATTGGGAAAGAAAAAAGAAAAAAAAAATACTAGCAAGTTGAAGACAGATGGGGCAAGCCTTAAAACTCCAAATTGTGTGTCTTGGAATTAAAGCACCACAGTGATTACATTGAATAAAAGTCATCTTGATTATTTGGAAAGTGAATTGTTCGAGTAGTCTGGATTATTTGGTTCTCTATATATCAGCAGTGATCCCTGGGATGAGTGGGTAGATGGAACTATAAGTCTTACCCTTTTTCCTATGAGAAGGAATATGACTTGGCAGAGGACAGAGAATTTTTTTTTTAGCAAGCAGCAGTTAGAGAGAAGAGAATTTAGGCAGGTATAATGCTATATCAGTGTTAAGAACAGAAATATGAAATTCTGAGTAACTTAGCTTTTAGAAGTTTCCAAGGCAATCTTTTTCCCTTGGCACTGTCCCAGAAGGAGCTATTAATATCTTCAGGAAGGAACTATTGATGCCCATTTAACTGGTTCAGAGCATAATTGACCCCAAGGGAATCTTTATGCCAAATGAGAGGCACCCAAGGGAATAAGTCCTAAGTTGGCACCCATCAATCACCCCAAACAAAGACAAATACTGTTGAAATAGGAACACCGGTAGTAACCCAACACCCAGACCTATATTCTGGAAACCTAAATTTTAATTCTAGAAGCAGAAGATTGTTTCAAGGTAGGCTTTAGCTTATTGTAAGGTATTTTTTATGGTTGAGGCTTTCCCTAATCTTTAACTTTGTGAGCAACTTGCCTCTACGGCAGTGTGTCAAATCAAGGCTTAGAGAAATTACAGATAATTTTCAGAGCCCTAAGAGAGACCTAGCTGAAACTGTTTCCAACATGTACCTTGTAGATGTTTTAACTAGGACATAGAGAATGTTAGCTACATAAGCACAGCTAGAGCATCACTCAGAATGCTTAATTTCATCTATGAAACAACTTCCACCCTTGTTGGATCATACAATGGGAAGCAGCAGAAAACAAGCAATGAATACTGCTACTTGGACACCTACAGCAGACACAAAGTGTTTGTTTCAGTAAAACTAACCTGTGCTCTTGCAAATCCTTAAGAACAATGACACCATCCACTAAAATAATAGTTCCATAAAAAACAACCTTAACTGGTGGAGTTAAGCCATAGTTCTGGCTAACCTAAGACCCACTACTGGAGACTCCCATGCCATCAAACTAAGTGCCTGAATAACTTGATGGATAGGGAAAATCTTTGAAGGCCTTCAAAAATGGGTTTTCCTGAAGAAACTTGTCCTGGAGTTTTACTACTGTCACTATTTATTATTTCTATAGCGCTACCAGATGTATGCAGCGCTGTACATTAAACAAGAAAGAGACAGTCTCTGCTCAAAAGAGCTTACAATCTTATTATGACAGACATATAGGAGAAAAGGTGCATCAATATAGAAACATAGAAAGATGACGGCAGAAAAGGGCCATAGCCCATCAAGTCTGCCCACTCTATTAACCCTCCCCAAACTACCCTCCATGGGGTCACTCACAGGTGGCATCACCCCTACACTACCCTCGTAGAGATCTGACGTGGGCATCCCATTTTTTCTTAAAATCTTGTATGCTGCTTGCAACGATCACCTGCTCCGGGAGTTCATTCCAATGGTCTACCACTCTTTCTGTGAAGAAGTACTTCCTGGTATCCCCATGTTGTTGTTTAGGTTTGGAATTATAAGAGGGAATGATGAGGGTAGGGGACTACAGAAGAAATGGAACAGATTTTTGTGCTTTACAAGTTGGTAGGTTTAGGACTTAAACTCAGCTTCAGAAAAGTGGTCTTTTAGTCTGGATTTGAATACTTTAGCAATATTTATGCCACACACTGGATTTTAAATACATGAGCGTGTAGGGATATGATTTAAGATACAAAAGTACAAAAGGAAAAAAAAGGTTATTCTTTACCAGCAAGTAATCCCTCCCCCCCAAAACAAAACCCCCAGCAAGCAAAGACCTTTTATCTGCACTTAGATCACTCTCACCTCCAGTTCTTCACTGTTTTTGGGTTTTTCTTCAGAGGTTTGTTTGACAAAGTCCGGAATAAGGATTTCCAGTGTAGACTGAGCTACAGGAGAAAGTAAACATACCAAGAAACCTCAAAACATATTTAAGGTGTTCACTAAATCATTTCACAAAACAGTTTTGCATGTCACATTTTGAACTTTAATTTTAAAAGTCAGTGTGTGAATTACTTACACAATCAAGGAGGGCTCACGTTTAATTTTAATTATATTCGCTATATTAACTTAGAACTCAGTGAAATACAGTGAACTACAATCCCCATTGCACAAGGCGTTTTCTGGATTATTGGTTTAGCTTTTAACAAAAATGAAGAAAGTGCAGAACAAAAGCTATGTCCCCTTTCAAGTCACCCAGTAACCACAACAGTGTAGTTTGATAAAATTAAATTCAATCAAAAACAAACATTCTTCCTTTTGCAAAAATTTCAGACAACTCCTGTGGAGACCCTTGCCATTTTGGTTCATTTTATAATGTGCCTTAAAGTAGTTCTGAAGACACTTACCTGCTTTATTCTTGGCAAGTTTTTTGCTGCTTGCAGTTCCTGTACCATAGGTCACGCCATCAATAATTACAGATGCTCCAAAAGGCTCACTTGGGTTTTCTTTTATAAAAATTAAAATACATGAATGACTTCCTTCAAAACTATTAAATAAAGCACAACTGATCATTATTCCAGATCACTTAAAAGCATTTTGTTGACTTGGAAAAATTTTCTTTAAATATTTAAAAAAACAATTTTTTTTTTTCATATAAAACTAATAGTAACTGAACCAACTGGATCAAGAGAGCACTACTGTCAATGTTATGGAGAGCCTGGAAGGGAGGTAGAACAAAGAGTTAAAGTAATGGCACTTTAAGTCAGTTCCAGGCTAAATTGAATCCACACTAAGGTGCAGAACATTGCAGCTGGTTAAGGGAAGAGTGAAAACCTACATGTAACAAACATGTAACATCTGTGCAAACATCTCCATTCTCATCA